>NW_022436961.1:11137499-11560249 GCF_009761245.1 Sapajus apella | reverse complement strand
AAAAAAAAAAAAAAAAAAAAAAAGAAAGTAAAGCTTGATAGGTTTTTTTTGTTGTTGTTGTTAAAGTTAGTCGGTGGTTGAAAAACCTTGTTATAGGTTGTTAGGCATTCTTTTACTAATAATTTTTAATGCATGTCATGTGTAAAAGACTGCTTAAGTGTCAATGCAGAAACTAGCAGGAATTGAAAATTAAGCTTATCAGTTTTCTGTGATAGAATGATGGTTTGGGAGCTACTCAAGAATGGAATGTTTGTTAGTAACTGAAGATTTTTCTGTCTTCTTCCTTGTGTTCTCAGAGCCACACTTTCATTTTCCTTTTGTCAAGAAAGCCAGGCATTCTGTGGCATGCTAAATCGAGAAGGGATTGGCCCCAACCGCAGCTCTGTTGCTTGGTTGTTGCATTGCCCTAAGAGACCCACAAGAAGAATCTCACAAAATCCAGTGCCCTCCCATAGTCTAGCTTCCCCATGAAATAGCTCCATTCATATTGCATTAAATTTTTCTCAGTGTCTTCTGGTTTCACGGGTTCTCACTGTGTGAGAGAGTCACTCTACCGTGGTGGTAAGCGGTGTGGCCAGAATCTGCCGTAGACCATCAGTATCAGTTTTTCAGATCCTGGAACTTTCACTAAGAAACTGTGGTTCTTATTTTAAAAACAAAACAAACCCAAAATCTACAAGCAAGAAAACACCGCAAAACCAATCAAAACACCAACACTTTTCTTAACCTTAATAACTTGCTCTTTTTCCATGCATATCTAGTTCTTTAAAAAAAAATACCTAAAAAGTTGAAATTGGTTTACTACATATTCCTGTTGGCCCAGGACATAGTGATTGACATTTTTTTTCTTTTAAAAAATGGATTTCTATTTAAAAAATAGATTGCTTTTACTGTGACAACTTTGACAGTCTTTCAAAGAGGGAGAGAAATGTAAATTCAAAAGGATAATGTGTCTTTTTTTTTTTTTTTTTTTTTACTTTAATCCTGTTTTGTGAAGCATTAGCTAGGTTAGCATTGCCTCATATTAATCAGTTACCATAAAGCCCATTAGGATGCCTTGATTGATGCCCTTGGTCTCCCTTGACCTCAGATCTTGATTGAAGCATCTTAAAGGCCTGTATGCATGTGGCACCACATCCAACATTGTGATTGCTCACTCAGTAGCTCTAAGCACTTACTCTTCAATAAATCCTTGGATGCAATGGGGATGGAGAATGAACTTTTTAATTACATGTCTGTTATTTTCTATCACCAGGAGCGAAATTAATGGGAAATTAGTTCACAGGTTTATTATGCATTTTCCCTCTTTAAGAAGAGGGACTCTTTTTCTGACAGTCCTTCCACTTTTATAATTTTACCATTTTATTTTATTGGCCTCAGTACTGAAATTCCTTCTTTCTCGTTCCAACTACATCAGAAACATTCAATAGACTTAGCAGCCTATGGAAGTCTGACAATTACTTCCTCACGACAGCCTTGTTTCAAGATTAGGTCCAGAATAAATAAAAGTTTTTCATTTTCCTGGTGGCATCTGTTAGTTTTCAACATTGCCCAGAGAAAGAGTTACTATGGATTACAAAAAAAAAAAAAAATGAACTACTTTTTCTTCCATTTGGGCAGAAATAGACATATAAAAAGCCATGAGTGCTTCTTTCATAAACCATATTTTATGTGCATTTGAAAAATCAACCAGTAAGAGAGAGAGATGATGTTGGTTGTGGAAAAGTCATAGTGGATAAGCTCAATTTATTCAGTCTTCTGGGATAATGTAAGAGCAAAACATGGAAACAGGAATACAGTGTTCATCATAGTTATAACTCATTCATTGAAAGCATTTTGAAAACAGTGCTATCTAAATTTTGGATGACAAATAATAAAGCATAGTTAACGCTTCTCATTGGTTGTGAACATTCAAATACATCCAAGTGTTTAATCATGGCCATTCATCATTCTGTAAATCAAAATTAGGTCTTTGAATTCTCCTTTCCTATTCTGAGATCAAGGCATATTTGGCTTCATATAAAATCTTATGCATAATTTTGAATTTCTTGGACAATCAAGTAATAATACATAATTATTTAAAAAACTTTTCAGAAGCAGAAACTTCAGGTTTCACGTACTTCTTATTAATCCTAAGGCCTAGCAAAGGGCACAGCTGTAGTTCACCTCAATTATACACTATAAATATTTAGATTAGAGACAGGAAATAAGTTTTGGGAGTTGCAGGAGTAGAATCAGATGTAGGACCTATTATTGTAGAATAGAGATGGAGATGGGGTTTACGGTTTTGTATGTCACTGGTAGAGCAATAAAATTAGTGTTAAAAACAAGGAGTGGTGTGGACTTGGATTGTCATAGGAAGAGAAGCTGAGAAGAACAAGAATGCTCACATTTCTTTTGTGAAAAGGGTCTGAATGCCTATGAAAGACAGCAGGTACTGAGACTTGCCTGTCACCACTTGGCAGCAAAGCAAGGAAATAGGACAGTATTAAATTTGTGAAGTTGTTGATCAGAAAACTAGTTTAGTGTACAGAGGAGTCTGTGTGTTTTAAAATATTCCCCAAGTGGTAGAATATTACTGACATTTGAAACAATAGCACAGTCTACCTATGTTAAAATGGTTGTTTCCATTTTTAAATTATATTCTTTAAATAAAAGTCTTGCTCTCTTGTTAAGCTAGAGCTTTTTGCTTTTCATTTTGCTTTTCCCTCTGCTCCTTGATCCGTCAATGAAAATGTGATTTCCTGTTGGAGTCTTTGATAAATATGCAAGGCTATTTTCATTGCATCAGAAAGCTGAAAGGGACCTTGGCTGGTCATTTGTGTAATTGAATCATGCCTGTGTTTTGGGCACAATTTTCATTTGATGAAAGAAACACAAGATTTCCCATGATGTTTTGCATGTCTACAAATTCAGGTGAACAAGTCTGTCCTTGGGGTCTGGTTCAGTGAATTAACTAGCATGATATTTGCTTAACAAAGGCATGCCATAAATAAGAGTCTTAATAGTCAATTGGCATGTTCCTTCATGTTAATGCTGTTTTTGAAATTTAAAGTTACAGTTGAAATAAATTGGTATCTGCATGTCTGGACTTCTGAAAAATAAGCAGATTTGAGGCGTAGTATGTTATAGCAGAAATGTCTTTTAATTCAATTGTTGTGGTACGTAGTAGATGTACATAGGCAAAAACCACAATTACTTTTTCATAAACCTAATATTTACAGGGTAGATGAGATGTATTGATATAGGTATGCAATGCGTTATAATCGTATCATGGAAAATGAGGTCTCCATCCTTTCTACCATTTATGCTTTGATTATAAACAATTCAATTATACCTTTTTAGTTATTTTTAAAATATAATTAAATTATTATTGACTATAGTCATTCTGTTGTGCTATCAAATACTAGGTTTTATTCATTCTTTCTAGCTATTTTTCGTACCCATTGATTATCCCCACCTTCCCCTACCCCAACCCTCCCACCATCCTTCCCAGCCTTTGGTAACTATCCGTTTCTCTATCTCCATGTCTTTTAATTGATTTTACTAAAGTGTCTCCCTCATTTCTACATACATGTGACTCACTGGGGAATAAACAAGGAAATCCTTTGTGATAAATCAGATGTCATTCAGAGACACAGAGCTTTTTATATGTTTCCCCTTTCTTTAAAATCATCATTGCTCTTCTAGATCAATATCAAACAAATAACAACCAAAAATCATCATGCATAAAAGTGACAAGGTTATCCCAGAGTTCCAGTTATCATTTTCATGGTTGCCAGCACCCTTTTCCAGGAAAACAAAGAGAGTGGCCAACTAAGTGATGCCCTTGAGGGAGCTCTCTTTCCCCCAGTTTCTGGAGAGCCTAGTGCAGAGGGAGAACTCCTGCCTCTGAGAAAACGGTTTTTAAGGCACCCCTTTATCCATTTTCCATCATTCCTTCAGAGAAGGAATTTATAAAAGCAAAACAGGGGCCCAAGGCATGCTTTGAGTCTCTTTGCCTCAGACCAGGCAACTATTCTCAGAATTGAGTTCATTAACATTTTCTTCTTAGGAGAAATATTATCTTTCTTCAGATTGGGGAGAGAGTCTGACTTGAGAGGCAACAATTAAGAAAGAATATGTCTTCCTCTATAAAGAAAGTCCACTTTATAAGGAATTTCCTTTAGACCATGATCAGCACTGTAAGATCTGGACTGTCAACTTGTACTTTTGAGCTTAGGAGCTGAGAAAACTCTTCTTGATTGATAATTGAAGCCTAAACACTGCAAAAAAAAAAAGGTCTGCCACGGCACAGAGACCATGCAGCAAAGAGGCAGGCAATGGCTTCTGTGAATTCTCTTTTCTTCCTGTTGCTTCTTTGATTATGTGGCCTGTTTAGAGGCACCTGCAGGAGGAGTTTTAGATAAGAAGCACAGGTTGACAAAAACTGATTTCTGGATTGTGCTTGTGTGAGACCTTCTGGAAGTTGCTGAGATTTTTGGAGGATGATTCTTGCTTTGTTTCTATTCTTTTCTTCTTTAGGTTTTAATCTGAAGGCAAGTAACTCATGTCCCTACAAGGAAATTCCCCTGAGGAATTAGAGATAAGCATGGATTTCTTAATAAAACATTTTCAGAAAAAAGTTGCCATGTTTCCAGGAGGAGCAGATGGCTGCTATTGAGGGACACCTAGGTTTGTGTTCTGGGAATCTGTCTCCTACTCATAATAGCAGGGAGCAGATTCAGATCTGCAGCAGGTGGAAATAGGCATTTGGATTACTCTGTCCTAAACAAAGCCAATCAAAACAAACCTTGGGAAGAAATGAATTGATCACAGAAGCATCTAGATCTAGGACCAATTAAAAGTTAGTTTGTTTATATGACGTATTTGAAGATTTCTCAACAATCTAGACCTATTGCTTAAGACTTGCACAGTGTTTATAGTGAAATAAGCCTGGGTTAAGATATGACTTAAGATCACTGACCAGCTGTCTAAGCTTGTTAAGGTTATCTAATATTGCTAAGCTTCAGTTTCCCCATTTAAAAATCTGGAGGTAATAATAATAATTACCTAGCTGGTTATTGTGAGCTTTAAAGGAGGGCATCAATTACTGTTTGAGGTTGGAAAATGTTCCAAAAGCTTTCTATTCGTCTGATTAAGAAGCAAACCATTCTGATTTAATATTTGTATGTGCTTGAGCCTCTTTGATTATCACATTTAGAATATTCAGTATTTGTAATAGTGAATAAAAAGTATGCTGGTTGAGAGGGGAAATAAATGGGTGAATGGAGGAGTGAATAAAATGATGCTTGTAACCCTCTTAGTTATGGATGGGATACACGCTAGGACAGTGAGGCTGAGAAAATTTAAAAAGTATTCAAGAAGTAGAAATTTTTACTTCATAAATATTGCTTGGGAGGCTGAATTAATTATAAAAACAAATGTTTTGCATTGGACATTATCTACCCATGTAATTCACTTCTCTCTGCATTCTCCCACTCTTTTAAAGGAGGGTACCACCTTGATGATGCTAAATGATTCTTGTAGAACCAGCCAGTGGGGGAAAAGAAAGTAGTTCTGACACTTAGTTAAAAAATATAGGTATACATAAATAAAGTCAAACTCCACTGCCATCTCTAGTCAAAGTGTGTGCATGCTTTCTTAAGCACAGGCTGAGATAAATCATTTTACACTTCATTTTTTTTTACATATTTACCCTATTTTAATGTTTTAATGGGTAGGGGAATGGCAAGAGCGAAGGAAAGAATAGCTGATTACCATTCAAGAGACACATCCAAACCACATTAAGAAATCTTTAGTCTGAGAATGATTGCAAAAAGAATACCAAATTCCAGTGTAGCTTTAAAAAGTGCACCATTATCTTTAATTACCTGCTTAGTAGAATAATATTTATTTTGGAATAGGAAGGAATCAGCTCAAAGTTGGTGGCCTTGTAATAAATATAAACAAATTAATTTTTTTAGAAAGACATTTCAAACTCTAAAGATACCAGCAACGTTTTTATCGATTAGTTCTTTACTGTTATAACAAGCAACTTGTTTTTATGCCATATTTATGAGCTGGTATATAATCACACATCTCAGGGATGATGGGAACCTTAAGAACCATCTAGTTCAACAGCTTATTTGAAATGTGTTTGTTTTTATGTTTTATATACATTTTGTTCTTTTGGTTGTCTCTCTCTTGCCCTGTCTCTGTATCTTTCTCTGTCTCTTCCTCTGTTGTCTGTGTGTGTGTGTGTGTGTGTGTGTGTGTATATGAAATAGATAATATATATTAAATATCATATAAGAATGTTTATACATATATTTTAATGCCCACTATAGTGGACTAGTAACAAAATCTTACTACTATAAAGTACTCTAGAGGAATATGCTTATAGCTTATTTTATGACATATGTTTGATCATATATCTAATAACAAATCTTTGATCAGGAGCTTACTTCCAATTAGAGCAGTGGTTCTTAACAGGGACAATGTTCCATCCTAGGAGCCTTGTACATGTATCAGGATTTTACTTTATCATCTCAATGACTGGTAAAAGGCAAGGATGCTGAGTGCCCTGTGATGCATGGGACAGTCTTTCTCAAAATGAATCCTCCCGTTTCTCCTAAAATATTTGAATGACCCACTGGATTTTGATGTAGGTAAGAAACCTGTTTGTAATTCCCTGGGCCTACACTTTATTTTACTTAAAAGCTCAGAGTACTGTCTCTGGTATTTTAATATGCTCTGAATTTTCCAGGAAAACAACTTATATAAGTTGACAATACTTACTTTTATTTTGTTGAGAACTTTTCCAAGAGATTCAATATTTCAGAAAATGACCTACCTAAAGGCAATAGTGCTTGTGGAATTTAAGATAAAAATAAAGTACAGACCATCAGTTGGCAAACTGTAGTTATTGAATTCCCACAGTTCTAATTATGGGTGCAAGCATCCAGGACTTCGTTATGTTTTCAAATATAGGTTTTTCTCTTGCTATATAAGGAAATCCTTACAATTTTATTTTGAATTAATACCCTCATATCTTTTTAATGTTACACGTATGACATTATATTGATTTTTAAATTTTGTATATAGGTAAGTTATATTGTCTATAAATTTCAATTCATAGGTGATATAACCCATTACGACTGTGATAATGAAAGAGACATTAACCCATGTATGAGTGCAATAAGGAGTTGTGTTTGATAGGGCCCAAAGGCTCTGAAATAGAAAAGCAGTATACTCAGGGGAATTTGCCGCATCCTCTAGTACAAGTACAATTACAGGTAATATATTATTTATCAATTATTGTACAGTAATGTTTGCCACAAATTGAGTGGCACATATTTATCATCTTACAGTTTCTGTGGTTCAGGAGTCTGAGCATGGTTTAGCTGCATCATCTGCAAGGCTACAATCAAGATGGTGGCCAAAGCTGCAGTCTGATATCTAAGCTTGGTGGGGAAAGGATCCATTTCATGCTTCAGGCAGTTCTTACAGGAATTGAGGTCCTTGAGGCCTGTTGGACTACAGGCCTCAGCTTGTTGCTGTCTGTTGACTAAAGGCTTCCTTTACTTCCTCAGAAGGCAAGTCTCTTCAGTATGGCTGCTTGCTTAATTGAAGCCACAAAGGGAGAAAGTCTGTAATCAAGACAGGACTTACAATCCTATGTAATGACATCATGAAAGTAGCATCACATTATCTTTGCTGTATTCGATTGGTGAGAAGCAAGGTATAGATTCCATTGTACTCAAGGGACAGGGATGACCACTCACCCACAAGGGTAATTGGGAAACATTTTGAATTCTGTTCATCGCAGCCAACTTTCTGAGGCAGTGTTAGGTGTAGGGGATGAATTCTTAGGATCAAAAGGTAGCTACTGTGTTCTGTAGTCTTTATTCTAATTAAAGATAATTTTATCCATTAATGTGAAGTCAGCTGTACTCAGAGAAGAGAGAAAACTGGGTTACTAGAATGCAATCTGTTTAAGTCTTTTAAGACTACAAAGTCTTTACTAATTTGATTTGCATTTATCTGATGAGCATTTCTATAACATTGGAGTTTCCTCGGTGCAGGGATGGGTTATCCACATTTTCTGCCATTCAGAATCTTTCCATCCAGTTCTCCCAGCTAGTTCTCGGGCCCATCAAATTTTGAACTAGGATCAGATCTGGAAGATGTAGAGAGGATTTTTAAATTGTTTTAAAAATGTTTTATTTTTATGAGTCGTGAAGATTTGTTATATAGATAAACATATGTCACGGAGTTTGTTGCACATATTACTACATCATTAAGGCATTAAGCTCAGTACCCAGTAGTTATCTTTTCTGCTCCTCTCCCTCCTCCCACCCTCCAGCCTCAAGTAGACCCCAGTGTCTGTTGTTTCCTTTTTGGGGTTTGTAAGTTCATATTATTTATCTTCCACTTTTAAGTGAGAACATGCAGTGTTTGGTTTTCTGTTTCTGTGTTAGTTTGCTAAGTCTGATAGCGTCCTGCTCCATCCATATTCCCATGAAAGATATAATTGCATTCTTTTTTATGGCTGCATACTATTCCATGGTATATATGTGACACATATTTTTTTTTTATTATTATACATTAAGTTCTGGGGTACATGTGCAGAACATACAGGTTTGTTACATACGTATACATGTGCCATGGTGGTATCAACCCATCATTTACATGAGGTATTTCTCCTAATGCTATCCCTCTCCCAGCCCCCTATACCCTGACAAGCCCCAGTGTGTGTTGTTCGCCTCCCTGTGTTCATGTGTTCTTACTGTTCAACTTCCACTTACAAGTAAGAACATGTTGTGTTTGTTTTTCCGTTCTTGTGTAAGTTTGCTGAGAATGATGGTTTCCAGCTTCATCCATGTTCCTGCAAAGACAGGAACTCATCCTTTTAATAGTTGCATAGTATTTCATGGTGTATATGTGACACATTTTCTTTATCCAGTGTATCATTGATGGTGCCACATTTTCTTTATCCAGCCTATCATTGTTGGGCATTTAGATTGATTCCATATCTTTCCTACTGTGAACAATGCTGCAATGAACATTGGCATGTATATATCTTCGCTGGTGAGGTTGCAGAGAAAGGGGAACCTTATACACTGTTGGCGGGAGTGTAAATTAGTTCAGCCATTGTGGAAAGCCGTATGGTGATTCCTCAAAGGGCTAAAAGCAGAACTACCATTTGACTCAGTAATCCCATCACTGAAAGCAATTTAAGAGTCAAATGTATTCATGACATAAACCTGTATTGAAAATCTGATATGTTCTTGTCGTTATTTCATCACAGGGGGCAGGCAGCAACTCTGCTTTTGTGAAGCTTACAGTCAGTGCCAGCCACCATTTCAGCTTTTGAGGGTCTTCTCATAAGAAGACTAGAGTAGTTAGTATAGACGAACATGGGTTTTGGAAGCATACAGCCATGGATTAACAGTGTATTTCCACTTACCAGCTGTGTGATTTTAGCTTACAAATGCTACTCTCTGATCGTTTATTTCTTCAAGTGAAGAAATGGGTCTAATAGTACCTATCACACAAGATTTTCTGAGAAGATTTTGTGATATCCTATATATTAAGCACCCAATGCATAGGCATTCTCAATGTTAAATCCCCTCCTCTTGTCTCTCCCTTAAATAAAACGGACTGTTAGAAATTACATATGAAGAAAGACTTTGAAGCTTAATGTCCTCCACAAAGTTAGGCAAAAGTCATATGTAACAAATATTTAAATAATCACCTGGAACAAGATCTCTTTAGTTCTTTTTTTAAATGTAAGATCTCACAATTATTCTCATTATTTCCTGTTCATTATTTTGCTGTGGGTAGAATGGCCTGATTAGTCGATTATATAAAAGATTTCAAAGGCTCAAAGAAGTATTTGTGTTTGACAGCACAGATAATCTTCTCTTTGAAAATGAGAAACGAACATAGATACAAATCACTGTGCTGGAGTATATGCATTTGTTTATCTTGGACTAATCTAGTGTATTGAGTCACAAAATTTAGTTGATAGAAGGGATAGCCTATGTGAAATGGAGTCCCACAACTATGTATCAACTTAGAAAATTATTATTTTATTTAACATTCATTCATTCATTTATCCAACATTTTTAAGTTTCTGTTTCAGGCTCCAAGTACAGACATATCTTGTTTTATGGTACTTTGCTTTATTGTGCTTTGCAGGTATTGTGCTTTTCACAAATTGAAGATTTTGACAACCCTGTGTCAAGCAAGTCTTTTGGTGCCATTGTTCCAACAGAATGTGCTCACTTTGTTTGTGTCACATTTTGATAATTTTGAAATATTTCAAAAGTTATTATTAATCTGTTATGCTGATCTGTAATCTTTGATGTTAATATTGTAATTTTGGGGGAGCATGACAAGACTTGCCCATGTAGGTTGCAAATTTTGTTGACACATGCTACACCAAGCAGCTGTTCCCCTATCTCTCTTCTTCTCCTTAGGACTCCCTACTCCTTGAGTCAAAATAACACTGAAATTAGGAAAATTCACAACCTGACAGTGGCTTCTAAGTGTCCAAGTGTAAGGAAGAGTCACACATCTCTCACTTTAAACCAAAACCTAAAAAGGACTGAGCTTAACAAAGAAGGCATATCAAAAGTTGAGAGAGGCCAATAGCTGGGCCTGTTGTTCCAAATAGCCAAGTTGTGAATGCAAAGGAAAGGTCCTTGAAGAAAATTAAAAGAACTACTTTAGTGAATACACAAATGATAAGATAATGTGACAACCTAATTGCTGTTATGGAGAAAGTTTTAGTGGTCTGGATAGGAGATCAACCGCAACATTCTCTTAAGCCAAAGCCAACTCTCTTCAATTCTATGAAAGCTGAGGTGAGGAAGCTGCAAAAGAAAAGTTGGAACCTACCCGAGGCTGGTTCATGAGGTTTAAGGAAGGAAGCCATCTCCATAACATAAAAGTGCAAGGTGATGCAGCAAATACTAATGTAGAAGCTGCAGCAAGTTATCCAGAAGCTCTAGCTAAGATTATTGATGAAGGTGGCTACACTAAACAGATTTTCAGTGTAGACAAATGGATTTCTATTGGAAGAAGATGTCATCTAGGTTATTCATAGCTGGAGAGAAGAAGGAAATGACTGGCTTCAGAGCTTCAAAGAACAGGCTAACTATCTTCTTACAGGTTAATGCAGCAGGTGACCTTAAGTAGAAGCCAATTCTCATTTACCATTATAAAATCTTGAGGATTACGTTAAATCTGTTCTGCCAGTGCTGTATAAATAGAACCACAGCCTGGATGTCAGCACATCTGTTTATAGCATGATTTACTGAATATTTTAAGCCTACTGTTGATACCTACTCCTCAGAAAAAAATATTCTTTTCAAAATATTACTGCTCATTGACATGCATGTGGTCACTCAAGAGCTCTGATGGAGATGTACAAGGAGATGAATGTTGTTTTTATGCCTGCTAACACAACATCCATTCTGTAGTCCATGAATCAAGGAGCAATTTCAATTTCTAGGTCTTATTATTGAAGAAATACATTTTGTTAGGTGATAACTTCACAGATAGTGATTCCTCTGGTGGATGTGAACAGAGTCCATTGAAAATCTTCTGGAGAGGATTCATCGTTGTAGATGCCATTAAGAACACTCATGATTCAAAGGAGAAGGTAAAAATATTAACATTTAAAGGAGTTTTGAAAAAGTTGATTCCAACCTTCTTATATGACTTTGAGGAATTCAGGACTTCAATGGAGAAAGTAATTGCAGGTGTGATGGAAATAGCAAGAGAATTAGAATTAGATGTGATGCCTGAAGATGTGACTGAAGTGCTGCAATCTCATGCTAAAACTTGAAAAAATGAGGAGTTGTTTCTTATAGATTAGAAAAAAATAGTTTTCTTGAGATTGAATCTGCTCCTGATGAAGATTTTGTGAACATTATTGAACGACAGCAAAGGACTCAGAATATTACAGAAACTTGGTAGATAAAGCAGCAGGGTTTGAAAGGATTGCCTCTAATTTCACAAGAAATTTTATTGTGGGCAAAATGCTATCAAACAGCATTATATGCCACAGATAAATCTTTTTTTTTTTTTAATGAAGAGATAAAGTAGTAAACTTCATTGTTGTCTTAAAAAAATATATTAGCACAACTACCTCAGACTTCAGCAGCCACCATCCTGATCAGTCAGCAGTCATCAACATCAAGGCAAGACCCTCCACCAGCAAAAAGAATTTGACTTTCTGAAGGATCATTAGCATTTTTAGCAATAAAGTATTTACAAAATAGGGCATGTACATGTTTTAGATATGTTATTGCACACTTAATAGAATACAGTGTTGTATAACTTTTATATGCACTGGGAAACCAAAAAATTCAGGTGACTTGCTTTATTATGTTGTTCACTAGAACTGAACCTGTAATATCTCTAAGGTGTTGCTATACCTGAAAAATAGTTATCAGTAGGATGTGTAATGTGTGACAGATCCAGATAACACATTTTCAGGGGGGAAGCTGAGCTGTTTCGAAAGTCTTCCTTTTATTCCAAGAAAAAGCAGAGTAGCACAGTCAAGTAATTTTATTTATTTTGCACTCACGCAATAATTTACACTTTTTTTTTTCAGCAGTTAGTAAGGGAGGTGGGTTAATCTGGAATTAAATGTTTTTAGATTCTGCTGTTCAGTTGGTTGGAGGGCATTACAGATAGTTCTTATTTAAGATCTCTGCGGTTTTGAAATTCCCATTTTCCTGCGACCTAAATTCTGTGATGTAAAAGAATCCCAGCCATCACAGAGATAGTCTGTTTTTCCTTATTTAAATGCTTTAAATTTTAGTTTTGACTGGATGGTCTCTTAATAGAATTCTTGTGAGTCTGTAACATCTTAGCATCTTTGGTTGGCACTTAGAATATTCTCCCACAGGCATATTTAATTTGCCTGTATGCTTGTATTCCTCATTAGCTTATTTTCTCTGGAGAGTGAGACTCTGTTTCTGTATGTAACTGTCTATCAGTAAATGTTTTGATTATTACCACTTAGATCCTGAAAATGAGCGGGCTCCTATTCCTTTCCTATTTGGTGCCCCCGATGAATTTTTACATTCTAAAAGTAAAGATATGTTATCTCGGTTTTTGTTTCTGAGAAATATTAGGAACGCTTTGCTGCATATTTCATAGGCATCCTATTTGGCACTAGAAATTATTTATTTTAAGGCCTTGTGTAAAATAAGCTTCAGGATTTTGATCTACTTTGGGCCCCAGAGACAGTAATATATAATGAAAACTGCAACTCAAAGAAATAATGAAAGGTCTCTTTAGGAATCAAGGTGGTAGTTCTAGTTCTTGAAGTGTTCTAATCAGAGTCAACAGTCATTCTTAATCTCTGATTGCCAAAGCAGGCCTCAGTGGGGTCAGCTGGCCATGCAGCCTGATCTCAGGGCAACAGCTCCTCCTATTTCAAGACTCAACTCAAGCATCAATTCCCATAAGAAACCTTGACAGAACTGCCTTTTCTCCCACCTCCAAGTCATTGTGACCACTCCCTTCTCTTTGCCTTCACTTTCTGTCCTGACTTGCATTTTATCAGCTAGTTACCTGTGAAATTTATATGAAAATATAAAGCCCACAACCCTAAGCTAATCTGAAACACACAGCAAATGGAGGTAGCCACATATATATTTGATAATTTTCCAGTTTATGGTATAACAGTTAAATCATTGTAATTGCTTATGGAATGTACAGATCAAACATTATATTTATTCTATGCTGTGTGCATCTGGAGTAATCCATTTGACATATTTTCTTATATTATACTAGAAAAGTTAATGATGCCACTGAAGAGAACCAAAAGGAGGAATTAGAACTCAAGATGCAGCAAGAATTGCTAAAATAAAGGAAGTACAATATAAAGGAGAAAAAAGGCTTTTATGGAGTGATTTTAGAGTATCTACGGCTGTGTAAAAATGCACATCAGTTTATCAGTTTTATAAGCCAATACTTGGTGGGTATGGAGTTTTTCAGTGATCCCATCTCAAGTAAATCAGCAACAAATAAGAAGAAATTGTATTTCTTTCTAGAATGTATTGTCAACTACTGAATTTAATGTTACCAATAGATGCAGACTCATGAAGCGCAGTATGGTTTTGATAAGGTCTAAGCAATTACCAAATCAGAAATGGATCTCTCATGCTACAAAATTATACATTTAAGCAAATAATTTTGAGATAATTGGCTTTCAAACTATTTTTGGATATATCGGAAGGGATGGCTGTGGAAATAGCACAGTAAATGAATAGCTACTGGAGGACATGAAAGAAAAAAAATCTGAAGTATAAGGAGATATAGTCAGGCTGTTCGTAAAATACATTTAGATACAGAAGAGGTAACTGTGTGGAAAACTTTTGAAACTACGATTGAAAGAAAAAACAAGCCCGCTTCCCAATTTCAAGTTCTATTGGGATTGTTTATGTTATAAAGAGTTGATTAATAAATTTGTGCCAAGAATTATTTCTGTATTCAAACAAAATGTCCACAACTCATTATGAGAGAAGATGATACCTATAGCTTCTGCTTCCTGCAGTGGCACTCTCATCACATATATTGGGTAAGTATAGAGGTGCCAAGGAGAAGCAGGTGACAGTTTTCTCCATAGCATACATAGTCATGCTGTTCAGCAGATAAGCCTCATATAGTTAGTATGTCCTGGTTTTTTGCTAAATCCTGGGAAAAATGAAAAGAGTCTTGCTTATCCAGTTGTGTTTTGCTGCTTAAGTGTATTAGAAAGAATACATGCAGGAAGTCTATTTTCAGTACACCACTGTGTTACTCAATGGTCTTGAATTTCTGGGGTCTTAAAATAGGGTTATTAACATTATGGAAAAAGTCATACTGGTTGAGATGGAGACAAAGCATAAACCAAAAGAGGCGTACATGTATACTAAGAAATTTTACTGGTTATTGGAAATAAGAAACAAATATATTTGTTTTCATTAGTAAATAAGTTTTTTTCTCGGGATATGAGTAAGAATTAGTGGGAAAATAAAAGCATGGCAAGGAGGGCACAATATTACATTATTTCCTTAGGTAGGATATTAAAAATTAATCCCTCTTTTTATCAGTTCTCTATGTCCAGAATTGATTGAACAGCTGTGCTAACATTAAAATAACATTGCTTGCTGGCTCCCAACAATAATTGCATGGAAGAATGTTTTAAGCCTTTGTTTTCTGTTGGAAGAACTAGATCTTCATCATTAACAGTATGAAAAATGTAGAAATGTAGAAGGATGCAAATAATCACTCATCCAGAGATGATCCATGTTAATGTTGTAGTGTATTTCTTTCCATATTTGTTGCTTTGCCAATTTCACACAGTTACTCTTTAATGTATATGAAGTGGTTAAGTCTTTGTGTGATTACAAAATAAATTTATGTTCAGTTTTTGAGAAAAGGAAACTATCAAAACAGCATAAAGAAGAGCATGTGTGATTTCTAGAAAACAGTAAAAATAATTTGTTACTACTTTTAATGACAAGGGTAGGCAATTACGCTTGCTAAAATGAGTAGGAAAATCAGCTCCAGCCATAAATGAATTACTTTTTAATGTGTCTGTTTTGTGTATTCTGTAGCAGGCTCTGAAGTTATTTATAAAAGAGGCTTCATATGTGTTCTGAGGGGGGAGCACCATGATTAGAATATGGTGGTTAGCTTGGAATACGCATCATCAATGACTTGAATGCATGCTGTAGAGCAGGTATGCTTTGAAAACTACAAAGCTTCTCTAAATCTTGGAGAAGCAACACAGTGAAAAACCTATCACTAAGCTTTTGAGGATTCCTATCCTGAATAGGACTGTTAACAGTAAACTCAGGCTGCAGTTGATTTTATTTCCATCATGAACATATTATCTGGGTCTAGTGAATTACAAACCCTTCTCTTGGCTCAACATTCTCTCTGATGGCTTTCTACACAATGGCTTCCTCTTCTTGATATCATGGTAATTACTCAGGAGACATACCATAGGTTTTCTTGGGTTTAGATCAGCTTAGGAAAGAAAAGAAAATTTAATCAGTGGGCAGATTTCTTTGGTATTTTCCATATAATTCTGGGACCTCTGTTTGTTAGTTTTGTCCTGTTTCCTGTTACAGAAAAGGCTGAAAATCAGCATGCAGATGAATGAGATAGCAGATGGTTTCCCATGATAGAGACCAACAATTTGTGAGATAAGATTAGTAATGACAACCATACATAAGAGAAAAAGCAGAATTGGAGTACAGTATTTTAAAAGTTTTCAGGTCCTCAATAAATGCTTGCTATTGTAAAAAGAGAGAGAGAAAAAGAAAAAAGAAGTTCTGTATAATACTTCAATAAAATTTTAATTTTTAGTTATTATTAGTTGAGTTTTATTTCCCAACTCTGTGATGTAGATTTAGAGGTGGTGTGGATATTCTTAGAGTGGAAATTGTTGAACTCTTAGATTAAAGCTACCCTGTTTCCTAATTTGCCCTGTAACTACACATATAGAGAAGATCATTCTCATAGGTGCTAGTAAGTAGGAGATAAAGGTTTTGAGGGGAAATAGAGACAGATACACAGAACTGGGAGTAGTCCTAAGCTGGATCTTCAAAATGATTCATGTCTTAGAAAATGTGATTTATGAGAAGTTAGGACTGCAGGGTCATTTTGCCCGAGGAAAGATTACTATAAGGATCTTTCATGATAGGGGTCAAATGTATGAAAGAGTGTTGCAGGGAGGATGCTGACCAGCTATTCTACAACTCGACTGGGGATAGAAACAGCTTTAAAATACAATGTACAGAATTTAGATTAGATGAAGGTAGTATGCTTTGAAAGTAAGAGTTGTTTAATGTTAGAATATTTTCTGGGCAGGTTATGAAATCATTTTGATGAAATTATTTGTGTTTATTCAAAAATAATGAAAACATATATTAAATATCTAAGTATTGATATATTACATGTCAATTACATATTGATATTACATATCAAAAGTTGTATATTATACATGTTTTGATATATTACATTGTATTGATATATTACATATCAATATTTATATATTATATATGGATTTATTATATTTGTGTGTGTATATATAAAGAAGATAGGTTTTTGACTTTGATGGCATTATAACTTGTTAATTTTTTTATTTTGGAGTTTACACTGAAGTAGCTTTCAGATACGGTTCTTGGAGGCTTAAATTGAGTATGTTGACAATACCCCAAACTACTGGATATTTCTGTATCAATACAGAAGGGTGTTGCAGTTTAGCAAAAGAAAAGATAATATGCTGTGTTAAACCTCTGCTTTCTGAATTAGGACAGTGAGGAAGTTTAACATTTTCCTTTTTTTTTTTTTTTCCCTTTACTGAAAAGAAAGTCAAGCCAGCAATATGTTTCTGGGAGAGCAGTGATGCATTTCACAACACCGATAACAGTCTGCTTGGCTTTTTGGGGCTTCCAGGATTCAGAATTGTCTTCTCTTGAATAGGTCTGTGCATTTTTTTTTCCTTCAGTTTTTCTCCTCAAGTGGCAAAACAGACCATTTAACTTCCAAATATTTACAGCTTGCAAGTAGATAAACTTCCCAAATCTGTTTTTTGTTTATGAAAGGAAAAACAATCAGCCACAATAATCTATAATACTTTTGAATTAAAGTTATTAGATGCCCTAGGGTCTTTTTATGGCAGATTTTATATATCACCATCATTAATAAATCTTGTTATCAGAATTATGTCTTTCTCTCTCTGCTGATAGTTATTTTTAGACTAACATATTCATACCTCCTTCTGATGAAAAACATTAAAATTGTCAATAAGGCATATGAGAAAACCCTAAAGCTCTGTTTTACACAAAGGAGACTCATAAATACTGTTTTTTCAGGGTAAAGCATCATGTATTATTCCAGTTTGTACCACAGGGAAAGCCTAGTCACACACGAGGCTTCATTAAAAGACGGTCTAAAGAAATGTTTAATGGTTGAAATATAAGGTCTTATTCTGAATATCTGCCTTCACTTTATAACAATAGAAACTGAACTGAAAATATTCAGTAGGTGATTTAAAGCATCCACTCATTTTAAACATAATGTCTAGGCCTAGAAAAGTGACATCATGTTCCAAATGTTACAAATCCAGCATTTTTCCTTGATATCTTTCTAAACAGATTGTTAAAAGTTTTTATTCTCCTGCATATATGATGCCACTTTCCTAAGATTATTTTATAAGTATATTCCTTAATGAAAGGACCTAAAAATACATGTCCTTAATTTGAAAACAAAGGAGAGGAGCCTTCATGTTTGTGGACTGAGCTAAACATGTGTCTACTTTCCCTTCAAAAATCCCATGGAAATGGCAGTAAAGACAGAGGAAAGATAATGCATTTCTGAATATACTGAGGAACATACACTCCAGAGAGCAGAAACAGGAAGAGGGAGCCTCTGCTAAAGTTAAAGGAGCCTTCCAGAGGGAACCCAGCTGAGCTCTGTGTTCCAGTGGGCAGTTACAGGGAGAAGCCGAGGTCAAAAGCAGAAAAAGAGAAAGTGAAGTGATTGGTCACAAGTTTGGAAATGTCTCAGGTTTGCTCATTCCAACTCTGTGCATGTCACTGCACACTTACCCCAGAAGTAAAGCAGGAGAACTCTGCAAAGGGAACCAACAATCTGCAAGGGAGGGCATTGCCTCCTAACGTGTGGGCTGGTGACCAAGAGCAGCCCTCTACCCTAGTTCTGGGAGTTGGAGAGTCACTTGCTAGTTTGAATGTTCCATGTAAGAGCTAAAGCAAAGCACATCCTGGAGAAGTGAGCCAGGTAAGTGGATCAATCCATGCCAACAATCTATATTAATTAATATGTATATAAAGTAAAAAAAAAAAAAAAAGAAAGAAAAATGGAAACAAATAACCCTGAGACAGGACTTCACAAACTCTACACTATCAACATATTGGATTACTCTTTTATTCTGGAAAAGTGTTCTGTACATTGCAGGATGTTTAGTAGCATGCCTGGTCTCCATCCAGTTGATGTTAGTAGCAAGCAACGCCCATCGCTGCCCACTGTGAAGAAAAATGTCTCAATATCTAGACAAAGATATTGTAGCATACTCTGGAGGACACAACCAGCACTAGGTGAGAACCACAATTCCAGAGAAAATAGAAATGGTTTAGAAAAGAGAACTTTTAGCTGTCAGGTCTTCATATGCAAGCCTGGAGCCTGAGAGTCTCAAGTCCTGCTTGCCTTGGCTAATTGTCTCCCAACCCCCGCCTGCGTTCACTGTTGTCCCTAATGGCCCAGTGGAGCTTCCCTGGACAAGTCCCTCACCCCACCCTGCCATCTTAACTGTTATAATGATAATACTTTTATCCCACCCACCATTGTAACTAACAGGGTAATATATATTCCTTGCCCCTACCCCCACCACTGTAACCGATCTTACTCTGCAAATTTCCACTGCCCACCCCAAACCTATAAAACCAAGTCCTATCCCACTGCCCTTTGCTAATGACTTTTTTGGCCTTAGCCCACCTGCACCCAGGTAAATACACAGCCATGTTGCTCACACAAAGCCTGTTTGGGGGTCTCTTCATTTAAAGCATATGTTTTCAGTATCTGCCTTGGTATCTTCAAAGATATTGAAGAAATTATAATCTCTAAAATAATTTTCTGATATGGAAAATGAATAAATCAAAGGACAGAAAAAATCCATAGACTTTTAAAGTATAATTATCAAAATTGTTGAAAAATTCAAGGAAATCTTTCAAAGGGAAAGGAAAAAAGAAGGTAGAAGATGTGAAAAAGGTGAAAAGAGAAAGATAATCCATTTAGGAAGCTCAGTGTCTGTCTAATAGGAGCTCTAAAACCAGAGAAAACAGCACAATAAATGAGACAAAATAATTATGACATTTCCTAGAGTTGAAGAAAGGCACGTCCTCAGAATGAAAGGGCCCAAATAATGTTGAGAACAATGAATTCTAAGAGATCTACATCAGACACATGCTAATGAAACTTTAGAATGCCAAGACTTAAGAGAAGATTCCAAAGGTTTTGAAAAAGCATAAACAAACGTTCCATCATAGGAATGACAATCATAGTCAAGTTTTCAATCTGCATCTTGAAAATGCCAGATGATAATAGGACAGTGCCCTTAATGTTCTGACAGAAAACAAACCTAATACCAAACAGAATCGAATAGGAAACTCAAAAATAGACACATGTTAGTATACTCAAGTGATTTTTGACAAAGGTACAAAAGCCATTCAATTGCCTTTTCCACAAATGGTGCTGGACGTCCAATGGCAAACAAAGTGAGCCTTCACCTAAGTCTTATACCTTACACAAAAGTCAACTGAAAATGGATCACATACTTAAATATAAAATATAAAAGTATAAAACCTTCAGAAAATAACAGAAGAATGTCTTCCAGATCAAGGGTGAGCCAAAGAATACATAGACTTGCTACTGAGATCACAGTTTATAAATGAAATGTTGGTAAACTGGACTTTATAAAATTAAAAACCTTTGCTCTGCAGAAGACCCTTTAAAAGGAGGAAAAGACAAGCTACAGATTGGGAGAAAATATTTACAAACCAAATAGTTGACTCAGGACTAGTAACTCAAAAGCTGACAGTAAAAAATTTCAGTAACAGTCTATTTAAAAAATGAACAAAAGACAAAAAGAGATATTTCACCAAGGAGGATATACGTTTGGTGGAAAAACACATGAAAAGATGTTCAATGTCGTTAACCATTAAGAAAATACAAATTAAAACTACAATGAGATATCATTATCCAACTATCAAAATGGCTAAAATAAAAAGATTAGTGACAAAACCAACTGCTGGTGAAGATGCAGAGAAATTGGATTACTCATTCATTGCTGGTAGGATTGTAAAATGGTACAGCCCATTCTGGAAAAGAGTTCAGTTTCATAAATAAACTAAACATGCAGCTACCATATGACCCAGCAATTACATTCTTAGGCTTTTAGCCTAGAGAAGTGAAAATTTGTGTTCACATAGAAACCTGTACACTCATGTTGAATGTTCACAGCAACTTTATTTGTAATAGCTGCAAACTGGAAACATCTCCAATGTCCACTAGTGGGTGCATGGTTAAATACATTGTCATACATCCATACCATGGAATAGTTTTCAGCAATAAAATAGAAGAGGCATGCAAGGGAAAGTTACATACAACAACCTGGATGAATTTCCAGAGAAATATGCTGAGTGAGACAGGCCAATTTCAAGAAATTACATAATGTATAATCTAATTTTTATACCACTTTGAAACAAAATTAAATGGAGGACAGATTAGTAGTTGCCAGGGGTTAAGTAAGGTGGGAGGTGAGTGGTTGTAGCTACAAAAGTGCAACATGAGAAATGCTTATGATGATGGAATTGTCTGTATCTTGACTATGAGTGATGTGACATTGTGAAATGGTACCATGGGGGCAACTGGGTAAAGGGTATATGGGATTTGTCTTATTTCTTACAACTGCCTATGAATTTACACTGATCTTTAATGAAAAGTTTAATTAAAAAAATTGATAGTGCTTGATTTTATCAGTTGATCATGCTGTTCTTAGTTGAAATAACAGATTCAGAAGGATCTACATAATGAATCTGCCAATCACTGAAAACTCTTGTTATCTGCCTTGACTTTCCTTTCAGTTTTTGTTTGGTTTCTGTTTTAGTAACCTCTTAGAAAAAGCTATGTTAAAGGAGACCTAGGTCTCTTTTACCAATTTAGGATAACTTCTTCACAATCTCCACAGATAACTTGGTATCTGTGTACACACACAAAAAAAATGAAATTCTTATGAGTAGTTTACAGGGGAAGTGCCGAATATATAAACAAAGCAGTGCTCTGGTAAAATTATCTATTGCATTGAAATAAAGAGCAGAATAAAATTATTAAAATAGCCCCCTATTTTCCTTACAAACTTAAAATGTTCTTCCTTTTATCTCTGGGGGTTGGATAATCCCTGTTTATTGTTCCTTTATTTTGCTGTATATCAAGTTGGCCATTTAATCATTGGCTCTTTAGCAGGGCGGATGTAGATAGCATTAAAAAATAATAAATTATGCAGTTTATTATCACCTCCCTGTAAATCACAGGCACATGAAGGATATGAGTTTCATATAAGCTAATGTATTTATTTAATGTGCTTTCAACCAAACTCCTGTACAAAATTTTGTTTATGGAATCTGTTTTGGAATTTGAAAAATGTAATTCATCTGAAATAAATGTATAAAAATAGCTAATTTTCTGGTGAGATATAATATGTGGCATTATCACTGCTACTTTTCAAAATGTAGTTTAAAGAATAATTCTTAGAGTAGCATTATTCTGAGTAAAGAATATGGGCAAAAAAAAAAAAAAAAAAAAAAAAAAAAAAACCCAAGAGTATAAAAAGCTCCAAAAGAGACTCTTCTATGTATGAGAGTTTATATTTAATACACTTTATTAATGTATGTATCATTTAATATAATCTATTTTGATAATAATATAATAGACTGTATTATATACTATTACATAACAGAAGGAGGAAAGTACCATTAAAAGATGCTGGAGCAACTGGATAACTGTTTGAAAAACAATAAACTTAGACCATTTGGTGCACTGTACACCAAAATAAATTTCATTAGATTTTAAGGTGAAGTGAGAACAAAAAGACATCACACAAAAAAAACTGTCTCTGAAAGCAAATATGTTTTCCTTAGAGTGAAGGAAATCTTTTAAAGCATTCAAGTAAAGAGAAAAATGTAAAGAGAAATATTAATACATTTGCTATATAAACGGTAAATGTTTTATACGTTGAAAATCATTCCTATATTAAATATTTATATTAATGATCTGTCTGTTACATGTGGTAGATGATTGATATGCCTAACATAAAACATGCTCATTTAAATAATAATAAAAGAATAAATATCTCAAAAGACAAAAGCCATATATAGATAATTCATCAAATGGAAAATTATTATAAATGAGCAAATTTTGAAGTAACATAAAATAACATTTTCTTATCATTAAAATGGCCAATTTTTTTTAAAGGCTAATATTAATAGCTGACCTGTGGTCTATAAAGAATAGTTTATTTAACTTGCGACTTACAGAAATATATAACACTTTGGGACAGCATTTTTAGAGATATTCTATATTTTTAATAGCATTGATTATCTTTATTCACATCATAAATGCTTATAAAAATCTAAATATTTCAACATTATTTAAATTGGTGGCAATTTCTGGCTTATCTACCTACCCAATATTAAAAATATTGTTATATAGATCGCTTTTATGCTATAAAATGCAATATTATTCATCCAAAAATATGATTCTAAAAGATGTTTAGGGAAAGTGCTAAAATTATGCTAAGTAAAAGTTCAGACAATATTTAAAATTTTAATAGTCTGACAGATTCTGATGTAGATAGAAAAGGAAGGAAGGAAGGAAGGAAAGAAAGGAGGAGGGAACGAAAAGAAGGAAACAAAGATAATGTAATTTTCATGTAATTATACAATAGGGAAGTGTTTAAATTACACTAAGTATTTGATATGTAATTTAAATACTACCCTATTGATGAACATTTGACTTTCACTATTATTAAGAATATTGCAATTAAATTCTTTGTGCGTAAACTGTTGGCTATATTCAGAAACAATTTTTGAAATAGTAGATGCAGTTGTATACTGCCTTCAAGCCTTTTTTTCCCATATACATGTGTAAAATTACATGAAAATGACATTACCTTTCAAGAACAAAAAATTTATGTAGGTATTATAATTATGTCTTTGAAGTGTTTTTGTTTTAATAATATGTAAAACTGCTTATGATATAATGCTAAGTAACTAAACCATATAAATATATGTTAAAAGGCTTCAGGAAAATATGGTAAATTATTAGCATAGGTTACCACTGAGTGGTGAAATCGTAATTGCTATTTCTTTAATACTTTCTGGACACTCCAAATTTTCAATGACAGACATCCAACCATTGCAATAATAAAAAAAAAAAAGTTTAAAAAATCTCTGAGGACTTCTATATAACACCAGAAGCATTTATATATTTGTTTAGTTAATGTAGTTAATAAAACCAAAATATTCTTTAAACCACATCTCAACGTTGTTTTTGCCTGCAATACTTTGGCACTGCCTGGATTTGACATCATGAACAAATTTAATAGCAGTAAGGTGAATGTATAAAAAGGAAGAAATGAGAGATTACGGCCCCCTGTTAGGACTAGGGAGTCTGACAGATTTTGGTATGTTTTGTGCACTGGTATCTGTATTTTCATTTGCATTGGTTTCTTTTCTAAGGACCTTACAGCTAAAGCCAGGTCCCCAAAGAAGTCAGGGGTTTTTGTGTTACCCACAACTTGGCGGGAGGCAGAAAGTCTGCAATTACTCCTGCTTTTAACTGACTTTGAATCCTGTGCTTTTGGCTTGAGTACCTGACTTTCAGCCAGAACAAGGCAAAAAAAAACTCTATCTGTTGGTTTTCAAATGTCATTTCCCCTTTGGCTTTGTTGATGATAGAATTCTGCTTTTGCATCTGAAATTGGAAACGCTTCTAATCCTGGAGTCTGAGTGTAATTCATTGGAAAGCTTTCTCTTATCTGTGTCTAGGATCAACCTTTAGTCTGATCTTCATTTTTATCCAGGTGCAAAACTCAAATACTTTTACCTTTCGTACAGTGGCCCAAATTTTGTCCCTAGTTCTGCTTGTGCTACCATTAACTGTCAGTTCTTAATTATATCTACACATGACTGTGCGCCAGAGGCAGTAAGATCTGGATTTTCTCTTCCTCTCGGAGTGCCTGACCCTTGAATAGTCATTCCTTCTTTTCAGTTTTGGTAGGTTCTGGGTTTAGATTTGTAGCCTAACCTAGCGAAGACATTCTTTGGCATGGAAAAGAATTATTTCTGATGTGTATATTTTCCCAGAAGTTAGACAACCCCCTTGATAGATTTATTTGCATTTAACCCATAGAAAGAATGAAAAGTTAAGTTATATTATCAAGATTATCTTGCAGTATATGTATGCCTTAAATTTCACAGTGACTTTTACATACCTATTTCATTTAGTTTATACAACTCTTGGAACATGTTTTTGCCCATTTTCTGCATGAGGAAACTGAAGTTCGGTAAAGTTAAATTGTTTTTCCCAGGCTACTCAGCCAGGAATCACTAGTTCCTCTCTCTCAAAACCCAGCATTTGCCCACTAGACCAGACTGCTTTGAATGACTATAGTATATGGAATTCATTATAACAGAATCCATTCTAAGCACATTGTTAATGCCTTGATCAAACATCTTTAGTAGCACTTTTTATTTTCATTCATTTTTTTATTATACGTGTGTGCTACCACTTTCTGTACAGAAATTTCAAGGAAAAGGAAATTAGGTTTTCTGTAATGCTTTAAAACCTTGTCCTTATAAGATGAAGTACAAACTCTTTAACATGACCTATAAGACTTTTACTATCTGGGTACCCCAGGGTACTGAACCATTCTCATCCATGTTACTCACCTCTAAACTCACAACATTCCTGCCGTACAGAATTTTCCTTTGTTGTCCAAAAGTGTCCTGCTTAAAATGTTACCATCCTCAGTTCTCGTCTGTTTGGTAACCTTACATTTCAGTGGTAGTCTTATGCTTTAGTGTATGTGAGAATAATCTGGAGCATTTGTTAAGACATAGATTCTTGGACACCCACTTTCAGGGTTTCTGATTCAGTTGATCTGGGTGGGCCCTGAGGTTGCCTTTCTAACCAGTTCCCATATGGGCCTCTTGCTGCTGATCTGGCATCACACTTTAAGATGCATTATTCTACTTATCCTTGAAGTCCCCAACCTGATTGGTCTACAGATCCTTTACCAACTATAGGCATATTTAATTGCTTGTTACTCTATGCTTCCATGCTCTTATATTTATGAGTGTCTCCTTTGTGTAACTGTCTTCCTATTACAAGGGACAAGACTTGTTCTACCTGTGTTTAGATCCTCATGGGCTAACATAACAGAAACTCACAAAGAATTTGTATGAATAAATAATGAACCTGGAAACATTTGTTTATTTAAACTTGGTTGTCCAGGATGAATTTTTTGCTTCACTGGTTTTCATTATTATTGTCTTTGTTTCCTGATCAAACTCTCCGTTTCCAGGAAAACTGGATGAAGAAAACTATGTAATCTAAAAATAAAATTTGAAGTCTCCCAGCCATCTGAATGGACCCCTTCTCTCAGCTAAAGGCATCCAAAATTAACATGAAAAACTAGTTCAGGGATGGGGCAGTAGGACATGCCTCAATATTCCTTCCTCCCTTCTGGAATTCAGGCACAGCTGACCAGTATTCACATTAAAATAGATTTTAAGACTGACAAGGCAGACTCTTTGTAGCAATAAGATACCAAATTCCAGCCTGACTGTAGTATAGTATCACATTACAGATAGCAAGCCCTGAAAAAAATTAAAGAATTTTATCCCAAATTACGGTTTTTTTTGTTTGTTTGTTTGTTTTGCCATATCCTGGAATAGTCCTGCAAATCTGTCTCTCATGAGGAAAATCCACGTTCTGAAGAGAATGCTTTCCCTTTTCCAGGCCTCTTTCCTGATCCAGAAGAAAATCAACTCTGAGAAACATTTACGATCTATTTCTTCCAAAGCCTACTACCTGGAGGCTTCTTCGGCTTCTGTGTAATGGGAACCCTGGTTTCCACAACCCCTTATCTTAACCCAGACATTCCCTTCTACTGATTCTAGGTCTTGAGACTAAAACTTGACTCTTTCAACCAATTGCCAATTAGAAAATCTTTGAAGACCCCCCACGCCTTGCCACTTCAAATTGTCCCGCTTTCCAGATCAAACTAATGTACATCTTACATATATTGATTGATGTCTTACATCTCTTTAACATGTCTAAGACAAAACTGTAGCCCAACCATGTTGGGCACATGTTCTCAGGATCTCCTGATGGTTGTGTCTCGGGCCACTGGCATTCACATTTGGCTCAGTAGAAATCACTTTAAATATTTTACAAAGTTTGACTCTTTTCATTGACAAGTAATGCATATTTTAATTACTACTGTGTGCCAGATACTGTGCTTCATATATATTATTATGTAATTCTCAAAGTAATTCCCTGGACATAACTATAGTATGTCTATTTTAAAGATAAACTGAGACTTAAAAAATAAGTATTTTGTAAATAATGGACTAGATAGAGTAAAAATAAAAGACTGGAAATAATATTTAATTTCAACATTTTCTTACTCCAAAATGTATTCCAATCTTCTGCTCTACCCCGTCTCTATTAAAAATTCAAAAATTTCCTGAGTGTGGTGGTGTACACCCGTAATCACAGCTACTTGGAAGGCTGATGTAGGGGAATTGCTTGAAATCCGGAGGCAGACGTTGCAGTGAGCCGAGATCACTCCACTGCCCTTCAGCCTAGGTAACAGAGTGAAACTCTGTCTCAAAAATAAATAAATATTAAATTAACTCTTGCTTGTCTCATGATATATAAAGATGATGGAAGAGTGGCTGCCTATCTTTAGATAAAATAAAGTCTAGTCTCTACATTAAGTGGTTCCTGCTCTCCTCTTTCTTTTTGTTCTTTGCATCCAGATTCAATTTCTAAATTACTCCCAGTGTGACAATGATTTCTACTGTGTTTCTTCCTCACTTTTTCTGTAGATCATTGAAGAGGTAGCTGCAAATGCCTTTCACCTGCATGGCTTTTCCAAAATGTATTCAGATTGGCTCAATTTCTAAATCAAAGATAATTTATTTTCTCCCTTATCCTAACAGTAGAATTAAGCAAAGAGATAAGTAAAATATATTACAACATTTTTAAAATTTTCTTTTTTTTTGAGACAGGGTCTTCTCTGTCACCCAGGCTGGACAGCAGTGATGTGAACATAGCTCACTGTGCCTCAACCTCCTGGGTTCAAGTGATTTTCCTGCCTCGGCCCCCCAAAGTGTTGGGATTACAGGCATGAACCACTGTGCCCAGCTTATTCATTCTTTTTATTGTTTTGTACCTGTTAACCATCCTACCTCTCTTCCTCCCAACTACCCTTCTCAGCCTCTGGTAACTTTCCTTCTATTTCCTATTCTCATGAGTTCAATCATTTTGATGTTTAGATCAATATGAGAGTTATTTTTTACTGTATTTTGATTTAATTTCATTTATCTATTGGGCAAGCTTGGTGTTCCCCATTTGCAAGTTTTGTTATGGTACAGGGTAGTGATGGCTGCAATATGGAAAAAATAATATTCAAGATGGTGTTCCAGGACTCATTCTTCTCATTTCTTATTGGTCCATTGACTGAATTGGAATATCAGCTTATTTATTAGATATACTCTATGCTTCCATTGTGCAAACCTCAGTCGATATTTGGCTGTTTTCTCTTTTAAAAATTTTCAAGCTTCGAAAATGATGGAGGGGAGCACTACACACTGGGGTCAGTTGGGGGGAAATAGGGGAGGGACAGTGGGGGGTGGGGAGCTGGGGAGAGATAGCAAGGGGAGAAATGCCAGATGTAGGTGATGGGGAGGAAGGCAGCAAATCACACTGCCACGTGTGTTCCTATGCAACAATTTTGCATGTTCTTCACATGTACCCCAAAACCTAAAATACAATAAAATAAATAAAGGGGAAAAAAAATTTTCAAGCTTTAAAAAAAATTCCAAAGTTAAATTTGAGTTACAGAAAAGAAATATGACAAAGGCCATCATAATTATTCCATTATAAAACATATACTCACACTCAATAAAATGTATTGTTTTAAAATTATTACCCTAAGGCAAGTGGAGAATAGATCCAATGTAAATAAAAGAAATAGAATGAATAAGAAGATAGTAAGAAGAATGGGAGATTACATTCTTTCTGCTGGCTGGTTACTGGTTTTTCCAAATCTTGGTCCTTTATCTCCACTGGGTCTTTGAGGACAAGCACATCTTAGGTACCTGGTAACTATTTGCTGTTTATTCACATTTTGAGTGTTACTGTTTGGCTTTGCTTTTCAGATGCATGAAACAGAGTAAATTTGAGGCAGCAAATGAGTAATTTGTAAATCTAGACACAATGAGGAGGCAATTAAGAATGCTGCTTGATGAAAAAGAAAGAAAAATAGAATAATATTGTAGGTAAGGGACAAACTCTGAGTTTACCAATGGTGGCTTTACATACAGTCCAGTATGTGAGAAAACTTAAGCAGTTAACATTAATGTTGACATTGTCATCCTTAGGTAATGATAAGATACTGGCTATCACACACAAAAATGGAATAAATATCTGTGTTTATAAAACTATTCAAGGGAGTAAAAACTCCCACAGCATATAATGGAATTCCCCAGAAAGTCACTCAAGAGAACACAAGTATTAAAAGCACTTCACCATAAAATAAGGATGTTCCATTTTTACTGTAATCTCCCAGGAAAGTCTTCAAGGATAGCATTATACTAAGTAGAGAAGTTGTCTTACAAATAGATAAGTATAAAAATCAGAGAACCTACAGAAAACAAAACATCTTTTGAGTTGCATGAATTTTAGGACAGAGTTTTTATCAGCCATGATCAAATAAATTGGACAGGTCATATAACAAGTTAGAACTTGCCAAAACTTTTTTTATAGAAGAAACAGATGTCATCTTCTTTTGTAAACTACATCCTGAACATATCCCGTCCTGACTACTTCACAGCGTATATAAACTCCCACTCCACCCACTTTTCCCCTTCTCAAGCCAGCCTACCTACCAAGCTGTGTATTTTTAATCACTTTCTATAGCAATCAAGAATTTGCCATCAGAGAAGCTGTTTCACTGCTTATCTTTCCATGCCTGTTCTTGCTAAACAGATTCAAGATAAGAGCAACTGGCAGTAAGTGCCCTTCCTGAAAATAGAGGTCAAAAACATTTCTACTGAAGCCAGTTAATGGTTTTGGAAGACATTTGAAATCTTAGTCATATTCAAATCCCAAATACAATTTCTCCTTTATTTTTTCGGAAATTTCAAAGGTTTTAGAAATAGTTTCTACTGGAAAGGTACCTCTCATTCTTACTTAAAATGTAGACACTAATGAGTAAATGACAAGTCTTGTTTATAAGCATTAATCATAGAACATTTATAACTGAAAAAAGATGTTCAAACTATTGGGGTTTGTAAAAGAACTAGGAATGGAGAACATTTAGGGTTTGCTATGTGGTGATATTCACAAAAGCAAATGATAATACAACTATGTGTCACTTAGAAGGAGCTTCAGACAGGTTCTTACTATTCCTGCATGTAACATGTAAGTCTGTTTTGGGGTCACTACTGAGGAAAACTACTACTTTTTTTTTTTTTTTTTTTTTTTGAGATACAGTCTCACTCTATCACCAGGTGCCAGGCTGGAGTGCAATGGAGCGACTTTGGCTCACTGCAACCTCTGCCTCCTGGGTTCAAGCAATTCTCCTGCCTCAGCCTCCTGAGTAGCTGGGACTACAGGCGTGCCACCACGCCCAGCTATTTTTTTTGTATTTTTAGTAGAGATGGGGTTTCGCCATATTGGCCAGGATAGTCTCGATCACTTGACCTTTTTGATCTGCCCACCTCGGCCTCCTAAAGTGCTGGGATTACAGGCGTGAGCCACCGTGCCCGGCCAAGGAAAACTACTTCTTAAGACAATTTTATGACTGCATTGTTTCAATAGTGCGCCAAACTGTGTTGGAAAGTATGACCTAGAATGTGAAAAAGAAAAAAGTGCTGAAGGAATAATGAATGGCCGCATGACAGAGTATTTTGTCTCCATTCCTGAATGTGAATCAGAAAAAGGTATTGATGACTAACCAGATTCTGTCCTTGCTAAACTGAAGAGTATCACATCAAAGGCCACCGATTGATTTGAGCAGTTGCTTTAAAAAGTTGTACTAGGCCGGGCATGGTGGCTTACACCTATAATCCCAGTAATTTGGGAGGCTGAGGCAGGAGGATCACCTGAATTTAGGAGCTCGAGACCAGCCTGACCAACATGGTGAAACCTCATCTCTACTAAGAAAAATACAAAAATTAGCAGGGCATGGTGGTGGGCACCTATAATTCCAACTACTCGGGAGGCTGAGGCAGGAGAATTGCTTGAATGCAGGAGGTGGAGGTTGCAGTAAGCTGAGATTGCAACTACTGCACCTTCAGCCTGGGTGACAGAACCAGACTCCAACTCAAAAAAAAAAAAAAAAAAGTAGTTGTACTGAAGGATCTCTGTGTCTCTTTGGATCATGAATTGCCTACATAACTACACAATGAATGGACATAAGAAAAATGAACTGGCGAGGCCGGGCGCGGTGGCTCAAGCCTGTAATCCCAGCACTGTGGGAGGCTGAGGAGGGTGGATCACGAGGTCAAGAGATCGAGACCATCCTGGTCAACATGGTGAAACCCCGTCTCTACTAAAAATACAAAAATTCAGCTGCGCATGGTGGCGTGTGCCTGTAATCCCAGCTACTCAGGAGGCTGGGGCAGGAGAATTGCCTGAACCCGGGAGGCGGAGGTTGCGGTGAGCCGAGATCGCGCCATTGCACTCCAGCCTGGGTAACAAGAGCGAAACTCCGTCTCAAAAAAAAAAAAAAGAAAAATGAACTGGCTGGTTAAGCCTGTCTGGTAAACAATCCATGATCCTGAGGCAATTATAGTTTTGTAAAATATTCCGCAACTACTTTAGTTTAAATATTTTATATGACCCATTGAAGCTCCAGGAAGATACTACTTTCATCTCAATATCACTTCCTGGTCATTGTCATCATTCCTTTATCAGAGGTTTTTTTTTTCCAAATGAATTTTTAATCCATGTACCTGTCACTGACAATTTTGTCATTATCTGTTCTCTTTCCCACTCCATGAAAAGGAATTTCTTCCATCCAACTACATGTGAAGGCTTTTCAAATGACTCAAATGACACAAGTATAATTAGGGAAGATATCAATAATTATTTACAGATATTTATTTTGTATTCACAGCTGGACTAGTTTAAAAAGAAAAAAAAAAAAAAAGGCAGGTGAGAGGGTGAGACTTAACTATCCCATTCCAGTATCACTAGGATGGTAAGAATTTAGTAAAGGAGAAAAAGTAAACCAGAAAGTTATTAGAAAAACAAGTAGAAGCAAAATAAGCTCTGTGATGTTGAACTAACAGAGAATAAAATGTGTAGAGAAGGGGCAAGCTCTATTACCTAGTTAGGGATGCCTTCAGTAGAAAATTGAACTTAAAAATGGACAAAAGAGGGTCTTTCCAGGAATGAGAATGGATACATCCCAGGATAATTTAATAAGGTGGATTTGTTCATCACCTGAGATCCTTTTTTTGATTATTGGGTCATCTTGTAAACATCAACTCTGATTACAAAGTAATCAATAACCAATAATTATTCCCATATGTGCCACTGGGCAACCACTCAATACATAAAAGTATTTAGGTGAAAACTTTGCTTGCCAAAGTTTCAAAAGTTAATACTTACCAGGCTATTATTGCTACAGAAAACAAAGGATGAGGTGTTACCATGAAAAGTTTGGGTACAAAAGTCATTTGAAAACAAAATACTAATAAAAATATATTTCTTAAGTAATTTAGTCTACAAGTGGTGTAATTATTTGTTCAATATCCAGAAATACATGCTTCTTGGTAGATTTTAACAGACATATTTTTAGAATAAAAAACGTTATGCCTAATTTATGTTGTGGCAGACCTCAGTTTTCAGAGAGTTACACTGATAAATATCATCGCACATGGTGATGTTATACAGCTAGTGCCCGACTTACGACCACGATTGGTTCCGACAGACCGGTCGTAACACGATTTGGTCGTAAGTTGAGTAGGCTATATGTACAGTACTGTGAAATGATGTTATAAAAATCTTTAAGTCATATTTTATCATAATTTTATTTCATTATTGATATATATCATAATTTTCTTTGTTCATTTTATGCCATTTGTATCATCTCTATACCATTTTGTTATTTTTACATTCATCAGGTTTAAGTAAAACACTGCATTACCAGTACAACTGGTTTAATATTTGCAAAACATACAAAATTACAAAATACAGGTGCATACAAAAATACAAAATACAGGTGTAAAAAATACCATCGGAAACATTTTCCCAATTGCAAAACATATCAAAATATATAAACATGTATGAAACATTTTATTGGCCGCTGGTGCCTGGCCGCGGATCGTTCATGTGGTCATCTGAGACAGTAGTTGGGGTTACCGGAACTGGTTTTTTCATAAACACGGTGAGCTTTGTCTGAATTGTATGTTTCTTTTTTTCTTCATAAATTTCACAATACGGACGAAACACATCGTGCGCCATCCGTTCAATCCTTGCAAATCGTTTGATATTTGGGTCCATTGCTTCGAAATGTATAAGAAGTTTATTCAGTAAAGATAAACTGTCTGATAATCTCTTGTGGTGAACTTTCTTTCTGGCTCCTCCTCTTCTTTCTCTGCTTCTCTTCTTTCTTCTTCTGCCACTCTTTCTTCTTCCAGTTTGATTAGCTCTTCATTTGTAAGTTCTCCGGATTCTTTGTCTAGCAACTCTTCGACATCTTCCATTTCACACTCCAAAGAAAGGTCTTTAGCGAGTTTTACTATTGTTTCCCGAATCGTTTCATGTTCACTGTCAAATCCATCAAAATCATTAACATAGCGCTTAACACAATTTTTCCAGATGCCATTCATGCACTTTGTCGTCACAGTCTCCCAGGAGGTAGCGATATTCTTGATACACATCAAAATGTTGTAGTGTTTCCAAAAATCTACAGCGGAGCAGTCGTGGCTAGCAATTGTGGTCGTAAAGTCGAATGGTCGTAAGTTGCATAGGTCATAAGTCGATCAATATCTGTAGTTGATGTTGACACCCCTCCATTGGGAGGTATAGACCACTCTTAGTGACCCATTTTAGTCCAATAGAAGAAACAGGCGCAATGCTGCAGGCCAGGTCATAACAGGCAGTAGAACTTCTACCTTGTTCTTTCTCTGATGATGTTAGACTTTGGTACACAGCCACATATTGTGAGAAAGTCCAAATTAGCCAATGTAGAGAAATCACATGGAAAGGCGCACAGAAAGAGGAACTGTGGATCCAGATGACATTTAGCATCAGTTGCCAAATGTGTAGTGAAGGAGGTCTCAGATGATCCCAGCCTAGAGCCTTCAACTTGATTCTTCCATGACAGGCCCTAAACATCACAGCAAACAGTCTAATCATCTTCATTGTGCTCTGTCTGAATTACTGACCCACAGAATCTACTAGCATAACACCTCTAAGTTATTAATTTATAGATAGACATAATAACAAAATAATATGTCAATCTTGTTTTCGTATCTAAATTTATTCTGGCTCCAGATATTCACTTAAGAATTTCTCTTGGCCAGATGTGGTGGATCATGCCTGTAATCCTACCAAGGTGGGCAGATCACCTGAGGTCAGGAGTTCAAGACCAGCCTGGCCAACATGGCGAAACCCTGTCTCTACTAAAAATACAAAAATTAGCCAAGTGTGGTGACATGCGCCTGTAATCCCAGCTACTTGGGAGACTGAGGGAGAAGAATCGCTTGAACTGGGAGGCAGAGGTTGTGGTGAGCCGAGGTTGCACTGCACTCCAACCTGGGTGATAAGAGTAAAGCTTTGTCTCAAAAAAAAAAAAAAAAAAAGAACTTTTCTCTAATATACAAATAATATCTCTTTCAAAAAAGTATCTGCACTCTTCTAAAAACTCAGTTTCCAAATAGTGGACTAGTCATTTTGCCAAATTTTAGAAAATAGTTTTAAAAAATCACATGTATTCCCAACATGTAATGCAATTTCCTTTGTTTTGTTCAGTGCTCAATACATTGATGTTGCTAAAGGCCACATCAGTGCACTCTGACCCTGGAACCTTGGCCATAATTAGTTCAAGCCCTCAAGAACTGACCTGGGAGTGAATTCATATGCTACTTTGTGCCACCAAGGAGAATCTCTCTTCTAAGATTTTGAACTAAGAGACAGAGATTGAGAATTAGCCAGTAGCTATCACTGAAGCTACCAAGATCACCTACAGTTGTACCATCTCATGCCGGTCAGATGGCTGTTATTAAAAAGTCAAAAAATAACAGATGCTGGTAAGGCTACAGATAAAAGGGAATGCAAATACACTGCTGCTTGGAATATAAATTAGTTCAGCTACTGCAGAAAGCAGTTAGTCAGTTTCTCAAGAACGTTTGACCTGGCAATCCTATTATTGGGTATATATCCAAAGTAGTATAAATCGTTCTCCCATAAAGAGACATGCATATGTATGTTCATTACAGCACTATTCACAATAGCAAAGACATACAATTAGCGTAAATTCTCACCAACAGTAGACTGGGTCAAGAAAATGTGGTACACATATACCATTGAATACTATGCAGCCATAAAAAAGAACAAAATCATGCCCTGTGCAGGCACATGGGTGGAGCTGGAGGCCATTATTTCAACATAGGAACATTATTATTCCAACACAGGAACAGAAAACCAAATGCTGAATTTTCTCACTTATCACACATGGACACAAATAAAGGAAAAATAGACACTGGGGCCTACTGGATGGTGGGAGGAAGGTGAGGATCGCAAAAAACTACTTCTCAAGTACTATGCTGATCAATTGCATGATGAAATAATCTGCATGCCAAACTCCCATGACATGGAATTTACTTATAGAACAAACCTTCACATGTATCCCTGAACCCAAAATAAAGTTTTTTTTTTTTTTTTTTTTTTAAAGATAAGATCATCTAGACTTGGATAGGTAGCCATTATGGCATCATAGAAGCAGAAGAAGCTGATCTGTGGAGAAGACTCACAGGACAGTAGTACTGAGAAAGCAGAGTCCCATGGAGAGACAATCTGATTTCCACAGCCTTGACAATCATTCTTGCTTTATAATTCTGTAAAATTCCTCTGAAGCCTGCTAGTTAGTTCCTTTTCCACAAACAAGCTGGTTTGACTGGTTTCTTAATAGTAAAACCAAAGAATTTCCCAGGCAGCAATAAGGGGGAAGAGGCGTGCACGGGCGACGCAAAGATAACATGAAAATCTTAAATGTTTTCAGTGTCAAATGACTCGAGTTTCTGGAGACAAAACTTCCTCTTCTAAGAAAATCGAACTATGATATGTAATAGTTGCCACATTATTAGTTAAGACACATTTATACAACATTTTAAGGTTGGAGGCAAATTACATTTGCCAAGGGCAATGTATCAGCCGTTGTTCGTTAGAGGATAGATACTTTATTGGTAGGTGGTGGTACAGTTCTGTTCTTAAGGTTATGTTTCTGATTTTCAGAGAAATCATTCCCTGTTTCTCTTTGTGTGCAAAATGGTTGTCTCAGTAGGCTGTATTATAAACTCATTTGGAGAAAACTGGTTTACTTGTTGAATGAGAACTTCATTTATTTTGTATAAATGAATACAACTTTTTATTCTTCACAGGTTATTGACAAGCACTGTATTATGTTAAAATGCTTGACATTAAAGTATTAGCATGTTATAGAAATTTGAAAAACAGCCGCCTAGTAGATACCCAGAATTTCTGTTAATTGATCAACTAAGCATAATATCTTTGCTCTTTAGCAAGTGGTTAAACAAGTGGTTATTAGTAGTACAAATCGTGCAAAATTTGCAGATAAAATATAATTTGTCTATTCTAAATATGTTAAATGGTTTAAATGATATGTTAAATAGTTTAAATGATGAATAGCATGAACAATATTAGCTATACTGTATTAGCCATTTGCCTTGTAACAAATTACTCCCAAACTTACCAGCTTAAAATAACAAGCATTTATTAACTCAGTTTCTGTGGGTCAGGAATCCAACAACAGCTTCATGGAATGATCCCAACTCGAGGTCTCCCATGTGGCTGTAGTCTAACTGTTGGCCAAGGCTGCCATTTTAAAGACGTGAATGAGACAGAATTAGCCACTTCCAAGCTCACCGTGTGGCTGTTGGCAGGAAGCCTTAGTTCCTTACCACGTGGGATTCTCCATGTGGCTGCTTATGACATGGCTTCCCTCAGAGCATGTGACAGAAATAATTAGAGAGAGACCTAGGTGTACAGCCTCGTCTCAGAAATGAAAAACCTTCAGTTTTGTATCAACACAGGCACGATGTAGAAGGAACAACACAGGGTGTGGAAGCCAGAGATGGAGATTCCTGGGAGCCCAATTGGAGGCTGCTACCATGGCTATATCTCTTGCTAGAGTTCCCATTTTTGCAGCCTGCCATCACCTCACCTAAGATTGAATAGAATCACTGCCTAGATTTAAAATATCCCAGTATATTCTTTTTTCATGTGCACTCTCACTTTACATCTCAATTTTCATTCTGAGCAGTACTCTTAAGAAAGAATTATCTTCCCTTTTAATGTGCGGGAAAACTCCCCTGTGTATAAAAACAAAACAATTATTCACCATCTCTTTCTAATGTGTGACATGCAGTGAGATTTAACTTCATTGCTTTGTTAGAATATTCTATTCTCTGTGGAGGGCCATGTTTTTTTATAAAAGCGTCACTCTTACTCTTTCAGTTTCTGCTGCAAAAATAAAAAAAAAAAATCTGTGAAGTTTGTCAAGTGAAATGGACACAAACATGACTCAAAGTCTAGAGGAAATAAAATGAAGCCGCAATCTCGGTCAGTGAAAAGGAGATAAGTTAGGATAAAACTACAGCAAAAAATGCCCAGGAAGAGAATGCTCCTCTTGAGGAGAGAAGTAGAAAAGTCAGAGGATAAAATACAGAGCAAAAAGCTTACTGATCCCAATGGGGAAACAAGAAAGTAACCTCAAAGCATTTATATGCAAAATATTTTTGGTGTTTTGGGGCCCACTGACTATAAGGAAAACCAGGTAGACACAGCTTTAGGACACGAGGGAGAGAAACTTCTCAGAATACACTCTCATGAGTCTCATAAACAGCAACATTCTCTAATGTAAATGACAATGAGAGAATATGATGAACTCCTGATGGGAGATGACACAGGAGGATCCAGGCTTATTTTTTCTCAGCCATTTCCTCAAGGAAAAGAGTGGGAATTGATAATACTAAATTGACAAGTCCAAATAAGCCTTCAGGCAAAGCAGATGGTCCTCTCTCTCTCTTTTTTTTTTTTTAATACCCAAACCAGTCTCAGATTTCTTCAGCCAGAAAGCATGTTTTTGCAGGCTTTTTAAAAATCCCAAGCAAAGTTGCGTAGATCTCAAGAGTTATACAAAACCAAGTTTGCATCTTGGCTCAGATACCCAGTCACCGTGATACTTTACCTGGCTTCTCAAAACCTCCATTTTATCACATGTAAAACACAAATAAACCCTGACACATGTACATGCTCTTGTTAATAGTGAATGGGTTTTGTTTGTTTTTTCCCAAAAGGATTTGATGCTTGTATTTTCAGGAATAAAAATTCTAAATGTAATAGAAGACTCTATAACAAGCTTATGTCTTGTTAGGGTGATATGAGAAATAGTAAACTCAATCCTCGTTTAGCTGAAGTGAAACAATCAATGCTCCATATATTTTTTTGAATTGATGAACTTCTGATTGTGCGCGACTATCTTAATTGTGTCTATACTCTTAGCTTTGTGAGGAACAGTATCCAAACTGCAAACGACTTGAAGACAGAGAATGTCTATTATTCATCATTATATGCATACATCTTTTTAGCACAGAGCTTTGTACATAGAAAGTTCTCAACAAATATCTGTTAATTTAAGTTAAAGAACATTTAAGGAGTTACTACAGTTTAGGTCTGGAACTCACATCCCATTTTCCTTCTATTGTCCCATTCATATGCATTTCAACCATGCATATGTATATCTGGAGCTCAGGATCTTCAAAAAGGCAGTAGGGACCTAATTAAGCCATTAATGAATTAACTTCATTTTTTGAAGTTTATAACTAATTTAGACTTAGTGATCTTTGTTTCCTCATTAGCACCTCTCCCTGTAGGCAGAGAGAAAAAAAGATTGAAATGTGAATTTGAACTCTTAGGTCCATACAAATTCTTAAGTACAGGGGAAAATTATCAGTTTGTAAGTCAACATGACATCAAAAGTGCTGGTTTTCTTTATCTGCTGCATCTGTTTCCAAACAAAGTTACCTACAAATGAACTTGATACTATATCAGTTCTTTGAGGAATCTTGTTAGGGATCCACTTGTACATAGGGGAGGTAACAGTCACTGGTGGCAGTGGTTTTGGATAAAAGGGGGCTTCAGGTTTATGTGGTGGCCTTGTCACCAGGAGCTGACACCAACAATAAACACATTTTTTAAAATGCCAAAATTGTATCCATCACCTCCAAAAGTTTCCTTAGGTGAAAGGTTTTGGCAAATTCTTGCCAGGTTTTAAATGATTCATTCTACATTTTTATTTCACAGTTACAAAGCAGAACTTAGCACAGCAAATTAACTTGCCAAAATATTACATAAATATTGCCAAAATATTGCATCTTCAAAATATTGTATAATATCTTTGTATTAATATTTGTATTATATAATCTGTGCATTTATTTGTTATTTAATTTATAAACAGAAATATGAGGGAAAAAAGCCAGATTAATTTTCCAGAATAGATGAGAAACGTACTATTGAGTCCTTTAAGTTGTTCATTAATTATGAATTCAGAAACCATCCTGTGCTGGTGTCTTTTCAAATATATAATTTGTTGATTATAGAAAGATAATGATAAGGTTGGTCTTCATCTCAGCCAATTTTCCAGCCTAGTAGAAACAATAAACACAGTTGAATTGTAATCCAAACTTCAACTATAGGTCATCTCACCTAAGTTAGTGGGTGTTTGGTGTACTGTTTAGTAAACAGTTACACTTTGTGACCCTTCATCATAGCAACTATTGGTTTTATTGGCTTTTAATATTCAAAATAAGAATTCTCAAGAAAATAGGCTTCATTTTCATTAGTATTTTGGAGAAATAAAACAATAATACTGCCTTACCATTGTAGGTAAGTTTCCAAGGGTTTTCAACTATATCTTTTTTTAAGATTTGAACTTTATAACATCCCTATATAGAGAAGACATTTTACAGAGGAAGACATTGAAGATCTTCAGGTAGATTCAGTGACTGCTAGCTGGTAGGCAGCAGAGGCCTTGACCACAGCCCCAACTTAATCTTCAGAGTTCTTCCATGCTAATTCACTAGCCCTGCCCAAGGAAGCTGTCTGTAAGTGAAACAGCCTTGAAAATAAGATGACTTTCTGTCTAGTTTGATCAACATTTACGTAAACGTGAAATTAAAAATTGTTCACTGTAACTCAACAGCATGTCTCTGAATGGGAACTGGTCTTTCTCAGGAATATTCTTGGCTGCATGTGTCTGTGCACTGTCATATGCCTCCTCTTTAAATATGACTGTGGGAGGGTGTGGCTGTTTCTATAAACATTGAAAACAGACCTGTGGCTAACACAAAGGATTGTGGGTGGCAGCTGCTTTTAGAAACCTTGGTGAAACTTTTCAAAAGAATGTTTCCTGTGCATTGTACATGTGGGAGAATCCCTGTCAGTGTGTTGCTCTTCCTGGATCTCCGTGAGTGCTTATTTCCAGTCATGTCCTTTGTTGCTTCTTTCGTTTATCCCTTAATGAACCTAATCCACTCTAGCCACTGTCCGTGATGCTGAGGTCAAGAGGGTGAACATGGCAGATGTGACATTTATGCGGTTCCATTCTGGTGGAAGAAAATGGGCCATTAAAATGCAAACCAAAAATCAATGATCTGACTAATTGCAGATTGTGAAAACTGTAAGAAAGAAACAGAGTGCCCTGATAAAAAATAAGTAGGTTGGCTTATTTCCATAGGGTTTCTGAGAAGATCTTCACTCTGGGGAGATAATATTTAAGATGTGAGCCAAAGGAGGACAATGACACATCAGAAAGAATGTTCCAGGCTACAAGACCAATCAGAACAGAAACCATGAGGCAGGAAGAAGCTACGTGTTTCTAACTTCTAGTCAGTATGACTAGCGCGAAGAATGAGACAGACATACAGCGTAGAATGGAATAAGACGCAAATCGAAACAGAGCCAGGATCTAGAATATGCTAGACCTTGAGCCTTATAAAATGTGTCCAGCATCTGTTCTCAGTGCAACAGTAAAATATCAAAGAGTTTTAAGCAGAGCTGTGAGTTTACCTGTCATCGGTTTTAAGAGGTCATCCTATTTTATATGAGTGGAAGAGATGTAAAATATACCAGTTAGAAGGCTCCCTGAACAGCCCAGCAGAGAGAGGATGGTGGGAGCAAATCAAGAATTCCACTTTGGAAATGTCACATTTGAGATGCCCAAGAGACATCTCAGTAGATTTCAAGCATCCATTGTATATAAAGGCTAGAGCTCAAAGGAGAAGTCTGGGTCAGAGACAGATATTTTAGAGTTTTGAATATATATGTGATATGTAAATAGGAATACAGATTAAGAATAAGGGACAGTATCAAACATTGAGAACTTCAAAATTTTAAGATAAGATGGAGAACAAAAAGATAAAAGTCAGTAATGTGAAGGGAAGAGCAAGAGTGTGGAGTTGTCAACGAGAAGAGGATCTCTTGACAAGAAAGGAGTGTTTGATTTGAATGCTGCTGAGAAGTTAATACAAGGAAGGCAGTTTTTCCAACAGGACCAGCCTCATAATCAGTGCATCTTTCAAGGAGTGTGAAGTACTTTCTTCATCGATTCCTGACAACATTTCTATTTGTCTTACCTTACTTCATTGTACCAGGAGGAATTTGAAGATCCATTCAAGTTGTCAGCCATGAAAACAAAAGTGCAGCAAGTGAGCCTCAGCTGTGCTTCTACTTCCATGGTTTGGTTTTCATGAGTAGTTAAGCTTAGAAAAATTGTGAAGAAACTTGTTGTGTGGTAGCGATTTTTCAAAGACCTACAAACAGAAGTACCACTTGACCCAGCAATTCTAATATTGCGTATATACCCAATGGAATGTGAATCATTCTGTTGTAAAGACAAATGCATGTGTATGTTTATTGTAGCACCATTCACAATAGCAAAGGCACAGAATCAACCCAAATGCCCATCAGTGATAGACTGGATAAAGACAATGTGGCATATATATACCATCGAATACTGTGCAGCCATAAAAAAGAACAGAATCATGTCCTTGGCAGAAACAGGGATGGAGCTCTTGGCCATTAACCTTACCAAACTAACACAGGAACAGAAAACCAAATACCTCATGTTCTCACTTATAAGTGGGAGTTAAATGATGAGGCCACATGGACACATAAAGGGGAGCAACAGACACTGGGTCTTACCAGAGGGTAGAAAGTGTGAGGAGGGAGAGAATCAAGCAAAATAACTAACAGGTACTAGGCTTAATACCTGGGTGACAAAAGAATGTGTGAAATAAACCCCCATGACACAGTTTACCTATGCAGTAAACCTGCACATGTACCTCCGAACTTAAAAGTTAAAAAAAAAAAGAAACTTTTCATGTGTTAGGATAATGAGAAAGAATCATGTCCAAAGAGTAACTAAATGATTATATTTAGACAGAGGATGGGTTTTCAACTGAAGAATCTGTCAAATTGCTTGATTTGTGATGATTTCTTTCAGAGTTCAGTAATTGATCTGTGACATCCTGTTTTCTAGTTAAAGAGCATTGAACTAAGAATCAGAAAAGTGGTTTGCATTCCCAGATCCACTGGTTACTAGTTGCTTAAACTTGGGCATGTTGCTTAACCATTCTGACCCCTAACTTCCTTATCTGAAAATGGTAAAAATCATACCTACCTGGTAGACTTGTTGTGAGGGTTAAAATGACATGGCTTAAAACCTAGAGGAGGCATTTAATTAATGTTATTTTTATTAATATTAGCATATTGCAATCATGCATAGAAAATCACTCCACTAACTATAAAACTATGAAATGTGCTGATGTGTTTATGATTGATAACTTTTTTGTCAGCATTTTAATTTTAGCTGCACCCTCTTACTTTTTGTTACAGGTCTATTTACTATCTAAGAGGTGTGGGCGACTTGGTGGGTAGCCAGAAAAGATGACAGCTAGCAGAGCTTAGGCACAGGAGCAGATGTAAGTGCAGGTGGCTGGTGGTGTGGGGACCCGGGAGGCAGCTGCTCTGAGGATGAAATCCAGGGGAGGACTAGGCAGGGTGAGAGAGCATACCCAGGCAAAGTGGAGTGAGCTGCCTCTGAGAGGTTGGGTGTAGAATGCAGCAGGATGACTCAGAAAAGTCTGCAGAGCTTTAGAAATGCCTGTTTTTTATTATTATTTTTTTATTTGACTTTATTTTTTTGGTTTGGTGTTAGGGCAGAAGGCTAGAATGAGGTTTGTCTATTATTCAGGAGATGCTCTTTGTAAGAGAAGGAAAGGGAAAAGAAAAAGATTCCAAATATTTCAGTGGGAATTATGTAGTTCTCGCTCCTACGTCTTCCCTTAATCCTCCCTCCAGAGGGCAAACAGATATCTGTGAAACCAAAAAGCTAGCATCTTTGTCAGATCTGCTGGAGGGATGCTACCGTTTAAACCCAGTTTCCTTTAATTATGGTTTTAATTCTCACATGTGATGCTATTTATTTTTCTTAAATATTTCTGGGTTATGCCTCCATATACAAAACTCACCTTTGTGCGATTGTACTGTTTTGATGATAGGTAGTTCAGTTAGATTTAGCTACCATCTACTGGGGACTTAAAATTAATCTCTGTAATCAACTCCATTCAGGCATTTCATCATTTAATTAAATACAAACCATTAGAAAGTGAATATCATTCCTCTTTCACTAATTGGGCACTGAGGTTTAAAGAGGTTAAGCTAATTTCTCAGTTTGCTGTAGCTAGAACGGAAGAGGTCCATTATTTCAATCTAGGTTTGCCAGACTCCAAAGCACTTGCTGGAACGACTGTGGTACAAAACAATACCCATTCCTTAGAAAGATCAGCATATTCATCTTCTATGTCCTATTTACAAGTGAACAGGTGTGCTCTGTCCTCTTTATTGAGATTTTTTTCCAAAGTAGGAAAAAGGGAAGGAAAAAGCATTTATTGACCACCTACAGTATGCCATATTTCTTTACAAATATTTTCCCATCATCCTTAGAAATAAAACCCAAATGAATATTTTTGTCCCTGTCTTGCAAATGAGGAGATTGCTTAGAGAAGTTGGGGAGTTTGTCAAAATCCACCATGCTTAGTTACTTACTTTTCATCTTACATTTATACATATCTAGTGATTGTCAGATACTGAGCTATCCGGGGTTATTCAGAAGAAGTCACAGTCTTTGTTCTCAAGGGCCTTGTAGATTACTGGAGAAGACAAAGATGCAAATAGACAATTGTGATAAAATATGCCACGTAGACAGGAGTATGTTCAAGTCACATGTAGGCCCTTCTCCTCCTAAAACGTAATCCCCCCGCTTCCGTTACACCATGGTGCCTTCCAGAATTAGTGCAGTTTGAATACTGAAGGAGGCTAAGGGGTGGTCAGAAACCCACTTTGTGCAGGAAAAAAAATGGTAGAGAACAAAATTAGCCTCAGTCTTTAATATCAGCCATTAATTCTGAGGATAAACTTCATCTTCTTAACTTGATTTTCCATCTTCTTTGAGTCCCAAGGCAAAACTGAAATGGAAAATTACATACGGTTTGCTTTCATTTAACAAAAAGGCAAACAACCCCAAATCCAGCAGCACATCACAGCAACCCACTAATTGGAAGTCTGGCTAAAACATCTCTCATCCCATTTCTAAGAGCTTACCTATTTATCCAAAGTGAGTATGATCACTTACCTCCTGGCACTGTATTCCCCAAAGAGAAGCCTTCTTTGAAGAGGACATCCTTCTTCTACATGTGGATAGAGAAATCTATGACTTTTTAGCCAATGTAACTCAGACATAATTCATTTTGCCTTAATACACAAAGCATCAGTAAACATTGTTAGCATTGTTATGTCACTTTTTTCTCTGTTTTACACAAATTTTCATTAAAGTCCTGTGCAGCTTTCTGAATTCACACTAAAGAACTTTAAATTTGCAAATGAAGAAATTTTCTGACCAGTTTTTTTCTGAAAATGATTGCTGCCTGAGTTTCAACATTTGAGAAAATATAGAATTTACTTTTTAGTTGTAGAAGCCTGCCTGATGCCAGAGAAGAGCTGTCTAGGCTATTCTGCAATTTGACTTCTAATCTGTTGTAGATCTGCTAATGGTGTCGCACATGTGAAGTGGTAAATTCTTGAGTGTTTGAGGCAAATATTTTAAGGCACCCATACTTGACGTTAAGTTCACTTTTAGGAAAGTAGTACCAGTTAATAAGATTACCTATTTGAAAATAAAACTAGTTTATTTCAATCTGGATATTCAAATTATCAAATAATCTGTTTTTTCAGGATATTCTTGGTGTATGTTATCTTTTTGATGAAGGACTAGTTTCTCTAAGCTTTACTTTCTATGGTACTTTAATTCTTTGACTGAAACCTGGAAGAATTAATAGGGTCAGAATTTTAGATCATGAAACATTTTATTGCTTGGTGGATGCTATTCTTCTTGGTATTACTTGCTCTTCCCCAGAGTCATCATCTGGTATAAATTATTTTAAATTCCCACAATTTTCAGATATATATATATATATATACATATTAATAATATCAAAATCATTTATTTGGGACATTTTTCATAATTTATTGAATTTTCAAAGTCAATTTTATTCAAGCCATTTCTTTTACAAAGTAGCTTAAAGTCACTTAGAAACAGAGTATTGGCTATTTCATATGATTTTCTTAGAGTTGAAGTACTTGCTGTTTATCTAGAGACTGATGATTCAAAAACTCTGTTTTTAGTTAATTTTAATTAAAAACATTTCCACTCAAGATACTGCTCACTACCCAAATCATTGCTTACCTTGCATATAGTTGTTTTTGCTAAGGGCAAAATAGCTAAGACCATGAATTATGATGACAGGCACATGGTTTGCTGACAGAACTATATAAAATATTGTTTTCATCCTTATGTCAGCTCTGGTACATGCATCTCTGCTTTAATTCCTTGGGGAATCTTGTATAAGTTATAGTTTTTAAAAATATCCCCAACCACACTAGCTCTGTCAGCTTACCTTTTTCTGACTGACCATTTTATTTCTCTGAAAGAACAGATGGAAACTGAGTTACATCTTAGCTGAACTTGGATAAGCAGCACGCTAAATATTAATAGCTGTGAACCAATTTATTTTAAATTGGGTGTTTCACAATCTTACACCTGCAATATTGCAAGATAGTTATAAAAAGTATACAGAGTTCATCTCTATAAATATATGCTCATTTTATATCCTTTACAATCTGTTTCTTAGATTCCTAACCCAAAGAGACCATTAGTACTAATGACGTGATGGATAGAGTAGGTTGTAATGTTTAGCAACTCATTGGAGATGACATAGTTTGCCAAGTTAATTTACACATTTTCATACTGCATATATGATGCCCGATATTTCTAGTATGGTAGGTTTTGATCTAGTACCCTTCTCTATTGTAAGAAATTATTTTTTAAGAAACATACTAAAGATGTTTTAATCAAGCATTTATCAAATGGTTGGGACTTACTAAAAAGCATAATCTGAAACTGGTAGTTTAGTTTTACTTCTAGCACTTTTCATGGCAAATGGAAATATCCAAGGAAAAAGGAAGACATTAATTGATTATGCATTTTCCTCTAACATTTCGATATCCCCCAAAGGAAAAAAGGTCTAGGAGATAGATTATATAGAAACAGTTTGGCTACGTCATCTAAAAGTATGTTCCCATGGAGAATTATATAATAGGCCTAATACATTTTAGTTCATTTTTTAAATTTTCATCTAAATATATGTTACATTGTTTGAAGAAGGACAAAACATGTTGGTTATAGTTTCATTGACTATTTCATTCCGCTTATACTTTTCAACCGCTTATTAATTTTCAACTTAATACAATTAAAAAAGCATGAAGAGGTTGTCATTCTTTTTTTTTAAATTTTTTTCTTCAATTTAGCATTGAAATAGTACATCCAAAAGACAACTAACTTTAGTATGAGATTCTATGTTTTGAAAATATATAGCTGTTTATATATTTCATAACAGTGACAATTTACATATTTATAGAAAATATTGTTTCAAATAGATTCTAAGGAGGCAGCTTTTAAAATTTGACATATTACAGAAACTCAAATTAGTAATACCAGAATATTTCAGATAACACAGGGATGATTGTGCTAACCTGATTCAACACATCAGTTCACAATGCTGTAACGAAAGCTTTGAACATTTTCATGATATAAGGCATTCTGATATTTACTTCAAGAGTTAGGAAGATGAATAAGGTGATTCTTACTCAAAGAGCTTATAATTCAGTAGAAGAAAGACAGCAAATCTGTGTGCCCATAAATTTATTAATACAAGGTGGGTTAGGGCCATATCGTATAATCAGTACTAAGTGTCATGGGGTAGAAGAGAAAAAAACATTTGATGTGATTTGAAATTGAGAATGTTTGTGTGGATATGTATTTTATATAAGATACATATAAAAAACTAAATGCATTAACCTACATTTTTTTGTCCTATGGTCTCTGTTATAATGACAAAATAGGAAGAACTATTTGGGTTGTTACATACACATGCCTAGTTGTTATTTCCTTCAGTAAAATAGGGCTTTGTTAAAGCTAACCTAATAAGAATATTTCAGTAATCAAATATTTGAGGAACATTGTTGAGGTGGCGTGGAAAGTCAACACAAAAAAGGAATTCCTCTTGAGCTATTATTTTGTTTTATTTTGCTTACCATAGATTAGAATTATGATGCTTGCACTGTTAGTAGCACTATTTCAAAGTACGTAAATATTTTGAATTACTGTCACCGATTAGAACTACCTTCATGCTTTAAATTAAAAAAAATGATGTATGCATACATTCTAAATAGGACAAATGATTTTAGGCTGAAATCTTTTAATTCTGAAGGAATATATTGGCAGATACTTAGTAGACATAAATAATCGTTAATGCATGTATGGTGTCTTTCATTCAGTAGTACCAAAATCTAAAACACATGGAGTTGTCTGGCATGGTTTCATTGCCAAAAATTGTGATGTGACTCTGATGTAACCTGGTTTGTTCTGAACAACTCCAAATGGTTCTTCAGACTTGCCCAGGACCCATCTGGCTCCTGGGAAGCCTTATGTTATCATGGCCATAGTCCCAGAGTCTGGTGACAGTCTGCCTGGGTTCAAATCCAGGCTCTGCTACTCACTATCTCTATGACCTTGGGAATGTCTCTGTCTCTTTCCCTTGCAAAATAGTGAATATTATATTACCTATCTCAAGGGTTGTTGTGAGGATACTCTGAGATAATACAGGTAAACGTGAGCTGTTAACAGCATTCAGCAACTTGTAAGGAATCAACCTCTGGCTATTTAAAAATAAACTGTTTCTAAATATAGATAATATAGATAAATAGGTATAAAAATCTATACATGAAAACATTCTTCCCACAATATTTTAAAAGCTTCTATCATACTATCTGTGCTTTTATACGTAGTAAAAGCAGGTGACATACTGGTCCTATTAAATTTACAGGTTAGTTTTTAGATAGTTACTGAGAAATCAAACTGTGTGGAATTTTCTAGTACAAAATTATAATGTACAGTACCTTCCTACTGAGTTATACAATAATGCTCCTTAACTACCCATTACTGAATATTTCTTTTTTATCATATGTGAAATACATCAGTTTTAAATATTTGGAGACATACCAAATTTAAGTGCAAATCTCAGTATTTCCTGAAAGTCACTACACTATAATAAATAACCAATCAAATTTGTCTAGCTTATAATGTCTGTCAGCCTGGGTAATATGGATGGGCTGCTGTGTTCTCAGCTGCACTGCCTTAGTGATTGGAGCCTGTTCATTGAAGCGCTACAGCCTGTAGGACACCAAGGAGTTTCTTTTTCATAATCACAATAGCAATGTGGTAAAAAAAAAAAAAAAAAAAAAAAAAAAAGACCCTCAAGGGATAGCAATTGCTTTCACAGCCTATTTACACACACATGCACATGCATACACACACTTACACATACACACACACACACACACAGAGGTCTTTGTTAATTTATATTTGGCAACAGGAAGAGCATGCTGAACAGACTTCTGGCATCATAAACTATCCTTCCCTCTGACCTCTGTGGGGATCAGCAGACTATGATCTCTGCAGAATTTAGGATTAATTGCACAAAAGAAAAAGAACCTCCCTGAAATCTAAAATACAGGCTTGGTCATTAGTTCATTTTGCATGCTGTGAAACTATATTTGGCATCATTAACAGCTGCTTGCATGAAGTGTTCACTAAAATATGATTGGTGAACACTCAAGATTTTATTTTGTGGTATTGCTTGCAGTTATGGAGATGTTGATAGATCAATTTCCGTATCATCTAAACCTTAAGCTAAGAAATAAAGTGGTACATAATATGCATGTCCCTTCTATAGGAGACCTTGCTAATTTTCTTGGTGTTTTATTTTTTTAATTCTATGAAAAAAATGAAATTTCTCTTTCAGCTGATGTTTCCCTGAACACATATCATGATCATTTACTATTTCCTAAGTGATTCAAGCAGCAGTCTTGTTTTAGAATATTTCAACTGAATTTAAGTGCTGATTTTAAGAATCATTCTAATGACTTCTTGACAAGCTCTACCTACATCAGAGACATATGATCTTGGCAGAGTTGAGACAGGAGATTTGCCTCCAAAATGTTAATTTACATATGATCACCTGTTACCACCTTAGTTGTTTTCATGGTGGCGGTGGTGGTCAATAGCAGAGGCAATGGAATGAGCTGTAATAAGAGTCAGCAAATCTGAGTGGACTTGGCCTCTCACATTTGCCATGGTATAAATATCTATCTGTCCCCACCGTGATTCTTTTCAGGCTGCCAACATGATGTCACTTAATTTGGAATAGAGAAGAGATACCCACAATATACATCAATAAAACAGCCATCATTTGATTTTCTTCTAAGTGGGCTATATGGTTAAATGACTTTTACCTACCTTTATCTCACCTTAGGAAGAGACATTATGGAAACATATAATGCCATAAAGTCACTTATATTTCAATGTCCTTATTAGAATAAAAATAAAGACCTCTAGCTTTACTTGTATGGGTTGTGCCTTTGACCTGTCTGTGGAAGGGATGTGCTAAAACAACAAAGAGGAGAAAAATGAAACTGTGCTTTTAGGCAGGTAGTTATTCCTACTGGGTAGGAATGAAGAAGCCAAGTTCTAGTCCAAATTGCCGTTGATCATCTAGAAGATTTTGGACAATTCACTTCATGCAGTAGCTCAACATCCACCAAAGAGTGTTTGAAAGTCTGCTATGTGCCAGGTATTAGAAAATATGTAGGCGAACAAGCAGATTATTTCACCTTAAAAGAGCTTGTAGCTTAGTAGGAAGGAGAAAAAAAAAAGTAATAATAACCAAGTAAGAAAAGGGCTAGCATAGAGCTGAGAAAACAAAACATACAGAAGGAAAGTGGAATCTGATCTTGCAGAGTCCCGGAAGGGTTCTGGGAAGAGATGATTGTGTGCTGAGCATGGAAGAATGAATAGAAAGAAGGCAACAGGGCAGGGTAAGATGAGAGACATCTTTGTTTGATTCCATATTTCAGGTTTTATTTCACCATTAAGTATGATGTTTTAGTCTTTCTTTTCTCTTTTAGAAACCTTCACTATGTTAAAAAACAGTTTTCTTCTATTTTTAATTGGCAGTTTTTTAAAATCATAAGTATTGTGTAATTGTGTCAGATTTTTTCTGCACGTATTTAAATAATTGCATATTTTTTCCTTTATTCTTTAATGAGGTGAATCACAGTCATGTAGTATCAAATATTAGACCAATATTTTATTTCTGAAAAACATGCACACACACATATAAATGCATATATGCTTATGTGTATGACTTTTGAGAATATGTTAATGAGAGAGATTGTACTGTAATTTTTTTCTTATAATACCCTTATGATAGCAAAGTTATAATGGCCACATATAATGCGTTAGTAATTGCTTTTTATTTCTTTCTCTTGGAAGAGTTTGTGTATGATTACTATAATTTCTTCCTTACGTATTTGGGAGAACTGACCAGTGAACCTGAATTTCTATTCTGGTAATGTTTAAAAGTACTGGTTCTATTTATTTAAAATATTTAGAATTATTCAGATTTTACTTTATTCTCGTGTTAACTGTAAGTTAGTTTTTCCTTTTTTGTTAACTGTAAGTTACAGTTTTTCTTTTTTTTAAATATTATTTTTTGTATGTGTCCATGGGATACAACTTCAGTTTTGCTACATTGTATTTTGCATTGTGGTGAAGTTAGGGCCTTCACTGCTTTCATAACTGGAGCAAGGCACATTGTACTCACCAAGCAACCTCCCATCATCTACCCTCTCCCACCTCCCACCCCTCTAAGCCTCCATTGTCCATCATTTCATGCTCTGCTTCCATGTGCACACATTATTTTGCTCCCACTTATAAGTGAGAACATGAATTATGTGTCTTTCCATGTCTAAAATATTACACTTAAGGTAATGGCCTCAAGTTCCATCTGTGTTGCAAGTTGCAGTTTTCAAGAAGTATGCTTATTCATTTTATTCAAATTATCAAGTTTATTGGCATAAGGTTGCTGTTCTTATTATCTTTTTGACATCTGTAGGATCTGTGTCAATATCCCTTTTGTTTTTATACCTGATATTTGTAATTTGTGCTATAGTTTTATTTCTTAATAAGGCTTGTTAAAATATTTTTAATTGGGGGATCCCAAGATGGCTGAATAAGAGGCAGCTCCAGAAAGCAGCTCCCAGTGAGAGAGACACAGAAGCCAAGTGGTCTCCATAATTCCAAATGAGGTACCAGGTTCAGTGGGTATAAACCAAATAGGGCAACTTGTGACAAGGTGGGGCACTGCCCCACCCAGAAGGAGCTTGCAACCGACCAGAGGACCAGGGGATCTCCCCCCCTGGGACTTTGGTTCAGATACAGTGCTCTACTCAAGCCCTCTACAACCCACAGAACAGGAGATCTTTGCCGGACTGAAAAGCCATAGCAAGCTGCCTGAACAGGGCAGAACAGCAACTTTAGACTGTCAGCATAGATCTAGGTGGAAGACCTGGCTGACGCTGAGAAAGCCAAAAAGCCAGTGGGACGGAGCTACCCATCCCCCAGTAAGAAGAGGAATGGAATGCAGGGAAACAGCCAAAACAGCAGGACGAGTCCCCCCCTCACACAAGGCCCAGCAGGCCAAAAAGTTCTCAATCCATAGTTAGGCACCCAGAACGTCAGTTAGAGAGTGACCAGGAAATATCCAGCTCAGTGGGTGGAAGGGAAGCAGCCATTGTAGAAGCTGGCCTAATTTTCCTGAGTAAATAAGACACAGCAGTTCCACTGAATCTGTGGCAGCCCAGCAGGGCCTCTGCAGGCAGACAAAGGAAAGGCCACCTCCCCAAGAAGCTACCTGAGATAAAAACTACATAAATCCAAGAGATGGGGAGAAACCAGTACAAGAAGAATGAAACCATCAAAAACCAGAACGTTTCTCCCACACCACGAGATCACAACTCACCAGCAAGGGAACAAAGCAGGACGGAGAATGAATTTGACGAACTGACAGAAGCAGGGTTCAGAAGGTGGGTAATAACAAACTTCTCTGAGTTAAAGGAACGTGTTCTATCCCAATGCAAAGAAACTAAAAACCTTGAAAAAAGGTTAGACGAAATGCTAACTAGAATATCTAGCTTAGAGAAGAACATAAATGACTTGATGCAGCTGAAAAACACAGCACAAGAACTTCATGAAGCATACACAAGTTTCAGTAGCCAAATAGATCAAGCAGAAGAAAGGATATCAGAGATTGAAGATCAACTCAATGAAATAAAATGAGAAGGCAAGAAAAGAGAATGAAGAGTGAAAAGAAGTGAACAAAGCCTTCAAGAAATATGAGATTACATGGAAAGACCTAATTTACGCCTGATCGGTGTACCAGCAGATGATGGGGAGAATTAATCCAAGCTGGAAAACACTCTTCAAGATATTATCCAGGAAAACTTCCCCAACCTAGCAAGGCAGGCCAACATTCAAATACAGGAAATACGGAGAACACCACAACGATACTCCTCTAGAAGAGCAACCCCAAGGCACATAAACTTCAGGTTCACCAGGGTTGAAACAAAGGAAAAAATACTAAGGGCAGCCAGAGAGAAAGGTTGGGTCACCCACAAAGGGAAGCACATCAGACTCATAGTGGAACTCTCGGCAAAAATCCTACAAGCCAGAAGAGAGTGGAGGCCAATATTCAACATCCTTAAAGAAAAGAACTTTCAACCCAGAATTTCATATCCAGCCAAACTAAACTTCATAACTGAAGGAGAAATGAAATCCTTTACAGACAAGCAATTGCCGAGAATTTTTGTCGCTATCAGACCTGCCCTGCAATAGCTCCTGAAGGAAGCAATAAACACAGAAAGGAAAAACCAGTACCAGTCACTGCAAAAAAAGAACAAAATGGTAAAGACCAACAATGCAATGAAGGAATTACGCCAACCAATGGGCAAAACAACCAACCAGTAGTAAAATGGCAGGATCAAATTCACACATAACAATATTAACATTAAATGTAAATGGATTAAATGCCCCAATCAAAAGACACAGACTAGCAAATTTGATAAAAAGCCAAGAACTATCAGTGTGCTATATTCAAGAGACCCATCTCACGTGCAAAGACACACATAGACTCAAAATAAAAGGATAGAAGAAGGTTTACCAGCAAATGGAGAGCAAAAGAAAGCAGGGGTGGCAATCTTAGTCTCTGATAAAACAGACTTTAAACCAACAAAAATCAAAAGAGATAAAGAAGGGCATTACATATTGGTAAAAGGATCAATACAACAAAAATAGCTAACGATCCTAAAATAGATGCACCCAATAAAGGGACACCTAGATACATAATACAAGTCCTTAACTACCTACAAAAAGACTTAGACTCCCGCACAATAATAGTGGGAGACTTTAACACTCCACTGTCAATATTAGACAGATCAACGAGACAGAAAATGAAGAAGGAAATCCAGGACCTGAATGCAGATCTGGACCAAGCAAACTTAATAGACATTACAGAACTCTTAACCCCAAATCCACAGAATATACATTCTTCTCAGCACCACATCACATTTACTCTAAAATTGACCACATAATTGGAAGTAAATCACTCCTCAGCAAATGCAAAATAACAGAAATCATACAAACAGTCTCTCAGACCACAGTGCAATCAAATTAGATCTCAGGATTAAGAAACTAATTCAAAATCTCACAACTTCATGGAAAATGAACAACTGGTTCCTGAATGTAGACTGGATAAATAATGAAATGAAGGCAGAAATAAAGATCTTTGAAACCAATGAGAATGAAGACACAACATACCAGAATCTCTGGGACATATTTAAAGCAATGTCTAGAGGGAAATTCATAGCAATAAATGCCCACAGGAGAAGCAAGGAAAGGTGTAAAATTGACACCCTATCATCAAAATTGAAAGAGTTAGAAGAGCAAGATCAAAACAACTCAAAAGCTAGCAGAAAACCAGAAATAACTAAGATTAGAGCAGAACTGAAGCAGATAGAGACACAAAAAAACCCCTTCAAAAAATCAACAAATTCAGCTGGTGGCTTTTTGAAAAGATCAACAAAATAGATAAACTGCTAGCCAGACTAATAAAAAAGAAAAGAGACAAGAATCAGATAGATGCAATAAAAAACGATAAAGGGGACATGACCACAGATTCCATAGAAATACAAACTACCATCAGAGATTACTACAAACAACTCTATGCACACAAATCAGTAAATCTGGAAGAAATGAATAAATTCTCCCAAGACTGAACCAGGAAGAAGTTGAATCCCTGAATAGACCAATAACAAGGGCTAAAGTTGAGGCAGCAATTAATAGCCTACCAACTAAAAACAGCCCAGGTCCAGATGGGTTTACAGCCGAATTCTACCAGATGTACAAAGAGGAGCTGGTACTATTCCTTCTGAAACTATTCCAAACAATACAAAAAGAGGAAATCTCCCCCAACTTATTTTATGAGACCAACATTATCCTAATACCAAAACCAGGCAGAGACGCAACTAAAAAAGAAAACTTCAGGCCAATATCCATGATGAACATTGACATAAAAATCTTCAATAAAATACTGGCAAACAGAATGCAACAGCAAATCAAAAAGCTTATTCGTTATGATCAAGTAGGCTTCAACCCGGGGATGCAAGACTGGTTCAACATACACAAGTCTATACATGTAATCCATCACATAAATAGAACAAAAGACAAAAACCACATGATTATCTCAATAGATGCAGAAAAGGCCTTCAACAAAATTCAGTAGCCCTTTATGCTAAAAGCCCTCAATAAACTAGGCATTGATGGTACACATCACAAAATAATAAAAGCTATTTATGACAAGCCCACAGCCAATAACATACTGAATGGGCAAAAACTGGAAGCATTCCCTTTGAAGTATGGCACAAGAGAAGGATGACCACTCCTATTCAATATAGTATTGGAAGTTCTAGCCAGAGCAATCGGGCAAGAAAAAGAAATAAAGGGTATTTGATTAGGAAAAGAGGAAGCCAAATTGTTTCTATTTGCAGATTACATGATTGTATAGTTAGAAGACCCCATTGTCTCAGCCCAAAATCTCCTGAAACTGATAAGCAACTTTAGCAAAGTCTCAGGATACAAAATCAATGTGCAGAAATCACAAGCATTTCTATACACCAATAACAGACAAACAGAGAGCCAACTCAAAAGTGAACTCCCATTCACAATTGCTACAAAGAGAATAAAATACCTAGGAATACAACTAACAAAGGATGTAAAGGACCTCTTCAAGGAGAACTACAAACCACTGCTCAAGGAAATAAGAGAGGACACAAACAGATGGAGAAACATTCTAAGCTCGTAGTTGGGAAGAATCAACATTATGAAAATGGCTATACTGCCCAAAGTAATTTATAGATACAATGCTATCCCCATCAGACTACCAATTACCTTCTTCACAGAACTAGAAAAAACCACTTCAAACTTCATATGGAACCAAATGAGAGCCCGCATAGCCAAAACAATCCTAAGTACAAGTATTGATTGACTTACCACCTATGCAACTTACGACCATTTGACTTTACGACCACAATTGTTAGCCACGACTGCTCCGTGTCTGGCAGCGCAAACGTTGCCCAGCTGGGCGTACGACAGTGGGGACCAGCTTCCGGCAGCACTACCGTCTCCGTGTACACCATTTCAACTGTACATATAGCCTACTCAACTTACGACCAAATCATGTTACGACCAGTCCATGGTCCCAACTGTGGTCATAAGTCGAGCACTAGCTGTATAAAGAACAAAGCCTGACTTCAAACTATACTACAAGGTCATGCTGCCTAACTTCAAACTATACTACAAGGCCACAGTAATCAAAACAGCATGGCACTGGTAACAAAACAGAGTCATGGACCAATGAAACACAACAGAGGCCTCAGAAGCAACACCACAATCATCTGATCTTTGACAAACCTGAGAAAAACAAACAATGGTGAAAGGATTCCCTGTTTAATAAATGGTGCTGGGAAACTGTCTAGTCATGTGCAGAAAGCAGAAACTAGTCTCCTTCTGGACACCTTACACTAAAATTAACTCCAGATGGATTAAAGATCTAAACATAAGACCTAACAACATAAAAACCCTATAAGAAAACCTAGGCAATACCATTCAGGACATAGGCATAGACAAGGACTTCATGGTTAAACACCAAAAGCAATGGCAACAAAAGCCAAAATAGACAAATCAGATCTAATTAAACTCTAGAGCTTCTGTACAGCAAATGAAACAATCATTAGAGTGAATCAGCAACCAACAGAATGGGAAAAAATTTTTGCAATCTACCCTTCTGACAAAGGGCTAATATCCAGAATCTACAAAGAACTAAAACAGATTTACAAGAAACAAACAAACAAACCAACCCATTCAAAAGTGGGCAAAGGATATGAAGAGACACTTTACAAAAGAAGACATCAATGAGGCCAACAAACATATGAAAAAATTCTCATCATCACTGGTCATTAGAGAAATGCAAATCAAAACCACATTGAGATACCATCTCACACCAGTTAGAATGGTGATAATTAAAAAATCTGGAGACAACAGATGCTGGAGAGGATGTGGAGAAATAGGAACACTTTTACGCTGTTGGTGGGAGTGTAAATTAGTTTAACCATTGTGAAAGACAGCGTGGCGATTCCTCAAGGACCTGGAAATAGAAATACCATTTGACCCAGCAATCCCATTAGTGAATATATACCCAAATGATTATAAATTGTTTTATTATAAAGACACATGCACACATATGTTCATTGTGGCACTGTTTACAATAGCAAAGGTCTAGAACCAAACCAAATGTCCATCATCAATAGACTGGATAAAGAAAATGTGGCACATATACACCATGGTATACTATGAAGCCATAAAAAATGATGAGTTCATGTCCTTCATAGGGACATGGATGTATCTGGAAACCATTACTCTCAGCAAAGTGACACAAGAACAGAAAACCAAATACCATATGTTATCACTCATAGGCGGGTGTTGAACAATTAGAACACGTGGACACAGGGAGGGGAGCGTCACACACTGCGGTCAGTAGCAGGGGCTGGGGAGGGACAGCGAGGGGTGGGGAGGGTCGGGAGGGATACCAGAAGGTGATGGGGGATGAAGGCAGAAAACCACCTTGCCATGTATGTACCTATACAACAATCCTGCATGATCTGCACATGTACCCCAGAACCTAAAGTACAATAAAAAATAAAAAAGATTTTTAGTTGTGTTAGTCTTTCCCAAGGGCAAATTGATGGCTTTGTTGATGTTCTCTACTGTATACTTTTTTCTGTTTTATAAATTTGTGCCTTGTTATTGTTTTTACTTTTTTTTCATTTCTACTTCCTTTGCAGTTGATCTTTCATTCTTTTTCTGACTTTTTGAGTTAGAAATATAGATTACTGATGTTTAACCTTCTTCTTTTCTGATATATGCATGTAGTGCCATTAAGTTTCTCTTTATTGAGTTTCAGCTATATTCCCTAAATTTTGACATGGTAGTTTCTATATTATTTAATTAAAAATATATTCTAACATTCATTGTAATTTTTCTTTTATCCGGTAGTTAAAAAGTATGTTGCTTAATTTCAAATGATTTGGGGATTATGTAGTTATTTTTCTGTATTTTAGCTCTAGCTTAGTTCTACAGTGATCAGAACATATGGATTGCATGATTTTTGTGCTTTAAGACTTATTTTATTGCTTATCATATTATCCAATTTTATTAAACATTCAGCTTGCCCTGGTGAGTAACATCCAGTTTGGTTATTTTAAATGCAGTTCATTATAAATGTCAATTAAGGCAGTTTGTAAAATATGCCAGTCAATATCTTTACTGATATTTGCTTTTGACTGGTTTCATCAGCTATTGGGAGAGGTATGTCAAAATCCCACACTTTGGTTGTGAATGTACTATTCTTTGTATAATTTAAAGCTATGTTGTTAGATCTATAAACATTAAGAATGTTTGCGAATTTTTGGTGTATTGACCCTTTTATCAGCATTATTTTTTCATATTTATATCTAGAAATGCTTTGAAGCCTAATTTATTAGCATATCAATACTTATATTTCAAACTAGATTATTCAATACATGTAAACCCAATATAGTTAATACTTTGTGATGTATTTATCCTGCTTGAGTTTGGTAGAGATTCTCAGTTCTATACTTGATATCTTTTATCACATTTTGTAAATAGTTGGCATGGATGTACTCAAATATTTCTTCTATCTCAATCTTTTTCTCTTCATTTCTTTTGGGATTCTAATCACTTGTGTGTTATTCCTTTATATCATGTCTTATGTTCTTTTCTACCTTTTTAATTTTTTTCTCACCATGTTTTCATCCAGATTTTTTTCTGCTAGTAAGAAATTTCAGTGAACTAAAAGAACATGTTCTAACCCAATGCAAAGAAACTAAGAACCTTGAAAAAAGATCTGTCCTATTTTCTTATTAATTCATCTTCTTCTATGTCAATTCTGCTATGAAGCCCATCCACTACATTTTACATTCAGTTACATAATTTTCCATTCAAAAATTTCCATTTTATTATTTTTCATTGATTTTATTTCACTAGTAAAATTATCCATCTTGTTATCTTTTCAAAAATGATATGAATAACATTTATTCTAAAATTCTTATGTAACTGTAGTATTTAAACCATCCACCAGGTTCATTGCTGCTGACTTTTCTCCTGGTTTTCAGGCATTTTATCTTGTGCATATATATGCTTGGTAATTTTGGATTGGGTATCAGGCATTGTATATGAAAAACATGTAAGTGTTTTGGATGATGATCTATTAGAGAGGAATGTCTTTTCTTCTGGAAGGAATTTAAGTACAGATAGACCAGCTTAATGCAATTAGGAAGAGAGAGAATACAAGGCTGTATTCTCATCATTCTGACAGCCCATTATTTTCATTTTCCACTTTGTCCTAGGATACAGCCCTTCAGAGGTCTCAACTGAAAGATCTTTATAGGTCACAAACTCCAGTTTTTGTCTCTCAGTTCCATGAAACTACGAAAGGCTCTGAGTTACTGCTTTCTGTACAAGCCTCTCTGCCCCACCCTGCTTGTGAATTGGCAGTTGCCTCAAGTGAGATAATTTCCCTTCTTTCTGGATCTTGATCTGTTAAGTTCTAACTGTCTTAATCATTTCTCAGTACCTTCAAACAACAATTCCCCTGCATTTATAGTTGTTGTTATAAGTACTAGTATGATCTAAGCTATTCTTTTATAGTTAGAAGCAGAAGTCCTACCATTGAAGGAAATTAGGCATTGGAGTGATGTGATCCAATTTGCATTTTAAAAAGATTTTTCTGAACACCAATATCCTCATATGTGCAACGAAACATTTTGATAAAAATTGTTCTCTCAGGCCCTTTTCTGCTTCAATATTCTGTAAGTCTCGAGAGTACTAATAGTGTGTCATACCATGAGTTCAAGCTGTAAAAGCCCCAGGGCTTTTCATATTAGTAGGCTAAAGTTAGAAAAGAGTAGACTTTGGGAAAAATGGCCAAGAAGAAGACTGTTATCTCTGGTTTCTTCTCATGTGGCTACTTCACTGTACTTCTTCCTAGCTTCCAGCAGCATCCTCTCATTTTTGGGTCTTGGTATCTGGGCACCTAGACTATCTTTCCAGTAATCTGACCACTCTCCCCTCATGTGGCGGTGCCCCGTTTCATACCCTCTTCTAAAATGTTTTATACTTTAGATTTAAGCTTCACCCTCCACCTTACATTTTTCTGTTAGATGTTTTGTTTAAAAAAAACCTTGTTCCCTCAGCATGTTTTTATTATGCAAAATCTCTCTATGTAATGAAAGCTCCTTTTCAATGTTATATTATGACAGCAAAGGGCATGCTCTTTATAGAGGTAGCAGGATTTGGTTGTCTGACACAAAGCCCAATAGCATTTTAGGCCTTAATGAAGAGGAATATCTGTGAAGGGGGTCTTTCTTGGTATATGTTAAGCTCCACTTCAAAGTGCTGTTGGCCGTCACTAATCATCAGGGAAATGGAAATTAAAATCACAATGAGATACCACCTTATCCCAGGGAGAATGGCTGTTATTGAAAAATCAAAAAACAATAGATGTTGACATGGATGTGAAAAAAAAAAAAAAAAACCAAAAAAAAAAATGAGTATACACCGCTGGTGGGAATGTAAATTAGTACGATCTCTATGGAAAAAAATATGGGGATTTCTCAAAGAACTAAAGGTAGATCTATCATTCCATCCAACAATCCCCCTACTGGGTATGTACCGTAAGGGAAAGAAGTTGCTATATCAGAAAGACACCTATATTTGTATTGAATCAACCTAAGTGCCCATCAACTGATGAGTGGATAAAGAAAATGTATGAGTACATTGTTTTAGACAACTTAGGTCCTTGGAAAATAAATCAAAACGCAAGTTCCCTAACCAGAAGTTAATTTTATTCCTCAGTTAAAATGGAACTATGACCTTTCTTATTTACAAGGACTGCCCTCCCTTTTTAAAGTTAAAAAATGTTACTATATTATAATTTAAATAATATTTATTATAAAAAGTAGAAAAATAAGAAAGAGGCAGGTGTTATTTTAGCTCTTAATAAACCTGGCTAAACTTTTACAAATTTCATCTGATCATTTATATACTTTTCTACACAACTGGACTCATGTATAACATGGATTTTTGAATGTTGCTTTAACATTGTTTACTTAAATTGTATACATTTTGTAGATTATCTCTCAGTAAGCATTTTAATGGTAACGTATGTATAAATATTAAATATTCTTACATACACACACACACACACATATATATGTAAGCACATATATATTGCATTTTGTAATGGCGTGTGTGTGCATGTTTCCTTAAGGTGGATATTTATTTAACTGTTTTCTTATTGTTGGATTTATTTTGTTTCATAAATAACATTCTATGCTGAAAATATTTTTAATTGCTATAAATTGCCAAGCTAAGACATAAAACTTTGTTATCCTGTCACTACCTTTGATAACACACTAAATTTTTCTTTACTATATTTCATTCTCTTCTTGATCTCATTTTTGAAAATTGTATTTATGTCTTACTATATATATATACTATATATATATAATTATATATATATGCATATATATATATATATATATATATAGTATATATATATATAATTCCTTCGTTACTCCTACTTGTTGATCTTCTCATTGTTATTTATAGGCTTGTCAGATGTTGGAAGATAGTCTTCTCATACAACCCAAGCCCCTGTTTTGACCTGACTATAAATATTCTATTGTTTACATATTCTCCTGCAAAGCATTCCTCTAGGATCTCTCCTTTCTTGTTCTCCAGGCAGTATGCCTTGGACATCCTGTAGCTGGCTGGGACTGATTGCTTTCCAAGTCAGTAGGACAGATGTGTAGACTAAGAAATTAACTAGTGAGTTCAAGTGGAGGTTCCTGCCTGTTGGTACCTGTGAACAGGATTCTTTTGAATATGATTAGTGACACGAAGGCCTTGCATAATATAGGCAGAAGAAGTGTCATTACTACTCACAATGTAAGAAGTAGCTTAACTAGTAAAAGAGCTGAAAGCCAATGAAAAGTATTGAACTTTTAAAATGTATTGATTATCTATTGAAAAGTTTAAAAGGTCATTTATTGATTAGCCAACATTAAGGAAATTCCTTTGACTTTAATAGCTGTGAGCTCTAATGGGGCCTAAAAACTAGCAAGTGGTAGTTTCTCGAACCTAGCAGATAATTTTTCATTAACTAGAATTCCATGTGTGATACAATGATTTGGCAAAGTAATTCACAATAATTATGTTCATTGTTTTCTCCTTTGTTTACTTTGATTAGCCATCTTTGGTGATTGTTTCATAATTGTTACTTTCTAAACAACTTTATTGAGGAGCTACAAACAGCTAGCTATTCTCAACCCTTTAGATAGTGTCTGGGATCAGTGGATGTAAGTTGATGGGAAAAGGTTACTTTGATAGTTTAAGACAGAACAATTTAGAAATCAGTATTTGTTTTGAAGCCAACTTGCTATGTAACCTTTTATAATTCCTTCAATTTTTCTGAAATTTATGTTTTCTTTACTGTATAGCAATGATAGCCTGAAACTACCACAGATTTTTTTCAGGGCATCTTGCTGGCTAATTTTATAAAATTCGAACCACACTATATGAATGAAGAATCATCTGTAGGAATTGCTCTTTTCCAAATGTTCTTTTGTTTCGAATGCCCTATCTGAATATTAGATTGTTTCTCCAGATGTTACAGGCTCATGTTTCCTTCTGCTAAATTCAATTGTTAGTTCCTGCCTATGTTTCTCAGGATTTGTATCATTTCTCTGTCTCAAGTAAGGTTTTTTATAAATGCTCATCAATGTTTTAGAGTTTGGATTCAATTCAGATAGAGGATGCTTCCAACGGACTTTTGCTCATCTACTTCCTCCCTAGAGAATGGTGAAAAACAGTTCCCTTTCCCTCCTCTGATAGGGTGGTGGGCTACTATTGCTCTTTCTCTCCTAATATATTGAGTATACTGACCTGTCACCGAAACCTTAGGTCAAAGTGAGAAGGGGCGATTGTTTTTAATTGGATGATTGCTACCATATGCTTCTCTTTTGGTGGGATCCCATAAAAATAAATGATACTCCCTTCCAAAATAGGAACTAAAAAAAAGGCTTATAAAGCATGCCATGAAGGTCCAGGCTTGGACAACAAGCATACCATGATGTGAATTTTAACCCCATCACCTACTAACTATGTGACCTTGAGCAAACTGTCGAACTCATCAGGGCCTCAATTTCCTAACCTAAAACATTGTGATCATTGTTATTATTACAACTAAGAGTAAATGCCTTATTATTTTGTTGCAATCCACACAAGTGATAATTGTCCTAAAGTGCTTAGTATGGTGTCTAGAACATGTTATATACTTAATATTATTGTCTGGAAAAATAAACACATTAAGAAAATACTTTATTGTCAAAGAATATAACACTGTGCCCCAACTTGTGAAAGATTAAAGCTCTTGTGTCTTCAGGATTTCTAATAACTTATCCCAGAAAGTCAGGGCAGAGAAGAGCTGGATTCTCTTCCTACTGCAGACTCAGAGGCTGTTCTGACAGTGCGGTCTGAGGGCAGCTTTGCTTCTGCCGTTTGCTCACTTGATCTTGTGAACAGCTGCTGTTCTTGCTATAACTACTTTCTCATGCTCAGTGGCTCTGTACTGTAAATGTTTCATGTGTAGAAGCACTGCTCTAAAACGAAGCTGGAAAACAACCAGGCAATCGCCATACTGTCATTGTGCTGAGTCAAGGAGGGCTTCAGAAATCATCCAAAGAGATGTGGCATTTACACCTGCACCTGGATGGCTTATGACCCCAAATAGGTCCTTGAAAAGGAAGACTTGTGTCCCTTCCCTGTGACACTACCACCCACCCCCCGACTCAATTTTTGCCTACTTTAAGGAAAGGCTTTTGGTTACTAATTTTTCATCTGCTCACTGAAGTTTACCAATTACAGCATGTGTCAAAAATTACGGGTTCCAGGACTTCGGGTGAAATGTGCTTTGTAAACAATGGCATATTTTGCTGTGAGCAGTCCTTGATTTTGGATGCTATCATTACCTTTCACCTTGCATATTTCCTTATTTGGATGTACAAATTTCAGGCAAGTATCTGATGTGTCTTGTAGAACCAGCTACCCGACAATATCGTCTAAAGAGAAGCAACACTTTCAGATGATGTAAGCACAGAACCAAGCAAGGAGTTGGTTCAATCCTTCTTGTGCCCTCTTTTCAGATTGCCTTATTCCAGGATCCTAGGAGGACTGAAACATTCCTACTTTGATAATTTCCTCTGGAGAGCACTTGTTAAAAGTCATCCGGAGTGACATTTACTAGTCTCAAACTTTCTCTGGTCCTAAATTGAAAAGTTCTCTTCATCAAAAATGAGTGTGTTAAGATAATATTTTCTATAGAAATTTTGTTTTACCCCTTTAAAATCCCTGCTTTTCACATTAAAGTGTATGCTCAAGTAAAACAAGACTCATCCAGAGCACATGGCTGAGACCATGCTAGGCTCTCTTTGCTGGGCTGAGATTTGCATTTTTCTGAAAATCAGAGTGCTGAATTTTCTTAGCTTCGAAGCGGCTAATGGGACAGTATGTATATATGTGTGCGTGCCCTGGTGGTGTAGCTCCAAATTACTTGTTTATATGTAGTGTGGGATTATATGACAAAGAGCTGCCTTTAATGCAAATGTAAGGCATTCATAAGCATCTCATGTATAAGCTCATTTCTTGAACTTTGTTTTTATTTTATTCAAAGAATTTACAAAATCATTTTGTGGTTTGAAAAGTAATGCCGATTTGTATAAAATGTTATATAAAATTTTAAATTTAGATTTTAGCTAGCAAGTATTGGCTTAACTGTAGAAAGAACTTTATTTTGTAAGACTATTCAATAGTGTAGCTCCTGCTTTATGACAATCTACTTGTGTTTGTTAAAGGATAATATTATTTAAATATTTTTATAGATCTCGAGATAATGCTTTATTTATATTAACTCATTTGATCCACACAATAACCCTAATGGATATCATTATTACTATCATCCCCATTTTAAAGATGAGGATACAGACACAGACAGATAATATAAATTGTTTAAGATCAGAAAGCTAGAAAATCTAAGAACTAAGATTCAAAACAAAATCATCTAATTCCACTCTCTGAGCTCTTAAACATTTTACTGGAATAGGTCTTATTTTTTATAATTGATATAACTGGTCTAAATATTCATAAAGTGTTAAGAATCCATTTCCATATAGATTCTATCTCTATAAGTTACCAGTTATTACTACTTAAAATACACTTGGAGTCTATAGCAATGTTACGTATTCCTAGATTTTATTTTTTAATACCAACATCACAATAGGAGGCCTCAAAGTACCTGTGATGAAAAAAATGCAGTCCTGTACCTGCGTGCATGTAGCTAAGCCTGGTCACTAGAATACATCTAATGTATGTGTATATGTATATATGTGTGTGTGTGTGTGTGTGTGTATAAATGTGTATATATGTGTATCTACCTCGGCTCACTGCAACCTCTGCTTTCCAGGTTCAAGTGATTCTCCTGCCTCAGCCTTCTGAGTAGCTGGGATTACAGGCTCCCATAACCATGCCCAGCTACTTTTTGTACTTTCTAGTAGAGATGTATTTCACCATGTTGACCAGGCTAGTCTCGAAATCCTGACCTCAGGTGATCCGCCCTCCTCAGCCTCCCAAAGTGTTGGGATTACAGGCATGAGCCACCTCGCCAGACCCTCATGTGTGTTTATAAGTAAGCAAGAGCTCAGAGCTACAAAGAGAACTGCCACAACCAGAAACCTATTCACATATATGCACTTTTATAAATCATGGGCATATGTGTGTGGGTGCCTGTATGTGTGTGCATATATAAATACATCTAAAAGCTGAGAATTAACCACCTTAGACTGGGCATTCAAACTTTGGTAAGCTTTTTTGACATACATATTGGGTAAGGTGCAAAGTTGAGATCTGTTCCCTTCTTCCATGTGGCTTATGTAACCTTGCTAATGAGAAAATAACCTATTACAAATATTCACAGATGTGACATGTATGTGTGCATGTGTGTGTGCATATGTATGTATATATGTTACATATATATGTACATATATGTAACCTCTTTCTCCTCCTACACACATAAACACACCTCTTTACTTTCTATATTTTTTCTTTTTTTGAGATAGAATCTCTCTTTTGTCGACCAGGCTGGAATGCAATGGTGCAGTCTTGGCTCACTGCAGCCTCCACCTCTGGAGTTCAAGTGATTCTCCTGCCTCAGAATCCCAGGTAGCTGGGATTACTTTCTACTGTACAAATTTTACTGTCACAAACATTGGCTTTTATACCCCAAGAAAGTTTGTTATTATTCAAGAAAACGGTACCCACATTTTACCTCTGTGGATAAATTACATGTATATTGACTGGTAGCTAGTATTTAATGAACCTTTTTGTGTGTGTCAGGATCTGAGCTCTATCTATTCATCTAGTTATTTTTTTCTCAATTCATTCCAAACTGTTAAACTTCCTGATGCCAGAAGTCATTATTAATTTTGTTTACTGATATCGTAAGCACTTAAAATGGTGCCTGGCACATGTACAGACTCAGAATATGCTTGCAGAATTGAATGAAAATATGTTGATATGGTAGCACAGCTTTTGCTTTTTTTTTTTTTTTTTTTTTTTAGAGTCAGGATCTTGCTCTGTCACCCAGCTCGAGTGCAGTGGTGTGATTACAGCTCACTGTAGCCTCGAACTCCAGGGTCCAAGCAATCCTCCTACCTCAGACTCCTGAGTAGCTAGTACCACAGGTGTGTGCCACCATGCCCAGCTAAGTTTTTAATATTTTGTAATTTTTGTTTTTTGTTTTATTGAGATAGGGCCTTGCCCAATCTTGAGGTGCAGTCTCACCTCACTGCACCTCCTGGGCTCAAGAAATCCTTCTGCTTCAGCCTCCCAGGTAGCTAGGACCAGAGGCACATACCACCACACCCAGCTAATTTTAAAAAATTATTTTTTGTAGAAATGAGGTCTCACTATTTTGCCCAGGCTGGACTCAAACTCTTGTGTTCAAGTGATCCTCCTCGGCTCAGCTTCCCAAAGTACTGGGATTATAGCTGTGAGCCACCATGCCCAGCCTAATTTTTTATTTTTATTTTTTATAGAGACAGGGTCTCCTTATGTTGCCCAGGCTGCTCTCAAACTCCTTGCCCCAAGCGATCCTCCTGTCCTGGCCTCCCAAAGGGTTGGGATTACAGGTGTGACCCACCATATCACCGAAACTCAACTCAGCATGGATTGCTGACTCAGTATCACAGCTAGTTCAGTGCAGAAGCAGGAGTGGACCCTCCATTTGGCTCCACTGGCCAGACTCTCTATCTGTGACTTTGTCTCCAAGAAGCGCTTAGAGACCAGACACCAGCATCTTCTAGGGTCCTGTAGGTCACAAGTGTCCCTGGTCTTTTCATGATTGTACAGTACCTTTCTGGCTGACTTTAGAGCTCTAGGTGTTTTCCTCCTATGTTGATCTATCCGGTAAGGCTTCATGAGAGGCTTGGACTCTTGTTTTACAGTAGGCTTCCTAAGACATTTTGCTTAGCTCCTTGAAGGCTTCCTTCTGCCCTTGAGCTTGGGAGGAGAATACAACTTAGTCAAAGAGAGAAGAGCTAATAGTAGATAGGAGTAAGTGAGCGGGAAATGCAGATAAATGGCGAAGAGGAGTAAAGAATGGCTAGTAGAAGATGGAAAGGCAGCAGTCAGGGTCACAAAAAAAACGGTGCAAAAACCATACAGGAGATGCGCAAGAGATTTCATTGATTTTAAGAAGTGTTATGCTAAAATATCTTCCTCCATAGGGAAAAGTCAATGGCAAAGAACTTTTAAAATTTTTATGGATATTTCTATTTAAGTATTAGGTATATAGTGGTTGTACAATAAATGTTTACTTAACAGAATACATAAAACTCTTTCCTGAGCTAAACCCTGAAAGGCAGTCATAGATATTCCATAAGTTTTTTTTTTTTGTTTTTGTTTTTTGTAAAATATTTGATGATTTCACAGTTAGGGGCTTCCCAGAAAGTGGCATACATAGCCATATGTAACCTTTCGATTTTATATTTCCTTTTGCAAGCACCACAAGATTTCTAGCAATCTTTGAGTGTCTCCTTTTTTCAACTAACTTAGAAAATTTGCATTTAAACTATTGTCCTTGGTTAGGAAGAGCAAAACAACACATCCAAAAAAATGACCAAATTTGTACAACCTGGTATTACATTTCTGATTTACATAATTTCCACCTCAGAAATGTTTTCTTAAATATAAAACTCACTCATTTTATTTTAATGCCCTAAAGAATAGCCCAGATAAATGGACTCCTAGTTTGTAGCATGAGTAATAAGGCATTTTAGGAGCAGAACAGTCATCCTTGGTATTTTCTTGGTGTCCATTATGTACAGAGCACAACAAGGTACTCTGTTATCCCTTCAGGCTGTTGGATAAATGCAAATAAGCACATGCAATCAAAACGAATCACTGTATCCCTGAATTGAAATGCATGTCATAAGAACTTTAATCTGGTACGGTTGCTCTTACAGCCAAGTAAGTACATTCAGCAAAACTTACCTTTTATGTTAAGCATTTTACAGACAACATACGTAAGACAAATTTAAGATTTGTGTTTATATGACTTTTAAAAGTAAAAGAGCAGTAAAAAGACTTCTCAAATGTTGTGATGAATCATTTTCAAATAACTTTTCATTGCCAGCATCTCATATGTGAACTTCCATAAGCTTCTACAACCCCTCCCAGAATCAGCCTTCTTTCTTCTTTTGGTAAAATCCTGTGTTCCCATCTGAGCAGGCCACGCCATTTGTCAGCAATTCCCAACAATTCCTGTCTACACACTTTTTCTTTTGGAAGAAAAAAAGAAAATGGGCTTGAATAAAAACATGTAAATAAGTGATGAGAACTTTGCTCTGTCAGTTGTATTAAAGTGTTGAAAGGTGTTAGCTAGAGAAGATTTAATAAAGAGTGTAATATTTTAAATAATGTTTAAGTGGGAAAAGACACATTTTAGGTTTCAGAATAAATGAAAGATAAAAATAAAGAATAAAAGATTTTAAATATTAGGGATGACTTGCAAAATCTCAGAGGTAAAGGCAAGAAACAGTAGACAGAAAATATTTAAATTAAAAGAATGGGAAGGGTCCACAGGCCCTTTGAGGGAACTGGATCACCATTGTAGGCTCCCTGAGATGTTGAAACACTATGAGTCTGCTTGCTTTGTCAGTGGGGATGCTCATGGTCTAGGGCAATTTCTCAGCTCTGATCACCTGCTGCCTTAAAATAGACTCATTGCTATTGGTGGAGCATGGTGAGAGTGAGACCACCCTTTAGGGCCACATGCTGCATGGCAGTGTGGTGAGGCCTGTGACTGCTGACTTCCCCCACTTCCCTGGTGACCTGTATGTCTCAGCAGAGGTATCAATAATTCCCCTGGAAATATAACTCCACTAGACTGGGAACCACATCCCCATCCACCGCAGCAGCCACAGCAAGCCCTGCCAAAAGAGAGGCTGAGCTCAGACACACCTGTCTCTGCCCCAACATGGTAGTCATTCTCTACCAGCCCTGGTAGCTGAAGGTAAAAGGTCACAATCTCTCGGGAGGTCTATGGTCCTGTCCACTGCCTAAGAAACTGAACACCTAACCAGATGTCCCTAGGGCAATTTTGCAAGCTCCCATAGGACCACAGTTGATGCACTCTTGAAAGTGCCACCTCCTGGCTGAAGGCTAGCCAACACAAAACCAGCACACTAAACAAAAACACAACCAAGGGCTCTCACAGAATCCACTTCACTCCCCTGCTACCTCCACCAGAGTAGGTACTAGTATCCACAGCTTCAAGACCTAAAGACAGATCACATCATAGGACTCTTCGCAGATACTCCCCAGTACCAGCCCAGAGCTAGCCACTGGGTGGCTAGACACAGAAGAGCAAAAAGAAGCATTACAGTTCATCTCTTAGAAAGTGCCATTCCTAGGAGAAGGAGGAGAACACCACATGAAGGGAGCACCTCGTGGGACAAAAGAATCTGAACAACAGCCCTTGAATTCCAGATCTTCCCTCTGACATAGTCTACCTGAATGAGATGGAACCAGAACAACAATTCTGGTAATATGACAAAATAAGGTTTTTTAACACTCCCAAAAGATCTTACCAGCTCATCAGCAATGGATTCAAACCAAGATGAAATCTACGAATTGCCAGAAAAAAATTCAGAAGGTTTATTATTAAGCTAATCAAGGAGGCATCAGAGAAAGGCGAAGTGCAACTTAAAACCATGATACAGTATACGAAAGGAAAAATCTTCAGTGAAATAGAGCATAAATTAAAAACAATTACAACTTCCTGAAACACACTTAGAGAAATGCAAAATGCACTGGAAAGCCTCAGACATAGAATCAAACAAGCAGAAGAAAGAACTAAGCTTGAAAACTGGGCTTTTGAAATAACCCAGTCCATCAAAGACAAAAAGAATTTTTAAAAAATGAGCACAATCCTGCATGATCTGCACATGTACCCCAGAACCTAAAGTACAATTTAAAAAAATTATATATATATATATATAAATGAGCAAAGCCTCCAAGAAGTTTGGGACTATGTTAAATGTCCAAACCACTATGGAAAACAATGTGGAGATTCCTTAAAGAACTAAAATTAGATCTACCATTTGATCCAGCAATCCCACTACTAGGTGTCTACCCAGAAGTAATTACACAAAAGATACTTGCATGTGCATGCATATAGCAGCATAATTCGCTATTGCAAAATGGTGGAACAAGCCCATGCCCATCAGTCAAAGAACTAATAAAGAAAATATGGCATGTATTTGTATGTATACACACACACCCCATGGAATAATACTCAGCAATTTAAAAAGAACAAAACAATGATACTTGCAGCAATCTGGATGGAATTGGAGATTATTATTCTAAATGAAGTAACTCAGGAATGGAAAACTAAACATTGTATGTTTTCACTCATAAGTGAGGGCTAAGCTATAAGGATCCAAAGGCATAAGAATGATACACTGGACTTCAGGGACTTCGGGGGAAAGGTTGGGGGTTAGTGAAGGATAAGAGAATATACATTGGGTACAGTGTACACTGCTCAGGTGATGGGTGCACCAAAATTTCAGAAATCACCACTAAAAAACTTATTCATGTAACCAATCACCAACTGATCCTCAAAAACATATTGAAATAAATAAATAAATTGAAAGAATGAACTAAAGGTATTGCATGAGGAAGCAACATAAATAAGCTTACTGAGTAAAACAGTGAAGAAAGGGGCAATATGATGGTGGTGATAGGAATATATGCTACCTGTTCACCCTTGTAATACTGTGGATAAACAGAATCAAATAATTTGTTCAGCTAACTGGATTCCATGAAAATGTGTAGACATTTTTCTGGCTAAATGTAAGACGAGGGAATGAACAATTGGGTTAGAACCTTCATCAGAAGACATCCACAGGGAAGCTACAAGGATTTCTTAAGTTCCACAACATCAAGTTTGCATACTGTGCCTACCGTGTTGTTCTCACAGTTTGATTTCAGTCCTCTCTCATTTCGTAAGGAGGCTGTTTATATCAATCTGGCCTAAGATATTCTTACGACTATTGCTTGTTTATCAAAATGGTATACATTCTTCAGTTGCAGCTCCACAGGCTTTCTGGAACTACTGTAATTAACATTGAGTTCTTTTTCTTTTTCCTTATATGGCACATATGATTAGCACTACATAGAATGACATTTACTTTTTTCTCATTCTTTCATATGTGCTAATTCTGTTTCTTTAGCCTAGTCAGAAGCTCTGAGTTCAAATAGCCATGAACACAGAACTAAAGGTCTAGATAGATCTCACCTAAACCTTTCATTTTCAAAGAAGGAAAGCTTGTAAAATGGAAACTACAGCGATACTGGGTGTATAATATCTGTCAGTCAGCTTTAACATTTTTGTGTGAATCACTCATGTTGTCATCTCAAAGATCATATGGAGTACATACTATTATTGACATCATTTTACAAATGAAAAGAATGATACACAGATAACTGGCTTGCTGAGGGCACACAGCTAGTAAGAGACAGTGCTGGGATTCAATTCTAGACCTTCTGGTTCTAGCTCTTTACTTTCCAAGTTAGTGCTGCAAGTAGGAAAAAAACTCTCCTATAACTTCTTTCACCATTTCAGGGCTCTTGCTTGTTCTAATTTGTACCACCATAATTCTTATACTGGAGCATAGAAAAAGAAAAGACGCAAGTGTTTATTAACTTCAGCCTTGTATTTGACAGATCGTAATCATGTAAACATACACCCAATACACTGTAATCCTTTCCCAAGAGAGCAAGTAATGATGATATACTGAGTGATTAATGAACTGATATAAGGACTCAGTAATCTGCATGTGAATTAGTGGATCAACAAAGCAATTCATGTAGTAGATATGTATTTTGAATAGTATTCTTTCTGTAGGGAACGAGCTGTATGCAGTGTTTAATTGAATGATTTTGGGCCACAGAGTGATTTGGAGTCAAATCATCAACTGCATCTCCCAATGTGTCAAGTAGAAAGTTAACTTATCGAAACTTCCGTAGTACTCAGTTCTCTTCCAATGTGCTCTTTATCTTGAATTCTTTTGAAATAGTGTGCATTATAATTTACCAGGAATGATTTAGATGTATTCCTGTTCAGAGACAGAGGGATGGATTAAATAACATTCCCCAAGGCCCTTTTTGCCTTCGAGTAAATGCTCTTTATCATTCTAAGCTTCTTACTCTGAGCAATATTTGAACATGACCCTGTGGATTCCCCAGAACAATTTCTGATACTGTTTCCCTAGCTGATGTGTTTGGATATTTTCCATGCTATGCAGGCTGCATTCTCTTTTTAACTTAATATGTTCTTTTTCACTCTGATGCTTTGACTTTTGCCATTATAGTTTTCTTTATTTTCAGAGTTTATTGACTGTCACTAGGCTTTCTTCTGAGTCCTTTTGCCAAGTCATCCATACTTTTCTCTTCGAATCTTCTGTTATAACAGGCTTCCTGTTACTTATATTTTTGCTCTTAAACTCTGAATTTGATCCAGATTTTCTGGTAGAGATTTCCCTACACCAAAAACAGTAATCCAGGTGCAGCCACTTGAGAATTGAGTAGAGATAAATACGTGAACCCCTTTTTACTGTGATGTCTTGCCATCTGCAATTCGGAGCCCATAAGAGTTAGATTTGGGATTGAAAATAAGGCTTCCACTAGGACTGCCATTTGCAGCATAAACTCAACTGGATGGTCACTGCTGTCTAGCCTTAGCTAGCTTTCGACAGGTCCTTCTCGGAAGACCTCTTTTCCAGGCTTTTTTCTTCCTGTGCATATCTGTGTTTTCATTCATTTCCCCCTGGTGTATAAGCTGGCCCTTTCCCAATCTGACTCTCATCTTGTTATTTGATCCCAAGATCTGTAACTCCTCTCAGACCATCTGCATTATTTCTCTGTCCTTGCTGATGTTTTGCAGCATTCTCCAGCTGACTGTCATCTGCAGATTTCATTAGTACACCGTTTACTATGTACTGAAGATCATTAATAAAGATGAATAAACAGAAGAGAAGGCCTTATGCAGACACCTGTGGAATTTCTCTAGACTGCCCCCACAACTTGATTGCCATTATTTTATTTTACCTTTTTGGTTTTCTGCCCAATGTTGCATCCAGTTCCCGCTTTGAGCACCCTGTTCTCATATCCGAGTAACTGCACTCATAATGTGTAATTTTCCTGCGCCACTTTATAATTGTCTAAACAATTCATCAGGTTTGTCTGATAGCATTTTTCTTTTATTAAATCCCAGTTTTATTGACAGTTTTCATTATCCTCTAGATTGCAGAAGCTATATGTAACACTGCGTGTGCCCATTCTGATTTCTCCTCAATTTATTACTGTTTTAAAACCCGTACCATAGATGGAAATAGAATATGATGAGAAGAAATACACTCAGAATCTCTATGGCTCTTCTTGGAAAAGCAACGTAATGTATATGGAAGATCATGCATGTGCACTTTCCTGCAAGGCATTAACCATAATCTTTCTATCCAAAAAGATAAAAAGAAGTCTCTGGTTTTAAATGATGAAGCTTTATATCTAACTTATATTGAAAAATCAAAGGATTAGATTTCAAAAACTGAATAAGAACCATAGTTGTGCTTAAAGAATATCTGTGATGTACTTGGCACTGTGATAAGATGTGATATGTATCACCTTTTATGATTACATCAGCCCTGAAAGGCAGTTATTTTCTGGTGTGTCACTAACCTGTAGGATACTGTCATGAGAATTAGAAAATGGCGTCCCTTCCTGGAGGATGCAGCCCATGATCAGAGCACAGACTGCATCTAAGGACCCACTGACCTCCTAGGCCAGATATTTTTGTGTGTGGCACAGCCTGCCTAAAGGTATACGGAAGCCCTAATTTCTTTCTCATTTAAATGAAGAGGGTAAGAGACCAATATGAGACAGATTTGGGATTAATAATAATGTGGTTTCCTCCATGCCATATAATGTATGATCTAACTCATACTTCTGTGATTGTCTCCTAAATTCAAACAGTACTTTGTGATTTTGCTTAGAAAAGAGTGGATATAATTTGGTATGTAACCTTTTCTTCCAATCTTTAGCTATGCTGTTGATTTTCTTCCCACTCTTCAGCTATGTTGTTTTTATTATTATCATTAGTGTTACTATTTATTACTGCATCTAAAAATAATAGAGAAGAAGTGCTCTTACTCTGGGCCTGGTATTCTTTGTACTATCTTTAAAATACAGCTGAACTGTGTTCATCTATCCCTTTGTTTGCCTATTAGATCACTATGCAAGCACACACCTTCATGATATTGATTATTGATCCATTTAGTCACATGACATGCAAATGTAGAAATAACATTTAATGGCCAGGTGCGATGGCTTACGCCTGTAATCCCAGCACTTTGGGAAGCTGGGGTGCGTGGACCACCTGAGCTCAGGAGATTGAGACCACCCAGGGCAACATGGTGAAACCCTGTCTCTACTGAAAATACAAAAAAATTAACCAGATGTGGTGGCATGTGCCTGTAGTCCCAGCTACTTGGGTGTCTGAGGCAGGAGAATCACTTGAATCCCAGAGGCGAAGGTTGCAGTGAGCCAAGATTGTGCCGCTGCACTCTAGCTTGGGCTATATGGAAGGAAGGAAGGCAGGAAGGCAGGAAGGCAGGAAGGCAGGAAGGAAGGAAGGAAGGGAGGGAAAAGAAAGAAAGAAAGGGAGAGAGAGAGGAGAAAGAAAGAAGGAAAAAAGGAAAAAGAAGGAAAGAAATGGAAGGAAGGAAGGAAAAAGAAGGAAAGAAATTGAAGGAAGGAAGGAAAGAAGGAAGGAAGGGTGAGTATTTAATAAGGAATGTTTGAATGCTTTAATTCTTTGACTTAAATTACTAGATGTATTTATAAAGGTGTAGAAGATTTGACAACTGGAATGTGTATGCACACACATATACACATATAAGTAGATATATATGTGTATAACATATATTTCTATACATTAAAGTTATTTACCAAAGCATCATATATTTTTATTTTCTTTTCTTTCCCTTGTCACCATTTTTATTTTGCTTGAGCGCTGTTCTTATTGAAATGTGCCTTCCACTTTAGCTATAGAGCTTTTCCTTGTTGAACAATGTAGTTTTCTTGCTCAACAACTCTGACATCCAGGTAAATGGAAGGAAAATGGATAGGGGAGTTGTGTGTTCATAATGCCACTTTGCCACCCTGAAATCTATGCAGATAATCTACTTGGAAAGCTTTGAGCCCCAGTGGAATACAGAATCATATAAGTATCCTGCATTGATTTACAGCACCTGCTACAGCTGCTTGGATCTTGGCAGGCATTTTCTCTCCTGCCAAATGCTGTTGCAATTGCTGGGCAGATCTAGATGGAGGTTATATTTACTGGACATGTTTATAATCTGCAGAGTGATCTAAGCCATAGAGAGCTAATTTCCCAAAGATCAATGACTAAGGGAGGATTTCAGAGGTTATCCTCTTTATCCAATTTCCTGTGTCCTAATGAGATAGCTGAAACCTGTTTGGAATCTTTCTGATTAGAAATTCTTGTGAGAGTCAATAAAGAATATGACATTCATAAATCTAAATAAGAGGCAACTTGGCTGCCTGAGTGGTGATTCATGCCACAAGAAGCCTTTCCCCTGACCCCAGCAGGGTGTGCCATGGGTGGCTGACCTGAGACAAGGTCAGACTTAACCTAGAGTCCTGAGAGGACTTGGTCTCTCCTGGTGAATTCAAAGGACTCTTCTGGCTATTAGAATGCACTGTGTGTGTATATATATGTGTGTGTATATATATGTGTGTGTATATATATTTATCACACACACATATATATATATATATATCTTTTTGATTTAATTTAATTCAGTTGCATTTCAATTCAGCTGAAATGTATTTGTTAAATGATTATATTTTCCAACTAAGAAGGAAGACACAGAAAAAAAAAATAACTATAATACTATATGGTAAGCATCATTATATAGATCTGAACAAAGTGTTATGAAAGATGATAATCATAATAGCTAATGTATTTTGAGAACTTACTATGTCAGGCAGTGTGCTAAGCACTTCACACACATTATTTTATTTGATCCTAACAAATTCATGAATTAGGTCTTATTGTACCTATTTTATAGATGAAGAAACTGAGACTTAGATGCATTAATTAACTTTCCATGTTAACAAAATCCTTCCTGAATCCCATATTCCCCTCTCACTATCTTTTGCCCCAACTCAGTTAAACTTCTAGGAAAAAACTTGTCTACCTTTACTATCTCTACTTCTTTACCTCCCATTTGCTCCTCACCCCATTCAGTTGGGCTTCTCTCACTGCCGTCAAAATGAAAATTAAACAGACTTGTCAATTCCTCCACATGCCCAAATATAGTATTTTTGTTTCATTGGATTTCTTAGCACCTTTTGCCACAATTAACCGCTTCCTTCTGGAGAAGGTATTTCTTCTGGAATCATGAGCTGCTAATCACCATTTGATAGCACTTCTTCCTCTGCTTAATTTCTCATTACTGGAGCATTTTAGTTTGGGTTCTGGGTCCTCTTCTCTTGCCCCTGGCTTCTGTCCTTTGTGAGCGATTCTAAACACTGTTGGTACTACATACGTTTTTGGCAGTCTCGTGAAGCCTACAAACTCAAAGTGCATAAAATATCCTGGATATCTCTCAGTATCCAAAACGCATTTCTTACAAATGGGAACTCTTGTTTCCCATCCCCAAATTTGTTTTCCTTCAGTATTATCCATCATCAATCCAGTTGCTAAAGAAAACTAGAAGTCATTTATGATTCTTCATTTATCCTGAAAGACAAACATTACACCATCCATTAGCATGTCTTGGCTATTTTATCTTCACACTATCCCAGATCTTTCCACTTTTCCTTTTCTCCATTGCCACTCTCAGGTGGTGCTTAATAAGCATTTAGTGTATGAAGAAAGGTTTGAAATGGGGAAAATAAAGAGACATACTGAATCATGAGGGGACACGTAATACTCTAGGCAAGACCCAAAATAGAGCAGAGGCAGTCTGAATTGAAGATAAGAAGGATGAATTTAAAAAATAAGTGTCTACAATGGAAAATACAGACAAAGAATTAAGAGTTACAAATGCTTATTAGTGTAATCAGGTTGTTTGAAGCTATCTTTTAAAATTTTCCATTTCTTTCTTTTTTCTTTCTTTTTTTTTTAATTGTACTTTATGTTCTGGGGTACATGTGCAGATCATGCAGGATCGTTGCATAGGTACACACATGGAAATGTGATTTGCCGTCTCCAGCCCCCTGTCACCCACATCTGGCATTTCTCCCCATGTTATCCCTCTCCCACCTCCCCACCCTGCTATTCCTCCCTTGCCCCCCTCCAACAGATCCCAGTGTGTGAAGCTCCTTTGGCACATATACACCATGGAATACTATGCAGCCATAAAAAATGATGAGCTTGTGTCCTTTGTAGGGACATGGATGAATCTGGAAACCATCATTCTCAGCAAACTACAAAAGAACAGAAAAACACCGCATGTTCTCACTCATAGGTGGGTGTGGAACAATGAGAACACAGGGACACAGGGAGGGGAGCATCCATTTATTTTTATATAGCCTTTGACCTCCTGTTCTGTGAAATCCTTGGGAAACAGTAAATCATATCGTTTGGGGATTTAAGAGTGCGGATGGGAATAAAACTGAAAAGAGAACTCTTTCCTAGATTAAGTTGACAGTGAAACAGCCTTCTTCAGCCATTTCTCCCCAGACACTGGTCAAACAGGTAAGCACCATAGTTTGAGCAACAGCTGGAACAGTTTAAAAAGAGTCTCCCTCTAGCCTCTCCTTACTTTTGCATAAGCAAAGCTAAGCTAGGATCAACTAGTCAGCTTCTCTAATATTCTGTATTGTTCTGAGTTTTAAGTTTTTTTTTTTTTTTTACTTGGCTGCCTAGGCCCCCTGATTAAGTGGGATTAATCTCTATCATCCTGTGTAAGCTAACCCTAAATTACATAATATGTTTTCTATCTTTATGCCATATGCCTTCCACATCAGGGATGACTCCAGAGACAACAAACGCAAGCTGTGTTGTTACTGATTTTGCAAACTTGCATTCATCAGCCTTGGGCATTTTGGCCTCCCCAGTGTCAGTATGGTGTTTTAATAGCTGAGAAAAACAACAGAAATATAAAAGAGAGGACACTGTGAAAATCACTTTCCAAACTGACTTGTATTGAAACTGCCTCCCATCTAAGTAATGGAAAATAATAGTGACGAGGATAATGCAGGGCATTGAATTCAGCGACAGCTAATCCTCTTATTAACTTCATGGTCAGATTTTGCTCATTTGTCAGGATGGAGGGAGGGTGTGAGAATGATGTAGTTCCTGTTTCTCTGTTCGTTGGGAAAGTTGGGAAAATAGCTGTAAAAACAAAAGAGTTCCAGGTTGAAATGCCTTTGAGGCTGCCTGTTCTCTCTGGAGATGTTTGCCTTGTGGACTTCATCCATGCTTTGAGTTTGGGTATCCACTCTTTGAGGCCTTATTGTCTTCCCTTTCGAAGATTTCCTTTTCACCTGAGCAATCATCGGTGGGGGAAAAGTCAGTGGGATTGTTCAGCTGTGTGGTACACTGCACTGCCAAATGGAGGCAGAGCACTGCTCCAGCCCCATGAATTGGAACAACCTACAAAGCATTTCTGGCAGTGAGCCAAAGAGGTGATCCCTGCTCTAAGGGGGAAAAAAAAAGTCAATGGCTGAGATTGCAGTTCTTCATCCCCACACTGAGCTGATTCATACAGCAGCATTGACACGAGGTCTCAGGAGAACTGTTCTCTTCCCAGTCCAGCTAAAAATAGCCAAATTCAGATTTATAATGTCAGGAGCTGATAAATTTGCTGGGGAAATGCAAGCAGTGTCACTGCCGTGCTAGGAAATCTATTCTGATGAATTGATGAGGGAAAGAAATTCCAAACATGGCGGAGTCCCAGAGTGCCACTTCCCCTGGGATGGTGAGCAAAATGAGTATGTTTTCCTTGCCATCGAAGTTCCCTTTTTCAAACATAGTAAAAAGTAGACTATACTAGATTGAAAAGGAATATAAAAAACACCTTTTTGCTCAAAAGCATGACATGACATAAAACTAAATTTTATGACCTGTAAAATATTTTTGCTTTCTGTCAAGGCAAGCGTTCCCTTTCAAAATACTCTCCCCAAGACAAAAATTTCATTTACATAGCCGTGCATTTCTGTGGTGACTTCCGATTCAAACAGGATCTTTTAATTTTGGGATTCAGTAAGAAATTGAATTTCTTGCTTTCCTAACAGCTTTTGTTTGGACTTTCAGAATCTAAGTTGATATTACTATCTGCTGCTAACCGGCCCTTTCCTCTCTTTATTTGGTCCATGGAGTCTCAGGAATATCAGAGGATGTTTCCTCCATACCAACTGGCTTGAAATGATTTGGCATGGGCTTCAATTCTAATTTATTCAGCATCCATTTAGCACCTACTAGAAACCAAGTATCATGACTGGCATTTTTCTGAAATGATGAAGGTGCAATGGGGACAGATGGACATGTAATGAACTTATAAATCAAATTATAAACATAAAAATTGATACTGAACAACTGCTATGAGAATTGAACTGAGGAAATGCTTCTGCTGGGTAGAGACCAGGAAGGCATCAGAGAAGAAGTAAAATTTGTGGTTGGAACGATACAATAGATGAGTACGAGCAATTTCTTGGGGTGGGGATGCAGAGTATGTCTAACAGAACAGCATGACACTAAGGTAGGAAAAGCACTACCTGCCTTTGGGACTTAAGCAGGGTATTAGAAGCATTAAAATAATTTTTTTTTCTCACTTGGATTTTGGCTTTTACCAAACAACTAGGAAACAACTGTTACATTTGCTCTAATTATTTTAGATCATTAACTTTGAAAATTGCAGGTTGTATGATTTCCTGCCTTGGCCTTGTGCCCATTATGAGCTGACATCTAATGAACAGGTGGATGGTTCATTCCTAGAGGTTTGCCCTTGTCAAACACTTGACCTAGACCACAGAATGTCATGGTAGCTTTCTCTGCTGAAACCTTGTGGACTTACATCTCAGTAGTGATGTTCTAATGATATAACATGCTATGCCATCCTTTGTTGATTCATAAAGTCATGAGACAAACACTAACATTATTATCACTGTTTCCTTGAGTGAAAAATAAGGGCTAGACTTTTAATTTTATGCAGCATTTTCTTGACCCAATTCTTTGCATTCAAAAATGTTTAGGCATTTCATTTTCATGGACCTACCTCTTAATATGCTTTCTTCTTAATCAGGCAGTAATTTGTAGGTTTGGGCCTCAATTTCAATAGCAAGTGAACCCCAAAGTCGGTAAACACAAGAAAGGTTTTTATTCTGAGATTCAATAGGAAATACAGCACACAAAGATTCCATGTAATTTAAAAAAAGAATGTAGCATAGATATGCATGCTGAAGTATTTAGGGGAAGTAGAAATATGTCTGCAATTTATTTTGAAATGTGTCAACAAATATGGTGGATGGATAGATAAATGGGTGGATATGTTAGAAAGCAAATATATAAAAATGTCAGTGGTACAACCTGGGTATGGAATATAGCTATTCATTCTAAAATTATTTTAACTTTGTGGAATGTTTGAAGTTTTTACAACATGTTGGATGAGAAAGATAAGGTAGCATAGAATTAAATTGGTAGAGGTGCTTGGAAAAGAATGATAAGATACTTAAAGTGAAGAGAAATTTCTCTGACTTACCAAAATGTAGACATGAATATTGTTGTGTCTGTGAGTCAAAGGTACACAACCTTTCTTCGCCATTAGCTTAAGAATCTGTTAGATGAGAAAAAATATCATCCTAGGAGAAAGGGAAGTTCGCTGTAAAGGCCAGATCTTTAGTCCACTAAGAAATAAATAGATTTTTAAAATATCAAACATTGATATTCTTCCCGAATAAGGGCGTTTCTGCCTTCTCAGTCATTTCCATATATATTGAGTACTTCCTATATTCCCGGCACAGTGCTAAGCACTGGGGCTTCAACGAGGACGCACTTCAGAAAGTTGAACATCAAGAATGGAGAAAGGGAACAAGAAGGTGATGTCACACACGGAAAGAAGGACTTAAAATGTTCTTTGAGCCCTGAAAAGGGAGAACTTCCCGGCTTATTAGCTCTGATTTGGGGCAGGCTACTAAACCTTTTTGTGCCTTAGTATTTTCATCTGTAAAATCTGGCCAATAATAATTGTTAGACTACTGTCTGTTAAATAGCAACTCCTTCACAAATGGTCACTGATATCTTTAACCCAGAAAGGAAGATCAAATCAGGAAAAAAAACATAGCCATAAAATTTGTTTGACAGACATCCTTCTTTTTCCCATCCCTCCTCTCACCCCATCCTTTGTTGCCCTACTAGAATTAAAAAATCACAGCCCTGGAGCTGGAACAGACCTAGCCATAGACTTGGGACAGATACTCCATTCCAACCCCCATTTAGAGATGAAGACACTGAAATGACTTGAGAAAAGTGACTTGTCTCAGGTCCCATAGCTAGTCAATGGCAAAGTGGGTGAATGTGTAGGATTATAAAGATTTTACTGTAGAGAGAGGATGAAGAAAATTTATTTGGAAATACAGTTCATTATTTCTTAGGATGTAAGAGGGAAAGTGCTCAGAAACTTTTTTTTTTTATTGTTAGAAGAGAATGTATTTTAGTGTACCTAAACACATTGCACTAGTAGGTTCTCAAGAGGCAATTGTTGACTTATATTGCATTAAACTCCCCTGCTAATTGTCTGTATAGCATGGTTAACCCTTGTTTTGCGGGTAACTGTTCCTTTCATTAAATTAATTTTTAATTCCTTTAATTACAGTTTGGTGTCTATAATTGATGGAATCTATATCTCTTAACCCCACATAGATTTATGCAGTTAGGGGTAGCAAAGATTGCTTCTCTCTTTGTGAAAATGGAATGAGTATTTTCGTAATGTCTGTATACTTGTATCTTATTTGATCTGTGGGGCATAGCACATTTCCTTGACAAGAAAGTGATTGCCCCTAGAGACTTTTCAGTTTGCAACTTCGAATTAAGTTCTCTGGATGTTCTAATTATCAGAACCAATGGCCCCCGCTGGCTTTGAACTCCACTACTTTGGTTGGACAGTTCCACTCAAAGCAAAGATAGAGGTTCTTTATACTAGAGGAGAATGTTTCTTATCACAGAAGAGAGGAAGAGGGTGAATAAGAGAAACAGGGAGAGAAGGAGAAGGGAGAAGGGAAAAGAGAGAGAGAATAAGTGAGATGATACTGCAAAATGTTTTTGAATTATTTAGTTGATACTATTAGGTTGATGCAATAATAATTGTGGTTTTCATCATTAAAAGTAATGGCATTATTTTAAATAGCATTATTAAAAGTAATGGCAAAACTGCAATTACTTTTGCATCAACCTACTATTAATTTTTTTTAAAAATAAAAGCCATATAGGAGACTAAGCAAAATCACAATAAAATAAATCAGTTTAAAATTAATGAATGAAATAGTATCTCCCAAAACAATGCTGCAGAATGGTTTAGCAACACTGAAAGATATTTCTAACATGCAATACAGATCCATTCATGCTTCAGTTGAGAAGCTGGTATCAGTATAAAAGTGAATGTACCATCCCCAAATCTCAGACCAGTAAACATTCTAGAGCACAAGTTCTAAAACAAAAGAAAGAATCATGCTCTTCTTGGGAATGGACTGGTTTTTGCTCCATTGAGCAGACTGCACTGTTGATTAACAAGGTAGATATGGTGAGTGGTTGGGACAGAGGCACCACATGCTGAAGAATCTAGGCTGTCTGTGCTTTCGAGGGAATAGAATCTCAGGAAGAAGTCAGGGATTCCTTGTGACTCCACATGGTAAGTAACTCTCCCGTTGTTTGCTGTTCCCTCCCAGCCTCAAAAAGTAGGGATGCAGGCAGCTGCTTCCAAGGGTGATATTTTTTAAATTGAAAAGCTCCACCTGGGCATGGTGCAGTAGCTCATGCCTGTAATCCCAGCACTTTGAGAGGCTGAGGAAGGGGGATCCTTGAGCCCAGCAGTTGGAGACCACTTTGGGCAATGTAGTGAGACCCTGTCTCTACTTCAACATAAAAGAAAAAGTCAGCCTGGTAGGGTAGTGTTTGCCTGTAGTTCCAGCTACTAGGGAGGCTGAGGTGGGAGCATCACTTTAGAAAGAAGATCAAGGCTGCAGTGAGCCATGATCATAACACTCCAGTCCATCCCAGGTTACAAAGTGAGATCCTGTCTCAAAACAAACGAACAAATTAAAAACTCAAACTTGGAAAAGCCTATAGCTTCATCTTAAGCAATGTTCCCCCATGTACTGATAAAAATAAAGTCCCTTCATAGAACACAAATGGCTGATAAGGTGGCCCATAATTGTGAACTCCCCAAGTCCAGCATTTGAAAAGACAATTTAAAAAATGAGAGAGAGAGAGAGAGAGTCAGTGTTGATAAGTATGAGGTAATGTGAATGTGTAGGCACAGGGTGACTTTATAACTGAGAAGAAAGGGAGGGAGAAGCTAACTTTGATTATGAGTCTTCTGTGAGCCAAGCACTGTACTCAGTTATTTGATTTAGTCTTCACAACTATTTTTCGTATAACGTGATGAGAAGATGGGCATTCTTGTAAGCAGCAGAGCTGGGATTTGAACCCAAATCTCTATGACATAGGTCCCCATGCATTTTCTATAACATTGGCTGTGTGTCATCTGGCTCAGGACTTTCCAGCAATTCGTGGATAAAAGATGTATAATAACGTGACATTAAAACCAGTATACGTTTTCCTGTGTTAGCTGCTCTGGCTAAAACTATTGGCTAAATGAGGTTTGCAAAATAAGCATGTTGGAGAGTAGGCATGAATTGTTGTTATTCATTCCCCTGCTGAGAATCAGCAAAATCGAATTATTTCTACCAGGATGAAATAGAGGGGGAAGAAAACCTAGGATTCTGGAAATATTGGCTATGGGATATAAGGCAAATTTAGATGTTAAAAGTGATATTTGCCAAATAAATGCCAAAATTTTCTCGTATATAAAAAAAGTTTCGGATTTTTTTGTCAAACAATTACGAGTCTTGCACTGGACAATTCAAATGAAAGAGGTTTTTGTTTTTTTTCTTGTCTTTGGTGGTTTTGCAAGGGGATCCCTGAGAGGAGGTGAATGAGACCTAGAAGCGATTTTTAGTGTAATACCCACATACCCATGCACTAACTTGCTTTCATATAGTTACCTGTACATGCCAGATCTCATGATTAAAAGACAGGTCAGAAAAATATGGTGCACTGGGCTATGTATGGCTCCCATGCTCTAATTTTTTTTTCTATTTTTAAGTGGATTTTATGTTGCCTACTTAGTCTGTAATGACCATAAGCCACTCCAGCCAACTTGTTTTAAAGCTCAGAGAGAGGCAGGTCACTGAACAATAGAATAATAACATGGCCACATATTTAACTTTCTAATACACACATTTCCAAAAGGTAATTTTATCCAAAATTGATGTCATTAATGTAAAATATTGTTAATAAGATATTTTGCATTTTTTAGTGGTGGGTCTTCAGAATCTGGTGTGAATTTGCACTGACAGCTCATCACTGTTCAGCCAAGCCCACATTTCAAGTGCTCAGTAAACACATTTGGCTAGTGGCTCCCGTACCGGACAGCAGAGGTGTAGACTAGAAAAGTGTTCACTCAGGGTGTTCATTTCATATTTTCTCTATCTTCCATCATTTCTTATATTAAGTTGTAGAGAGAGAGAGCACCATTTCTACCCCATCAAAGAACATGAAGGGACCCAGAGAAGAGTATGTTGAGTTGACTGCCTCACAGAAGACCTATGCATGATATTTAATTGAAGGGAACTGCCTTCTCTTAAGTCTTTATCCTCTCTGCCATTCAGTTTAATACCTATCTGCAAAGCAGTAATAGAGCCTAGATAGATAGAGAGTTTTTTGTGTGTGTTTGAGTGTGTGTGTGTTGTGTAGATGTGTATCCATAAATATATGAAAAATTGGCATACATCCCAGCAACAGACTGAAACTTCTGATTAAAGGTAACAGGTAAATGAAATGAACATCTAATTAAAACATGTTTCTGTTTTTAAACAGAATTAAAAAACTAAAATAAGAACAGAGTATAAGAAAGAATAGGAAGAAAGCCTTACATGACAATAATAAATTTGGATACCACTTTTTTTTTTTTTTTTTTACTTCCTGGCTTTCTGTAACTTAAAGGAAAAAAAAGTTAATACCAACAGGCAGATGACTAATCATAGGGCACAATTCTTTCCATTCTGTGGCTCCGCTGGCATTTTTAAATGTGTCACATGTCGCTGGGTTGTGGGGTACAAGATGTAGACTTGCTTAGGAGAGAAAGGCTGGCATCAAGTTTTGAGAACCCATCCTATGTGGACAATGTAGCGATTATGCTAGCGTTCTAAATGGAGTCAGAGTCTTGCATGGCAGAAAGCTTCCTAAGGCATCCATGTGAGTCATGAGCCTTAGAAGTCTGTGCAGAAGTGGGAAATGAGCCTTCGCTCTAGGAAAATATGCTTTACTATTACATAAGTTCTGGGATCAACTGATATAAAAATTAGGATAAATAAATAAAAATTTTAAGTTTTTTCCTATGTGTGTACCTATAATACTATCAAGTTTTTATTCAATTTGTAACTCATGAATTCGTTCAAGAGTCCTTGAGGAAGCTAAACAGAACTGGCAGGTCTGTCATTTGGTTGTGTCATGATTGTATTTAGTTCCCTGCAATTAAAAAGTCTGTGGGACAACAGGCTTTCAAGTCAGGAAGAGATGGTTGGGTCCTTGCTTCTGCTACTTAGCTAATCTGTGACTTTGGAAATCACTCTCTGAATCTAATTTTGTTTTTATCTGTTAAATATAAACTCTCTCACAGCATTACAATGAGGAAAAAATGGAGGGATGTATCTGAAGTATCTAGTACAGGGTCCAGCACATACTGGTTGCTCAATAAATACCAGGTTTTTTCCCTTTTACTCTAAAATGTCTTGTTTCCATTTTCTGCTCCTGAGCTCTGTGTCTTGAAAGGTTCTGTTGGCATGCATATTGGACTTGACCGCTTACATTAAATTCTCTATTCTCGTCTTTATTTTGTATTAATGAATATAATTAATCTGATTACAAGTATAAAACTATCAGTCAGTTCCTAAAAATGTATTAGAACATATATGTGTTGCGTGCTTACCATATTCCAGTGCTAGGCTGTGGGGAAACCATAATAACACAGCTATTGACCTAAAGAGCCTTCACCATCCTGTCGGTGGTTGAGTCACCAAGCAATGTCAATTTGTCCTCATCATGCTGAATGGGGAGAGGTTTAGAATGATCCCAGGAGGACACAAGACCAGCTCCTGTCCGCGTCTTGATGGGTCATGGAAAAACGCCAGGTACCATCCTGAGTTGAAATAATTCTAGCCTATAATTGATAAAGCCTTATCCAGATAAATTCAAGATTATCTTTAAGCATTTTGAAATATTAAGCATAGCCTGCTGGCCCCAAATGACATGTTAAAGAATCCAGGGATGCAGAGTTTGCAAATGGGCAGCTGCCATTTTCGAGTATGCAGGAACCAGGTTTTGTGAGAAGAGCAAAGTGGAAAGAGAGAGGAACTTAATTAGGTCTGCCCTTTAGAAACAGGTCTGCAGTGGCAGTGTTGCAAACTAATCCAAGTGAAAAATCAGGGGAGACTTAAATGAAAGCATGCCTGGGAATGAAGAAGGAAGATTTAGTAGGATTACTAATGACAGGTTGGGTGGAAGATGTAAAAGAAAAGAAATCTATATTGCTCTGATCCATTAAGTCTCTTTGTCTACTTTTAACACTTAATGGGATGGTGTTGTTATTCTAGGCTATCCTTTATGAGGTTGGGGTTCTTCCCTGACAGGTCCTAAAGCTGTGAGAACAAATTAATTCACCAAGGGAGTCAGCAAGGAGAAAGACTTGGGACATTCAGGGATTCTACGCCATGGAGGAGGCTAGAAGGAGATCCATTTTCTTCTAAATCATTCTGATAGACTTCTGGGTGGCTTTCAGTCTCTGGCCAGCTACTGATGGAAAGCTCTTACATCTGATGAAGATTAATCATCAAACCTAGGAGCTTATTTTGTTCTGCTCTTCTGAGTCATGTTAGATTCCAGAACAATCAGCTTTATTTTCTCCAAATTTTGTATCTCTTGGGAATCTTCCAGTGATTTTGGTTTCCAGTCTAGGGAGCTATTTTTGGCAGCTCGTTGTCAAAGAAGTGATAATTCTAAGAGCTTAGAGGGCTAAACTCCAACTCAGTTGAGAGTCGAAACCTTTCCAGTAAGGGGCTCAGCCCCAAACACCTGGGACTCCTCTTTCTCCTTTCACCCTCAGGTGTAGGAGTGTTACGTAAAATAGCACTAATCTACTTTTACAGTTTTTGTGTTATTAAGCAATACATTAATATTTAATCATCATCATAAGAAAAGGGTTGTTTTCTTACCGAGCTGTTATTATTTGTTGTACTTCTATTTCTACTCATTTACCTTAGGTTTGCTTTAGCCATTTTCAGTTTAGTAGATGTCTAATGATATGCCTATCAGTGAAACTTTAGAGATGACTTCAGTCCTTGGAATTTTTTTTCATAGTTTCAAGAAGCAAGACTTGAGAAGATGATTTGCGTTAAGAGGTCTGTGAGTTGAGTGTGGGCTTAAATTAGAAGTAACTTAATTTACTCAAAGTAGGAGAATCTAGTGCATTTAAATTGGTTGAGAGGTGCAGACCTCACTTTGGAAGTCACTGTAAATCTATGCCAACAGAACAAAAAGCATTCTCTATTCTCTTGCTGTTCCTTTTTGAAGGGTTCAGAAGGTTGGAAGAGAATCCAAATCAGTATAATCAGACCTATTAGGTCCAAGCAAAGAATTTTAAATATACACATCTTTTTTTTCATATTGATTCTTGCAATTTAACCCTCAATTTAAAAGCAGGAAGTTTGTTCAAGTGAGTACACCATCTTGCTCTGCACAATATTAAAAAACTGATCTACTGAAACTAATAAAGGAATTCCATTGTTGTCTCCTCCTTTAAAAAAAAAACAACTCTATCTGAAATATTTGTTAGAATTTTTATAAAAGTAGTATCTCATTTATGTACAAAATATTTTGTGTAAAATATAAGTAGACAAGAAAGATGCAGGGTTATATCACTTCTTCAATAAGATACTGATCTTGTATGTTTAGCCAATGCTAGACTTAAAGAAAACGGTCCTGTAAAATTTTCCATGAAATCTGTATGTCTCTCCTTCCACTGGACACTTCTTTTCCAACTGAAATTGGAGTGGGGCAAAGGAAATGAAGCATGAAGGGAAAACTAGGAGCTGTGAGACTCTAAGATTCATTAACCGTTATAACAATATTTTCTCACTTTCAATTGTACAAATGACTAAATCTTTTAATGAAGCATGGTGACCTGAGACATATATAACAATACATAATAAAAAAATATAAAATTAAATTTGTCAAAGCAATATAGACCACCCACTACTAGTAGATGATGTTTGGGTGTGGATTTTCATATATTTTATCCATACCTATTTCGTTCCATTGGGACTTTATGGAGGCATTGCTTGTGAACTTTAGCAAATCTTTTTTCGTGTGTCTTTTTTTTTTCCTCCAAGCAAAATAAATTTATTGTAAAGAATACAGGTAAAGAAGAGTTCTGTGAAATTGTTTAAAAAATATGTAAATAAATGAATTCCCAAACGACCGAGTCTTTATTGTAGTTCTCATCACACTTTGTGGTGGCCATTTCTAGCACTTTTCAGGCAGTAAGTGGTCTTCTTTCACTTCTTTATTATTGAAAATTCTTTTGCATAATGCCTAGTAAATATCTTTTTTTTCCCATTTATTTATTTTATTGCTTTTTAGGTTTTGGGGTACATGTGAAGAACATGCAAGATTGTTGCATAGGTACACACGTGGCAGTGTGATTTGCTGCCTTTCTCCCCATCACCCACATCTGGTATCTCTCCCCCTGCTATCTCTCCCAGCTCCCCACCCCCCACCATCCCTCCCCTATTTCCCCCCAACTGACCCCAGTGTGTAGTGCTCCCCTCCCTGTGTCCATGTGTTCTCATTGTTCAACACCCGCCTATGAGTGAGAACATGCGGTGTTTGATCTTCTGCTCTTCTGTCAGTTTGCTGAGAATGATGGCTTCCAGGTTCATCCATGTCCCTAAACTCCCAAAGCTAGTTATTAAGATGTTTGAAAGTCATATTCTTCTTCAAACCATGTAGAAACAACTAACAGAAGGAAATAAGTAGTTATAATTTTTTATTTAAAATGGCACATTTAGGGAATAGAATATAGTCTCCTCTAGTACATTTTCTATCTGTTACCAACAGGGTCAAACTTGTCTACAGAAAACAACCTGATCTCCATTTCCTCAGACAATTCACCTGTTAAAATGGCATGACTGACCTAGAGTTACAGAGATAACTCCTACTGCTGAGCTCTCTCAGCCAGTGACCCCTGGTTGACAAACAGTCACACATTATTTATTAAATTCCTATTTAATAACAAGAGTTATGGAATTACCAACATCAAGTGAAGAGTTCTTGTTTTCTAACTTTGCAAATTATAATCATTAACTAATTAATTAATGTCCTTTATCAAGAGATGTTCAATGATGGTCTGAAAAATCCCTAAAGGAGATATGGAGAGCATTGAAGCATAGAATCAAATGACCTATGTGGGACCTTCAAACTTGGAGATTTTTTGTATTTTCAAGAATTACTTTTGCTGTCATTTAATGTCCAAATCCAATCCCTTGTCTAGGGAACCGGTTTGGATTAAAGAAAATTTCAAAAATACACAAGCAATCAATATCTAATTCATTTAAGTCCTGTTTCTTCCTGGGCCTGCTGGGTATAAGCCTGGAGTTGCCTGCCATTTCTCTTATATTCAAGCACTTTGGGAAAGGAGCCATTTTTTAAGATCTATTTTCTCCCTGAAGCTTGGAAGCTATATCTATATAAAAGAGATGACATACTAGGCCTAGCGTACTAAAACCTTTTCTAAGAGAATCAATATAGCTTTGGGAAGCCTCATTTATATTTAAAAGAGAAAAGAGACAAAAGTAGAAGTGGGCATAACATATCATGTAGACATTGAAAAATACAAGAAATGATTTGAAAGTGGCTGCTTGTTCTTATATTCCCACTGCCTTGCAATTTGACTTGGAGGGATGTTCTAGATCTCCACTGAATGTGTTTGAATGTGTTCTCTCTCTCCCTAGCCCCCCAACCCCCAAAAAAGTTTGAGAATCTGAGATTTGTTTTTCTGGTATTGATTACAATCATCTGTCAATGCCGTGAAAATTTTCTGTGTTGACCAACAGTGACACAGATCATAGACTATAACTAGTATAGGCTGTGCCAATGAAACAATAGGGCCAATTAGCAGACATGAAAATGAATCCTTGATGCAATTATCTTCCTGGTCTTATCAACAAAATGCTAAATATTTAGCTAAATATTTTGATCAGTTATTTCAAGTGAATAGGTTGTGCTTTTATTATTTCAATTTCCATACCTTGAATATCTGAATTTCTTATTTTGGGTAGACTTAGCATACATCAGTGCCCCAGGGTGTAAATAAGATATTAACAGTTTGTGAACCAATGAAACCAATAATCATTGCATGATTTAAATTAACATGTGATGTACAAAATGCCATAATATTTCCACATGCGTGGTGGCCAAAATCAAAGTAAGGTCAGCCAATTTCAATTTATGACAGACAATTGTGTATCTCCTCTCTTTTCTTTGCCAAAGAAATCTTTTACTTCATCCTCACAGGTGTTAAACTTGTCTCCTTTCTGCTTAGTGAAACAATCACACAGTTTGTAATTTCACTTTCCAACCATCAAATGCAATAAAATGAAACAGTTTGTGCTTTTCTTGTACTTTCTGCTATCGGGGTCACTGGTTGAGAGAGCTTGGCAGTAGGAGTTATCTCCATAACTCTAGGTCAGTCATGCCATTTTAATAGGTGAATTGTCTGAGGAAATTGAGATCAGGCTGTTTTCTGTAGGCAAGTTTGATCTTATAGGTAATAGGGAGAAAATGTATTGGAAGAGACTGAGGTTTTTCAAACTTACATATGCTCTTTCCTAAACATGCCATTGGCTGGCTGGGATGCTATCTTATAAATGTGAGGTAGATGACACCAGTCTGTAACTCCAGATTCCTGGCATGGATAGCAGGATAACTCAGTCTGAGAGCTGTCTTCCCAGTCCACATGGCGGCAGGATCAGAGTAGGTCATGACGAAGCAAAGGAGAAACAGCTGTAAGACAGAGAAGAAAGTCCAATAGTGTAAGACGTGAGTGATAGTGTTGTGAAACAGACAGGAAGTGCCAGTAAGGCCTCTGTATCATAAAAGTCTAGCAAGCTATACGCAAGTGCCATTATAGGCAAATAAATGAAATAGACATTGCTCTGAGACAGAAGCAAGCCGACATTATCAGAGAAGCTTACAATGAAGAGCAAAAGTCTGGGTGCACTGGCTCATGCCTGTAATTCCAGCAGTTTGGGAGGCCAGGGTGGGAAGATTGCTTGAGCAAAGGAGTTCAAGACCAGCCTAATAAGACCTTCATCTCTACAAAAATAAAATTTAAAATTACCTGGGCATGGTGGTGCATACCTTAGTCACAGCTACTTGGGAGGCTGAGGCAGGAAGACTGAGCCTGGGAGGTCTAGACTGCAGTGAGCCATGACAGTACACTGAATTCCAGCCTGGGTGATACAACAAGACCCTGTATCTAAAACAACAAAAAACAGAAGGACCCTTGAATAGGACTAAGAGTCTGTGATTAGATTTTAGTCCCAGGTAAGTAATATTCAAGAGCAAAGCTGAACCTCCGTCTTTTTCATACATCACAACTAGGGAAGTAACAGTAATACTAGATGCTGTACTATGTGGTTGATGCAAAAGTAATTGTGGTTTTTGCCATTGACAATAAGAAGTTTTGCCATTACTTTCAATGGCAAAAACCGCCAATTACTTTTGTGCCAGCTTAATAATAACTTGACAGAGATAATTTTATTCCTTGCAAGCTACGAAGTTGTTTTTCTTTAAAAGATGAGGTAACTGAGCCACATAGAAATTAAATTACTTGTCTAGAGACACAGTTGATAAGTAAGAGAGCAGGCCTTCCTACTCAGGCATTCTGACTCCAAAGCTCGTGGTGATGAAGCAGGTCATGAAAGCTCTGTTTATGACACATTTGAATAAAGCAGCTGGGACAAAAAGTACACAAGACAAAAGCTCCATTGTTAGGGGCAAAGCATGGGAGCAAACTTCGGCTCAGTTTTTAGCCAAGAGCTTGTTAACATCTTTCCAGCTCCCAGACAGAATTACCCTATGGAATTATGAACGTAGTATTCCATGGTGTGTGTGTGTGTGTGTGTGTGTGTGTGTGTGTGTGTGTGTGTATTACAATTTCTTTATCCTCCATTCAACTGCTGATGGACACTGAGGCTGATTTCATATACAAGAGCAGATGTCTTTTTTTTTTTTTTTTCAACAGAGTCTCACTCTGTTACCCAGGCTGGAATGCAGTGGTACAGTCTCAGCTCACTGTAACCTCTGCCTCCTGGGTCCAATAAATTCTCCTGCCTCATCTTCCTGAGCAGCTGGGATTACAGGTGTGGGCCACCATATCTGGCTAATTTTTATATTTTTAGTAGAGATGCTGTTTTACCATGTTGACAGGCTGGTCTCGAACTCCCAACCTCAGTGATCCACTTAGCCTCCCAAAGTGCTGGGATGTGAGCCACCACACCTAGCCAGATGTCTTTTTTAATATGTTGATTTATTTTCCTTTGGGTAGATACCCAGTAATGATATTGCTGGGTCAACGGTAACTCTATTTTTAGTTCCTTGAGCTATCTTCATACTGTTTTCTGTACAGGTTGAACCAATCTACATTCCCAACAGTGTACAGATGTTCCCTTTTCTCCACATCAACATCTGCTGTTTCTTTTTAATAATAGCCATTCTGACTGGTATAAGATGGTATCTCAGTGTGTCTTTAATTTCCATTTCCATAAAAGAAGGATGAAATCATGTCTTTTGCAGTAACATGGATGAAGCTGGGAGCCATTATCCTTAAGTGAACTAATTGAGAAGCAGAAAATCAAATATCACATGTTCTCATGTATAAGTGGGAGCTAAACAATGAGCATGAATATGGACATAAAGATGGAAATATTAGATACTGGAGACTACAAAAATGGGGAGTGAGAGAAAGCTGAGGGTTGAAAGATGATCTATTTGATACAATCTTAATTATTTGGGTGTACATTGAGAGCCCGATCTTTACCATTACACAATATACCCATGTAAAAAACGTGCCTGTGTACTCCCTGAATCTAAAATAAAAGGAATGAGAATTGTGAACAGCTGGATCCCCAAGAGAGGCAGATGATGATAACTAGGAAGAAAAGTAAAAAAAAAAAAAAAAAAAAGCAATGTCAAGAAACATTTTTGTAACTTAGGCTGAATCTTTTGTTTCTGGAACTCACCTACATCTTACCATATAGAAATTTAGGCACCCAAACCACAAAAATTCCGAGGGCCTAATCATCTATCCTAGACCTGATTTTGCATGCTGGAGTAATAATCTGGCAAAAGCAATAAGATTAGAGACGTATTTATCATTATTCTTAAAACTGGGCATAGAAATATACAAGAATATCTACTTTAAAACCTGCATTAAGACATTTGATAGCCAAAATTCAAGAGACACCCAATCTCTGAAAGCTGCACATTGGGCTGGTGTATAACTATGTCCCATTATTTGAAATTGCACGTATATATATTTGAGACATTTACCCTATTATCCCTGATTACAATTTCCCCAAAAATTCACTGCACGGTGCTTCCTTGGGGAGTTGCTAAATACGTTTCAGTCTTAGAAGGTCAATATTCCCTCAGCCAATTCCAAGCTGCATTTCCCCATTGAATAGATGTGGCACATTCTGGACTAGTAAGAATAACCTAGGTATATTACTTTGAAGTAATACAGGTGAGCCATCATAGCAGAAAGAAGTTGAGTAAATGTTGATATTGAAGAAGGTTCATAAAATATTTGAACACAGCTGCGATCCATACCCAATTCTCAGGGGCTGTTTTTATAGACCATGAAATCATAGCTAAAGTCAACTTCGGTTCTGCCCTAATGGAGAGGCACAAATAACCCTAAACTATAGATAACTCAAATGCATTTTTACTTGGCTTTTGAATGCTTTTTATGATAATTTTCACAGCACATTGCTCTTCTAATTATGTTTTGTTTGGGATAATATTAAAATTAACTTGTATTTAGTGATTATGTGCTACCTGATGAATTAAAGAGGAGCCCTGGGAGTGTATTGAAAAACCAGGCTGTGGATGGTCCTCAGTACTTTACACAAAGACAAACCAAATAGTTAAAAAGGTGTTAAAAATGGAAAGAATATGACTAGTGGGCAAATAGCTCCAGGACCTCAGCTGCATGAACATAGTATTTCTCTTTTCTCTTCCTCCTCTGTTCCCTCCTCCACACCCTCTCTCTCTTATTGTCTATTTCCCTTTTCCCTTATCCTCCTCCCCCATCTTTATTTATTCTTGCTTGGAGCCATGGAAAGTAACTCAAAAGAAGACCTCTGTAGTGCACACATACTCAGCCTTGGGTAGTGAGAAGTACTCAGGTCTGGGTAGCCTCAGACAGTGGAGTCAGAAGCAAGATGGACAGTCGGGGGTTGTAATAGGAATGGTCAGGGCTGAAAAAAGGCATCAGGTCAAAACCTGGCAACAAGGATAGAGCCCTGGAGAAGTACTTTCTGTAAATTCATGCAAGGCAGTTTGTTAAGGCTTAGCATGCAATCAGACATCCACAATTCCATGAAAAACAGAAGGCAGGGTGAGGAAGGAATAGGAACCAGGCAGCTATTCTGTGCAGTGGCACCAAGTGACAGCAAGAAGGCAGCAGTACTACCAAGGCAAGATTCCACCCAGCCAAGAAACCTCCAGTCTGCAGGGCAGCCAAGTGACATCCCAGGCAGAGCCATTCAGAGCCAAAGAGAAAGCACTAAAAAAAAAAGTGCAGCCACTTCTGCGACTGAAGACAGTGCCCACGGTGCTAAAGTACTGTCTTTGAGACATTGGTCATAGTTGTTAAAACAAAGCTTCCAGGCCACCCAGAGAGCATCACTATGATGAAAATGCTGGTACAGCAGCCCCAGGCCCACCTTCTGGAGGTTCAGCTTTCAATTTCAATTTTTGTGGAAGACTAGACCTGATCCCTCAGTTCTTCATATTCCCTTATCAATACTAGCCAGAGGGGAAGCATATTCCTCCCGTTTGTTAATTTCCTCCAATATTGTTAAGACAAGGAATTTCAAAATGTTCAACAAATATTAAGAAACCAAAAAAAAATGAATAAAGAAAATCAGATGGGCAAAAATAAGTATGCATGACAAATATAAGTTTTCAGATATCATACACTGACACTGATTTCATTATCACTTGCTGTCAGGAGACAGTGCTATATTGAGAAGGACTTAGCAACCCAGCATGTCCTACCTGGCTTGGCTCATGTCTGCTGTGGGTAAAGGAAAGCAGGGAGTGCTGATGAGTCTGCTTTGTATTTGCCACACTTTGCAAATAGGAATTCACCCTATTCCCAAAGAGCTAATATAAATTACACATCACTTTATTTGTGTTTAATTTATTCTATAATTGTTATTAGAATAATTCACATAATTATAACCAGAAGCCCCAAAAGAGCAGAGACCCTGACTGATTTTTCCATGGATACCTCCAGCATCTAGAACAGGACATGACGTATGGTACCTCCTCAACCAGTAGTTGGCTGAGTTTTCTGCCCTCACTTAATGGATTCTGTCTCTGAACTTACAGGTGTCATCATGTACTGTCATAAGTTATTTCCTGAGCTTCCTAAACCCAGGAAGAATCCACATTCTGTTTCTAATTTTTTTCTATCTGTATAGCAACATCAAAGGGGGCACTGGTTTTTAGTTTGAGGGATATGCCACTTCTGCAAACAGCTGGCATAAATGTGGCAATTGACACAATGAGAGAAGCTGTTTTCCCAGCCAGGGAAGAACTATTACCAGTTATAGACCTATGCTATAACTGTGCCTTTACCATCACTTGCATATGAGAATGCAGGTCCCTATATTAGAAGAGTGTTATCTGCTCACAGCATCCCACCTCCTCCTCAACTCTTTCAGAATTTGAGCTCTCTATCCACTTCCTTTTCAATCATGGTAGTCTAATCATTGGCACATCACCAGTGATTTGATTGCAGCCCTTTATAATTCCTGTGTAGAGGGATGCCATAATGACTTCTCCAGGAGTTTCCATGTCATCTGTTTACTCCATGTGACACTCCTTTCATCTGTTTACTTTCAGTTTATTTTATATTTTGGTAACTTAGCTTCATATAGTAGATGAAAGTACCGTGAAGTTCCTTTCCTCAAAACCGTAATATTTTTTTGTTATGGTGCATGACCACCTCAGGAAACATGAAATTTTAAGAATTTAATACCAATATCACTTTGGGATCACTTTTTTCAAAGCAAAAGTCTTTTTGTTCATGTTGTTTCACTTTTCAGAGGAATGCATAGCTTTTTATTGATGTAAGCCATTTCATAACTCTGTCAAGGTGCTTTGAGGGAGAAGTTAACTGAATGAACATCAGCAAATGCTGGAATGTTTGATGCTAATGGTCTCAGAAGGGGCCCTGCCTGATGTACATTCCACTTGAGCACTTCTTACTAAATATTGCTCTTACCTTCCTCTGCAGTGATTGGTTCTGATCACTACAGAGAAAGGATGGAAGCTCATTTTACAAGACTGCATATGTGCCTGCCTGGTACCTATATGCATCCCCTCTCAGGTTTTACTCTCCTTTGCTCCACTCCCTTACACAGAAACCTAATTTACTTGTTTCTTTCTTAAGTTCTTCATTTCAGAAAAAATAAGGAACATTTAAAAACTCCTCCTTTAGTATGTGTCTCTCTTTGTTTTTTTTTGTTTTTTTTTTTTTGTTTTTTTTTTTTGAGACAGAGTCTCGCTCTGTCACAAGGCTGGAGTGCAATGACGTGATCTCGGCTCACTGAAACCTCTACCTCCTGGGTCCAAGTGATTCTCCTGGCTCAGCCTCCCAAGTAGCATGGATTACAAGCACACACCACCACGCCCAGCTAATTTTTGTATTTTTAGTAGATACGAGGTTTCACCATGTTGGCCAGAATGGTCTTCATCCTCTGACTTCGTGATCTGCCCGCCTCCTCCTCCCAAAGTGCTGGAATTATAGGCATGAGCCACCATGCCCGGCCTAGGATGTATTTCTTATTTCTGCCAGCTTTTTCTAGTATGTGTAGTCTGGGCAGAAGAGGGGACAGGAAGTGTATGTGACAAAGATCAGTCAGGCAAAACACTCCTGGCATTATTTCTATTTTACAGTTGTGAAACTGAAGAATGGGCAGGTAAACTGATATCTTCTCTACTTTGTGAGATCGTGATTCTCTGATTTGTTTACCCTAATGAAGCATACATAAAATAACTGACAAATAAAACAGATATATGGTAATCTCCTCTTTGGGCCAGTTGAATATACTGGGTATAATTTAGTTTACTGTGGGTGGCTTTCAAGCATATCTTTCAAGCTTTCACTATTTTAGTCCCCTGGCTAGACATGATAATCTCATAGTGAAAATATTAATTCATCTCCACAAGGGTTCTGAAGATACAAACTTCTCAGTAAATTCAGATATATCTAACGACCATATTCAGGATACAATAAAGAAGGACTAAAGGTATCTCTTCGGTTTTCCAAATATCAATCACTTAAGTGAGTTCCAAGTCTTCATTTCCCCAAGTTCATTTTCTGCTATCCTATGGACATTGCTACCTTCTCCTTATGTGGGTTACAAATAAATGGTTGGTGGCATTTTAATAACAAAGATTAACCAGGTTGCCATGTTAAGAACGGATGGGAGAAGGAGTTCTGCAAGGTAGCCTAGACAAGGCGATGGTCTTTGCAGGAAGTTCTCAGGTGTCTACAATAGCCAGATATAGGTGATGGGGAGGAAGGCAGCAAACCACATTGCCATGTAGGTACCTATGCAACAATCCTGCATGTCCTTCACATGTACCCCAAAACCTAAAACGCAATAAAATGTATTTAAAAAAATAGATAGCAGAACTGGGCCTGAGCACAAGTCACATGAGCTTACGGTACCTGGTGTAGTCAAACTCTCAACTTCACTTAAGCATTCTTTGCTTTGCTTCTGACCACTGATCTGGCCTGTTACTACCCACTGTTTTGAACAGTTCTTCAGCTGCACACCTGCCGTCCCGCCCTGCCCTGCAATAGGGCCGCAGGTAGGATTGCTGTAGCCACAATTTACTATGTCCTTACCTTCCATGTAAACTGTGGGTACAGCAGTTCCTACCTACTGTCCTTTACAAATGCAGATAGCATAGTTTGGACAGCTGAAGCCTTAGTAATCCTTCCAGGCTATAGCATCTCCTTGGGCCTCAGTCTAACACCGGTCTCAAGACAACTTGAAGACAATTTTAGTTACCTGCAGGCGAATCATTGCCTTTTTCTTTTCTTCTCATCATCCCTGAAACTCCCCCAAGTATTATACAAGGTGTGGGCTCTTTTTGGTTAGTAAACTTCACTTTTTATCTCCTTTGGGTGTGCTTCCGCATTCTCATCATCTTCTGCTGGCTTAACTTGAAGCCCAAATTTCTTATTTGTAGATGGTTAACAAATCTTCCACATTCTCCACATTTTCTTCCTGCATCTCGAACCTGAGTTTCCTTTAAGGACACTAACTTCTTGAAGCCACGCTCCCCCTCTCTCACACACACACACACATGCTCAGAGAATGAGGGTGGTTATGCGGCAGTGTCCACCTTTCCCACTAGACTTTTCAAATATTTGCCACGCTATACCAATGCCAAAGTATATATCATCATCTGTCCTTTGGAGGCTTCTCCCCATGAGCTGCTCACAATTTACCCCTCCTTGTAATTCACATTTATGGCCCTGGAAATGTCCTCCCTTGACAGCCACAAGTGAAATGGCCACAGGTTCATGGTCTTACTTGATTCCCTGTCATACAGGTATATGATTTCTTCATTTACTTGGAATGACTCATCAAACAGCCTAACTTCACAATTCCTTGACCTCGGCTCTTCCCGGACTTTTATCTCTGTATGTCGACAGGAATCTACTTCCTTGGCACTTGTTACTAACTGGAACTGTATCTATTATTCTTTCTCAACAAGAACCTCTTATATCTCAGCATCCTTCTAAGGCTCACTTGCTATTTGCCCTTTTCTGTACTTCCAACTTTGAGCCTTTTGTTCCCTTCCTATTTGCAAGCTTCCTAGGCTTCACTTTTAGGACTCCAATGTTGATCACTCAAATTTCTCTTTCACCAGCTCGCTGACTTCCTTGACCTTTCAACTCCTCCTTTTTACCAACCCCTGGAGCAGGTCTCTCATTGCCCTTTACAACTCCTGTAGCCGATCAGAACAGCTGGTCAAATGAGTACAGCAATGGACTCACTCATTCATACGGTTGGCGTTCACCCTACCTGCCAACACAGCGCGATTCCACAGGCCCTGCAAGTTCATGCTGCCTGTATGTCCCACTCTTCTCCCTCAGAGCTAAAGATAACAGCACTGAAAATGACCTAACCTCCTAATCAGGAGATGGCAAATTGAACTGTTTAAAAAAGTTCTCTTTATATGTGGGCATACATAGTACATAACTTCACAGAAATGAACAAATGTGATTACACTATATATATAAATTTATGGGGATAAATGGAGCAATCTGAATTCTTTTCCTAAAAAGGAAAAGAATTTGGTTTAGTTTCCAGTTCTTGTCTTCCCATTCTCCACACCAACATCATCCCTCACCTCATAAACATACAGCTAGAAAAGCTATGTCAATAATCTAGAATGTATCTGGGATGTTTTTTCTCAAGCTCATATGCTTAAACATATATACACACACAGCCACATACTTATAAACACACATGCATAGCATGGATATATAGGCTTTGGGGCCTTTGTTTTAAGAGCTAATATCGTAATATACACATCTTCTGTTTCTTGCTTTTGTCATTAGGCATTATTTGGCAAAAATCACTCTAGATGAAAAGTTTTCATTCTAAATAATTTTTTGACCTAATTATTAACTTGTTCCATTATATAAACTCATTAACATTTACTGAGTACCTACGGTATGCTGCACTGAAGCCTGGCATTTATTCAAATTTCAGAATTCAGAAGGGAATAGAGAGATTCATAGTCCAGCCCTTCTACAGAAGAGATGGAAAATCAAGGTTCCATAAATATCTGTGATTTATTCAAAGTTGTGCAGCCAGCTGATGCCATGTCTCAAATCAAAATTTAGCTCATGCAGCCCCCAAGTCCAGTCCTCTTTTAATCATAAAATTCAGAGTCCCATGAATTAGTATATAATTACTTAAAACAATGTGAAAGTATACTACCACATCAGATAAACATTCAGGCCTGGAGTAGGGAGAGGATAGGGAGGGACAAGAATTCAGGAAAGTTCCTGATAATGGGTTGTTGTCTGTGTGGATAGACCAAATTGTCTTCATTGAACCGAATTTATCAACCAGTGAAGACTCATTAAGACACCCAGCATTTAAATGGAGATCAATAAAAGAGAGACCTTAGTATTGAAGAGTTTTGAATGAAATTCACTCTCTGTCTTAACAGAGTGCTTTTCACAGAGTGAAAATCATGGGTTGACTGTGAGGGACAATCTTCCCTGGCATCTAAACCACATCTGGAAAGGTCCAGATTTCAAATTGTCGCTCTTTTGTCAGTTCTGGAAAACTTATCCTTGAGTGCTAAGAAGATGTTCTCTAAAATGCTGAAACTTGTCACACTATGTGTCTTAATGTCCATAGGAAAAACAAACAAACAAACAAACAGGCATATACATGCCATTATCTATTTTTTTTTTTTTGAGACAGGGTCTTACTGTGTCCCCCAGGCTGGACTGCCATGGTCTGATCATGGTTCATTGCAGCCTCCAACTCCTGGGCTCAAGTGGTCCTCCCACCTCAGCCTCCCAAGTAGCCAGTACTACAGGTGTACTGTCATGCCTGACTAAATTTTTTCTTTACATTTTCTGTAGAGATAGTGTTTAGCTATGTTGCCCAGGCTGATCTCAAACTCCTGGCCTCAAGTAATCCTCCTCCCACCTGGTGTGAACCAGCACGCCTGGCCTTGTATTTCTTAATGATGCTTCTGTGCATCTATTTGTCAAGAGTAAACTGCTGCCAGATTTTTATGCATTCAGTACCTGCCTCTTAAGTACTCTGACTGCCAGTCTATGTATTCAATCATCAGATAACTTTGGGTTATCTATTCTATGCCAGTTACTACTATGGTATGCCTTGAATAAAGGGAGGCTATGTTTGCATGGGCCTTCCACTTCACAGGCAAGAACTGCACTGCTGAATCTCCTGAGTGTTTGTCCCTCCAGATAATTTAGTGTAGTCTCTATGACCTTCACTGACAAAATAGTGAAGATTGAACAAATGTTCCTTCAAGCCAGCTAATTCTTTGGTTATTATAAAACTGATTGGATCTTTTGTATGCATTCTAAAGACTCCAAAGAGAGTCCTTGGAGGTAAATTTCACTGGAAGACGTGCACTACAGACCCCTTGAGACGTGCAGCTGCAGGGAACACCTCAGCTCAATCAGTATGTGATGAGCTTTCATGTCATAGGGCACCTGACAGTTGGATGAAAAATTGCTTTTAGTCCATGCTGGATTTTCTGTGGCAGTTGAGAAGCAGGACTAGGTTCTGGGTCTTCACCGCATATGTTATCTTTTTCTTTCAGGGCTCTGTGTTTCCATGCAAATAATTATAATAGCATGGGTTTATTTGACACCTACTAAGTGTCAGATTTGCTGCCATGTACTTCACAGACTTTTTTTTTTCTATACAACATTGTGAGTCACGTAGTATCATCCCCACTTCAGAAAGGAGGTTCAGAGAGTTGGGGTTACTAGCACAATGAAACACAGCCACAAAAGGCAGAACAGGGATGAAGCTCAGATCCCTGTGTCTCCAGACTCCAGGCTGAGACCCCTGTCTGTGCCACCCAACACAGTTCTGAAGCAGAAGAGAATTAGGAGGTGAAGACAGAAGTTGGGGCAGGGGTTATGTTCTGATGGGTAAATTTTTTAAAGAAGAGCCAGATTTTCTGAAGCAGAATTTTAAATTTTAAATTTCTAGGAATTTTAAATATCTAGGAAATATTTCACTATCATCAAGTACATCCTGCTGGGGTTTCCTGTTGAATGTTATACCCACGCAAGTACTGTGTACCACTGTGGAAAGGTGAACAGATTGACTTTTTAGGGAGTGTGACAGTTCACAAAGAAAAAAACAGAAAGGAAGGAAAACTAGAATTCTCAGTCCTGACCAAAACCATCTCTAGGTTAATTATGGCTTATCTAATACTTGTTTCTCCAGGTAATCAGATAACCCAGATCTCAACAACTATAGACTTCTCCCCATGCTTTCTGAGGATACCTCGGTGTCCTTATGTTTAGTGATTTTAACTGTAGTTGAAGTATATAGATTAAGTGGCCTAAATTGACACTTTACAGGGAAAAAGTCTCTCATAAGACTATGAGCTATAAATACATAATTATTCACATTTAAACTTCAACATTCTATTGCTTTTACATTTGTTTTATATTCTTTTTTTCACCAAGTTTCCTTTGCAATTGGTTCCTGTGTGATTGTATGAACATGTAAGTATTATTTACTCAAGACAAGCAGAAAATCTGAAGAAAGGCTAAGAGCCCTTGGGAATTACGAATTAAATTGTTGTAAAGTGACATGTTGCATACAACACAACATAATTTATAATGTGTCGCATCAATATACTCATTTTGAAGATATCAACATTAGCTGAGGAATCCTAATTTCTGCCAATGACCATTGTTTGGTAAAAGGTTAGGAGTTCTGGATTTAGCTACCTGGTAATGAAATCAATGGTTTGCTTCATGTTAATGTTATACAGTTGATGCCTAGCTAATTTCTTGGTACCCCACTATCTACCTTGAACTCAGTTTGGGTCTCCCTTCATCTTTGTAGGTTTCTGAGCTATTTCTGTACTGTCTACATATTTTGATTAGCTAATCCATATATTAACCATATATACTGATGAGAGTTCAGTGACGTGGACCCTCAGCCCATGACACTCACTACCATTGACATGTTGCATGTGAGTGGGGGGAGATGAAATTAGTTTATTATAATATGAATTTTAGGAAGATATAACAGAAGAATTCTCTAATCCATTCTACAGAAAACCTTTTGTTTCTCCAACTTTATTACCTTTCATTATTCCATTTGAGCTGTTTCCACTTTGTGGGATTGCTAGGGTCAATTGGTGAGGATCTGGCATGGATGTGTGTGCGTGTGTGTGTGTGTGTGTGTGTGTGTATTACTTTTTGCTGTTAATTCTAAGAAAAGCAAATGTTCAAGTAAAGTGAAACGGACAATGGCTCATGGTAAATATCAAGCTGTGTTTGTATTGCTGCCAACTCTTTGGGAGAATTTCTTATCTGTTCCTATGGAAAAATTATTGGAAAATATATCAGTAAAACATATAAATGAAATCCTGAAAACTATATAAGATTCATATATCTTGATTATCCAAAATAGAGACATTTTATTATTTTTGAAGATGAAATGTTTGTGGTTTGATGCTGAAACGTTTAGTACTAATAATTATTCCATATACAGTGTTTGCATTAATCTTGACTACACTATTTCACAGCATGAGCTATTTGCCTTTGTGCATGAAGCCAGTTTCTTGGGCAAATTACCAATGTAATTACCTTGCTATTATTCAGCAAATCATATATGTTCAAATATTTTAGAAGTAGCTGTACAGAACCAAATAATTTATATTTTAAATTAAAATATAAATCAATATATTCTTCTTTACTTCGACATTACTATTTTAACTTCAGATTCAACATGTCTATATTAAAACCCTTGCTTTCCAGGATAAACCAGTGTCTCTTGCTGACTTCCTCTCTCTTTTGTTTGTGATAGAAAGATTCCCCTAATGTTAGAACCTTAAAGTCTAACTTAGTGACTCCTCTCATGTTTTCCATATCTAGTCCTTGGCAACATCCAGAAATTCTATCTTCCTGTTCCATTTTTCAACTATCTTTTTAGCTTTATTTCTAGTGCCTCCGTCTCAGACCTCTACTGATTCATTGAAATTATTTTTCATCTCTCTATTGTTTTTCCTCTTCTAATTCATCCTATGCATCAATGTCGCTCTATCTTTTGGCATCTGTAAACCACTTAGTGGACATCCAGTATACAGGCAGACCAATTATAGGTGTAATTTAAAAATATTTATTGCAATTTGCAAAAGAATAGTAAACCAAAAACTCATGGTAATAATAGCAATTACAATAATGAAAAACAACTATTATGTTAATAAGGCTGAGGAAGAATGTTTTCAAAGTCTTTCACCAGGTATCTATATCCATTGCAAAGAGAGTTTAAACAACACATTAGATTCTGTATAGAGATCATTTCTTCATTTATCCTTTATTCCTACTAAATCGGAAGTACCCAATTTGGAAGAATAACAAATGTTTGGTGGTTTGTCAACTAGTTCTGACAAACTAATTATACAAGGTACAGAAATTATGGAGAGAGTTTTCACTGATAGATGTTCAGTGCCCCAAAGGGGAACTCATTAGGATGAGGGCATGCCCTCTTAAATGGAGCCAGATTGTTGAATATATCAACCCAAAAGATAACTTAGCAAATAGATTGCTAATGAATTCTTGGTTGTATTTGCCTCTGATGATTATTTATGCACCTTCAATTGGGGCATTGAGATGTGTTAAATATGGCCAGTAACAGCGCTGATTTATTTCCTCATTTAATTTGGAGTATCTTTAAATAGTTATAAGGAAACCCTTGTTAACTAATCCATTGACATCCAGATTTAACTTTTTGAGGAACTTTTCCTCTCTTTCCCTAAATATTAGAAATGATGATATGTTGCTCATGAAGTAATAGAGTCAGGCTTCTCCACTTTGTTTGGTTTTTGTGTGTTGTATGTGCTGCTCATGAAAACCATGACAATAGTAGAGATTCTTGTTCTCACATGCAGATTCACAGTGTATTTTCTCCCTGAAAACTTGTTATTTTCTTTGGAAATTTTATGCCAAGTGTCATATAATTCACAGTACTATTTTCATGTCTTCCTACTTTTACATCTTCAATGGATTAAGTTTGCAGCATTAATTCATTTTGTGTGGTATTTTGTATTTAAGAGTTGGTACTCTTAAATACAGTAAAGCAGACAGCTTTAAATCCATGTGTCTAATATCCTACAAAGACCAAACAGTCATAGTGGATAATTCCTTCAATCTAAAAATAAAAGAAAATACTAATAAGCAAATTATATAAAAATGAATCTGCTGATATAGACAGCACCCTGTTTGCCAGATGTTACCTGAGATAACCAATCCAAATTTTCCATTTATGTGAAATGTTTTAAAATGTAATAATTATTAAGGACATGATAAATTTTTATGAGAATCATAATTAATCGTATAGTTCAAATTTTAAGGTGACTGTCTATTGCCAACCCATAGTTTTTCACAGATTTCACATTGGAAAGTAATGACTTGTCCTTTGGCTTATTTTATTTTAGCAATTAACTGTCCTTAAGAACAACAAAACTTTCAACTTTCAGTGAGTTTGATAACCTGTGTGATAAAGTCAGAACTCGTCAGCCTGATATTCAAGGTCTTCCCAAAGAGCTCCATCTTACCTGCTCTGACTTGGTCTTACATCTGCTGATCCACTTGGGGTGTCTGCTGAAAGCTACTCAGGGCAGTTACTCAGACTCTCTCCTTTCTTTCCCTCTCCCATGCTCCAGGACTTGTTTGTACAACTGGCCCAGGAAACTTGGCTTGATTTATTCTCTATGGGTCAGCCCAGATTCTTGCTTGTGAATGGAAGCAGGATAATGGAGCCAAACTTAAACTGCATTTTCTAACCATCCTTTCATTATTAATTCTCTGAACCATCCTTTAACCAGTTTTTACTGATTTCTTCCCCAAATATGCATTTGACTTCTCATTTCAACTTACATTTACAGTGTCTGTTCATCAGAAATGCCCCTGTCTTGTCCGCGTAGTCAAATTCTTCAACTCCCAACTCCTGTCTTACTTCCTATATAAAATCTTATTTGATTACCTTGGCTGAACTGTCTCCTTCTTTCTATTGCAATTACTTTTGTTGTGATTATTTAGGCAGTGGTTGCTTTGAGAGCATTTACTGTATTTTCTGGAAAGTGCACTTCAATTGTGTACTGCTCTTCGATTAACGATTATCTGTTTCCCCATACTAGATTATAAACACCTTGAGGACAAATTATTAACTGATCTACACATATGTCTGTTCCAGGGCTTTAGCATACAGTTAATAATGAACAAATATTGTATTACAGTAAAACTTTATCCCAAGAATTTCTCAGACTCATCTAAAACAGGGACAAGAACTTAATAACAGTAATATGCCCGTTTAATGAAGCATTCTATTCCAAATATTTTATTAATTATTTATAGCTTAATCAGCATCTGCTTGGAATCAGTGGCATTTTAATTTATGTATTTATCTAACAAATACTAATATAGTGTACACTGTGTGTTAGATATTCATTTTCTATGCACTTTACAAATATTATTTTATTTAGCTTGCAAGACAGCCATCTGAAGCAGGTGCCATTATTATCTTTATTTTATGTATGAAGAAATGGATTTACTGAGAAGTAACTTAGCCAAGTGACAGAATTAATTACTAATAGGTTTAGTATTTGAACGTACATTTGTAACCGCTGTGCTCCAGGAACTTAGGTAACAGCTTAAATGAATGAAATAGTTCTGCTAATTGACATAAACTGCTTACATGTTTTGTTGGCTAGGTCACCTGTCACTCTCAGTTCAGAATCTTTCTGGAACTGTACTTCAGACTCTGGTGGGAGGTGTTCAACTCACCATCCTTTGGGTTTATGTTGCCATGTACAGTACCTGTAATTTTATTTCCTCTTTCTTTCCTTTTGAGATCTAAGGTTCCTTAAATTTTTAGCCTTTTTATCTTTTTTAGAAAATAATATTCTCTTTTATGAATATGGCTCTTAATTGCTAGTTTCCTGATAACCAAATGAAAATTGCAGTTAGGTTTAGAAAATGCTTTCATCTATATCCACTGGCTAAATATATGCAACCAAAGTAATGTGTGGAATTGGTATTTGTTGTTTACAGTATTTGAGTATTGTAAACATCAAATATGGTTAATTCTATTACCTAGTTTCTTCTAAAATTACCATAAAGATTTAGGCCTAGATTAGATAATTATTTCTAATCATTCTTATTTGGAAGTTGGAAATGAATGAAGTCCCATGTTTTCTGTATGCTATTTTACATATTTTGGCATAATAATTATTAGTAGTAATATATTACTATTGCTATTCTGTTTTCTTAAAAGTATATTTTGTAAAGCCAGGCACAGTGGTTCATGCCTATAATCCCAGCACTTTGGGAGGCTGAGGGGGGTGGATCACAAAGTCAGGAGTTCGCGACCAGCCTGGCCAACATGGTGAAACCACCATCTCTACTAAAAATACAAAAATTAGCTAGGCGTGGTGGTGGGTGCCTGTAATCACAGCTACTTGGAAGCTGAGGCAGGATAATTGCTTGAACCTGGGAGACGGAGGTTGTAGTGACCCGAGATTGCACCATCACATTCCAGCCTGGGCAACAGAGCAAGACTCCATCTCCAAAAAAAAAAAAAAAAAAAAAAAAAAAAGTTTATTTTGCAGTGGTTTACTTCATTCTAGGTGGGAGAATAACATGTTGATATTTTCTTGAAATGAAAATTATATGTCAATGAATGTGACAATGTTCTATTTAAGTAGCAATCTAGGAATGACTGAAAAGGGATTATTAAATATTTAAGTGTTTGGGAAAATATTTCTTCCACCTATTTACTGCCTAAACTAAATGCTAACCCAGAAAACCTTTATGTCCTGGTCTAGAAATCTGTAGGGTGACAGAGCACTCTGAGCTCTATAATAATATGCCCAATTTATCAGGCCCAGAGAGACATAAGTATGGGTCTTTGATCACATCCCACACCTGTGCCCGGGACAACTGTTTGGAGATATTTTATTCCAGACTAATTGTGTTATCTATTATCTTCATGTTCCTGGAATTTGTGATACAAAGAACAATGTATAGCCAATCAATAGCTTATGTATTTGAATGTATATTCTTGGTAAACAATTAGGAACTGCTTCTTGTATTTTTCCTAAAAACCCACTTGTAATGGCTGGTAATTTCAGTGTATACCCAGAGCAACTTGAATCAATGCTCCTGAGTGGCCATCTTCAACAATTACCTTTGAATAAACTCTTTTTGAACTAGAAAACAAAAGCAAAGCAAACAAAAAAAAGAAATCTGTAGAGTCAGCTGTGTTTTTCCACATTGTAAATAGGAGGGGGAAAAATAAACCTTGCCTATATCTAATGACATAGTGTCATAGGGATTTAAAAATGTTGTTTGTCATTTGTACCTTGATACACTAATGGTGAAATCTCCTGTTTGTCGATTTGATCTTCCTATCTTAGATTTCTTACCTCAAACCCATTCTGTGACTTAACCACCAGATTAATATTCTTTCCTGGTCTCTTGGAATTTTAATAAAAACAGCATGGTCATGAGGTTTCGTGAAGCTTGCAGCCCTGTGAGGGATTCAGATAATAATCAGTCAATCTCATAATTAAATGTAGTTTTAAATAAGAGCTTACAAAAAAGGGAATATGGTGATAACAGAGCCTAGACAAAGGAATATATTACCCAGTTAGTAGACTTGTATATGCTAGGCAAAGGGACTGATATTTAAATAATGTGCAGGAGTCATCTAATAAAAATGATAGGGATAGATGGTGGATGAAGAAGGGTCTTTTGTGAAGATGGATTGACATGTATGAATAGATACCATGATAGGCAGGAGCACAGAGTTTTTGAGAAAAGAAAGCTGTGGTCGCAGTCACAGCTGACGGAGACAGTGAGAGAAGGGAATTCACAGAACTGGTGAAGGTGGCAGGATCATGTGGTACCTCGTAGGCTCTGATTAAGATTCTTTCTATATCTTTAGAGCTATGGAAACTCATTGAAGAGTCTTCAGCGAATAACATGATCAGATTTGAAAAGATCATTCTTGCTACAGTGTAGAAAATAGTCATTCTTAGATCATTATTGCTAAGTTTTCCACGAGAAAATGAGTAACATAGATTAGAAAAGATCATTTTTGCTACAATGTATGAAGCAGTTGGGAAGAAGGTAAACTATGGGAAGACCATTTGTAGGCTATCATGATGAGAAATTCTGATTATTATATTAGGTGATGGAGGTAAAAGGATGAGGAATGTAGAGGATAGCAGGAATTAGCAAGGCAGAGATGTGGAGAATACAATCCGTGACTACAGAACAAGAAGTGCTGAAAGAGCATGTTTCAGAACATTTAGAATTGAGAGGAATCTGGCATATCTGGAGCAGAGTTTGCTCGTTGGGAATGATTGTTCTGGAGAGGCAGGCAGGGGCCAAATTACGAAGTTCCATTTTTGTGATGCTAACAGCAAAAGGAACAACCAAATAAATTGAGCAGGGAATCACAATCAGATGTAGATTCCAGAGAAGTCTCTGATGGATGGAGTATGCTCCACATCTCTTATGAAATTAATTGAGAAACTGCTATTTTTCATATAAGACTTTTAATTATCTTTCATTTAGTTCCCAGAGGCTATTGGGCATAGGCACCTAGTAAGTAATTGCTAATAACAACATGCTTATTTTGGACATGGCAATGTGGAAATATATTCCTGCCAAGTAATCAGTGCCAGTTTTAAGTTGGCAGGATTTGTAAAGTATGGAGAAGGGAGTCGTTTGCCTCCATTAGGAGAAGGCTTTGCCTTCTCTTCTTCATAGTGACTCATTCCAGGTTGGTGGCACAAAATAACTTTAATCAATTAGTGTGAATAATAGCATATCATTTTAAGCCTAAAAAGGACATTGGAGGTTATCAGTCCTCTGGAAAAAGTCTGCAGAATATTTTTCTTTCAATGATATTGTCATACATATCATAGCCCTTAAATCTTTCCAAAACATTGAGTCAATACTTAAAACTCCCCTGAAGAGCCACTCATCCCATTTTTCACATGTGGGTCTTTTATTCATTTTTGGATAATTTTAAGAAGGTCTTAATTTCAGACTGCTTCTATAAAGGACTTAACTAGTAGCATGGTAAAAGTGCAGTCCATGAAATTAAATATCTGATCTGAACCTCAGGTCAATTAACTTCTAAAAAAAAAAACCCTCTTTTTGAGACAGGGTCTCACTCTGTTGCCTAGGCTAGAGAGCAGTGGTGTATGATCATGGCTCGCTTACTGCAGCCTCAACCTCCTGGGTTCAAATGATTCTCCCACCTCAGCCTTCAGTAACTGAGACTACAGGAGTGCACCATCAGACCTGGCTAATTTTTAAATTTTTTATTCAGAGATGGGATCTTGCTGTGTTACCCAGTCTAGTCTCAAACTCCTGGGTTTGTGATCTGCTCTGCTGGGTGCTATACTAGGCTGACAATGTTGAATAATACCTAATTCTTCTCCAAAGAGAGAGGTCGTCAACTGATGAGGGAAATACATGGGAGAGCAGGCAATGAATGATACAGCAGTGTCAGAAGTGCTAGGTTAAAGATCTTCATAAGGTTCTAAGGGAGGCCATCCTAATTCAAACCAGGAAGGATCAGAGAAGACTGTAAAGATAATGACCACAAGTAGAGTCTTGATGTAAGCTGAATCAGGAAGATTGAAGTGAAATTGTCTATGAAAAAGGAAGAAAGAAGAATGTAGAAGACCAAAGGGGAAAGAGAGAAAGACAAAGTAAGGCACCTTTTGATATCGTTCCTGAGTTGTGTGAAAGGCTGGCAAAGTGGGCAGAATTCATGTTCGGAAGGGTCTTATATTCAAATTAAGGAGTCTCTATTTGACAGACAACTTTAATTCTGTGTGTCTAATATCCTACAAACACCAAAGAGTCAGAGTGGATATTTTTTTCAATCAAAGAATAACAAACTTTTCTTCCCAAAGGGAAAAACTTTTATTTATGAAGAATGCGGTAAAATATAGAACAGGAAATTCTCAAAGATAAAAATTCTTCTTGAACAATGAGAAATGTAAAAATCATAAAATAATTTTATGATAAACTCCTTTTTAAAAAAGAGAAAACTCTGAGCACCTTTTCCTTAAGCCCCCTTTCATAAAGAATAGCTCAAATTATGCCTGCTTCTCCATCTTAATGATTGTGGTTTTCTTTCTCAAGACCTACTTAATACATCTCTGTCGGAATTTTAAAATGCTGGAAAGTCTTTATAAATAGACAGATGATGACCCTAAGACATTTGGAACTTATTCTGAAGGCTGAGGCACAGTAGGGAAAATATATTGAATAATATACAATTTTGGTTAGGAAATGAGGAACTGAGAGGTTAGAGGCCCCGATTCCTGTGTCTGGACACTGGAGAGAATGCTTGTGTTTGGTCATCCAATTAAGAGCTGCCTGATGCCTGTGCCCTGCAATCCAGCACTTACTGGGAACCCATAACCTTTGCTTCTCCAGCTTCTCCAGCCAAGATTATGATGAAAAAAGAGGTAAACCATGATTTCTACGTCTGCTCTCAGCAGCTTGTTCACTGGTCTTTCAACATTAGGCATGTTGCCCCTATGTACTTTTGGTCTCAAAGCATAAAGGGATCTTGCATTTTAAGCACATCATATATTTATTTAAAGAATTTTGAATCTTTGCAGCTCTTATTGACTATTCAGCAGTGAAATTAGCTGTTGAAAAGCATTTACACTGGGGGTCGTTCCTGGAAAGAAAAGAAGTATTTCTTACCTTCTTCTCTAAGGCTGCACATTCCTTGGGGGTTTGCACGTTCTAGACTCTGCAAGAAGATGAAATGATTCATTTTTCTCTATTAAAATATTATCTCAATTACTATACAGAAAAGAACTAAACAATTGTTAATATTCATGTGTCAGAGAGTGTAAGAATAAGCTGTGAGGTTTGTAATCTTTTTTTAGACAAGAAAAAAATTTAAAGAATGACTTCAAGTGATGGTTATTAAAAAAAATAAGGAACAAAAGGAGAGAGAAGAGAGGTTAATAGGTAGGGGAGACTGATTCTAGACCAAGCATTCCAGTTTTATGTTTGATTTTCCTTTTTATATATCTTGCATTTTGCTCTAAAGCAAAGGAGTTACCAAATTTCAGGCAAAATTTTCTACCCATGATGAGCGAGCATTTATAGAAAGGAGCAATAAGTTATTTCAGTTGAATAAATCCAGTACATCTAAAAATTAATGCAAAGAACACATTTCATGGTCGTAAAAGAAGGGTGTAATTTAATGTATGATGTTATTATTTATTGCTAAGAGGGCCTGATACACAAAAATAGAAATTACTTTTTTTATATCTTCTTTCACCTTAAAATGATTTTATTTATTTTTTAATTTAGATACTCAGAGTAGAATTTATAAAGACATTAGGAAGTATTTCTACCTCAAAGGAAAACAAAAATATAATGACATTTAATCATTTCAGATATTTCATGATATCTAGTTAGCTTTGTGTATGTTTCTGCTATATTAAAAAATCCAATTTGTTGGTTGTCTTGAAAGGCTTTTGTTTTCTGCAGAGATTGAATTTCCAAATATATTAAAATGATTGCGGTATTTATATTGTCCGTTCTTAGGGGCTGTACTTATATTGCATTTCTTTGCAGAGTTATTGATGATGTATCCTTGCTCTGCAGTGTGGCACTTGGCAAAACATTGCTTCCTAATTTGAACTCCTCAATATAACCTTCAGGGAGAAATGGCTCTAGAATACCATTGCATCAACTCTTTTAGCAAATTATATTATTAGACATCCATTTATAACTTATCCTCCAAGTGATCTCAGTCAAATCATTTGCTGTCTTGGTTTCACTTCTATGAAATATTCTAGAGCAACTGCTGCCCTTGCTCATGTCATAGGACTGCAGTGTTGGATGGCTTCTGTGAAGTTCCTTTAACGCCTCCTAATGTGCATTCCATGTAATTAGGAAGGAGTTTTTTGTGGTTTTTTTTTTTTTTTTTTTTTTTTTTGGTACATTTCTCAGATAAGTTGTAGGAGGTGGTGTGACTGGCTTAAGCACAGCAGTAAGAGATAATCATCTTGCGAGGAGTGCAGAAGGCAGGCAGACAAGGGAGAGAGGAAGTGGAAGAAGTGCTACACATACTGAGCACCAGTCCACACCACACTCCCTACCAGGAACTTTTCATACATTGCCTCATGTAGACTTTGAGATGACTCTGAAATCTGGGTGTTATTAGAGGCTGGGGATCTCACATAACTTGCCCTAGACACTTCATACAACCAGTAAAGGATAGAATTGGCATTTGACACAAGTTTGACTCCTAAATTTACACATTTTCTGCAAAATTATTTGAGACAATGGAGCGTGGAATATTTCTTAGTTACAGGGGTTGAAGTATCATCTGCACTTAGTTTTCTTCCCAAATAAGATAAACTCTAAACAACAACAATAAGAGAAGTAGATTTGTGAGTTTTGTACAAATTGGACAACTATTGATATCACTTGGCATTCTGTAGGGAGAATGGTTAAAGTAAACCACAGGAACAATCAAACCTTGATGATGTCTGTTTCACTGTGGGAGGCAAATGCAATCTCTGCTTCTTGTGTGCTTCTGTTATGTGGAGTCTAAATCTGAGATAACCACCATCATTTCAACCTGAGGTATGGTTTACCAAATTGGGAGAAACATGCATAAATTTGTTGACTTTTAATCTCAAAAAGGCAAAAGCCATAAGTGGAACAATTCAAGTAGAGTTCTGTAATCTGACTCTTTGCTATGAGAATTTGAATTAAGTGTAAAATAAGTCTGGCAGTTAAGACATATTGGTGTCAAATTAAAATATAATTTGCCTGTAAGATAGGTGTTAGTCATGGAATACTATGCAGCCATAAAAAGGAAGGAAATTGTGTCCTATGTAGCAACATGGATGCAGCTGGAGGCCTTTGTCCTCAGCAAATTAACGCAGAAACAGAAAACCAGCTTCCACATGTTCTCACTTATAAGTGAGAGCTGAACTGAGTATGCATGGAAACAAAGAAGGGTCCAATAGATACTGAAACCTACTTGAGGATGGAGGTTTGGAGGAGGGTAAGGGTAAAAAAGCTACCTATCCACTACAATGCTCACTACCTGGATAATGAAATAATTTGTACACCCAAACCCCAGCAACATGCAATTTACCCATGTAACAAACCTGCACATGTGCCCCCTGAACCTAAAAGTTGGAAGGAAAAAAAAAGTTGTTAGATTATTCCAACCTCAGAATTTTAAATAATTTATGCTATGCCTTTCTTAGATAAGTAATAGTAATACCAAAACAATTATAGAATGGTAGAATTCCATCCCTAGATCTTTACCCTCATTTTAGAAATATGTTGAGGCATCAGGAGATAAAATAATTAATGCACGATTATGCTGTGATCTGAAACATGTACCATATTTATATCTCTGAGCTAAGACAAAAATCTAGATGTCTGACTTTCAGTTCAGTACTTGTTCGTTTATACCACACTGCCCCAAAAGACACTAACTGTAATAGCACTTTGTCCTGACATTTAGGAATCACTCACGCCCTTGTGTCCAGATGTTTCTTAGATTTCCTTCCTGAATACTAGGATTGTGAAAACTTTCCTTTCTAGGGACAAATAATGTTCACTGGCATATCTAGTTTAATGCCAGTGAATATTGATGCTTTGCATACATGGTGTGCCACAGAAAATTGGGTTAATGTTTGTGATTGGTAATTGACTGACATTTAATTTTCAGAGTTCAACCATAACTGAAGCTCCTTGAGGAGCTTTCTACTCCCCTAGTCCTCTTCTAGTGAAAACGATTGGGTCCGCAATTTCTACTGAATACTCTGCCCATGTGGCCTCCCCTCACAGACCCAGGTGACTATGGACCTAGTTTCAACCACTCTGTGGATTGGCCAAAACTCTAAAGGGAAGCTTACCATGAAAATTTCTATCTAAAAAGGAATAATGAACAATTAGGTAGGTCAACTGAATGCTTTACTCTGGGACTATAAACACACCAAAGGAAGGGAGGAAATCTGAGACCACAAGGTGTGAAGGGTTATAAGAATGTACACAGAAGTCATAGTGATGAGAAAGCAGAAGATATGAGGTGAAAAAGATAAAACATACAGAGCAATGAAGTTGATATTGACTAGATACAGCAGCTGCAGTGAGACCAGAGATGCATTGAATTGCTGCATGTCACAAAAGTGGAAAAATAATAAATATATGATTCTGAGGGAATAAGTTAGCCTGTATACGTGAGGTGCCTTAGATTCTATGCTTTTCTAGTTCTGCTTCTCAAGTGTGCGCACCATTCCTGCAAAATTCTAGAATTATTTTTTCATACTATTTTTAAAATAACTTGACTCCTCTTTTTGTTGAAGATGATTTTCTGTTGCTTACAATAAAAAGAGCCTAATAGCCAGGCACAGTGGCTCACACCTGTAAGCCCAGCACTTTGGGAGGCTGAGGTGGGCAAATCACCTGACGTCAGGAGTTCAAGCCTAGACTTTTCAACATGGTGAAACCCTGTCTCTACTAAAAATACAAAAATTAGCTGAGTTGGTGGCACATGCCTGTAGTCCCAGCTACTTTGGAGGCTGAGGCAGGAGAAATGCTTGAACCTGGAGGTCAGTGGTTATAGTGAGGCAGAGATCACTATTACACTCCAGAGTGGGTGATGAAGAGACTCTGTCTCAGGAAAAAAAAAAAAAAAAAAAAAAGGCCTGAATTATAGAACAGGATCCATGGGAGAACATCTTGATAGCTTTTTAGCAGGAACATCACATTCCAAATGCTTGCTATTTTCTGGGTATCAGTTATATTTACCATGATCCTGAGTAGCAGACCCTTTATTGTGTCCCAGTTCAATTTGTATCATCTTCATGCAGCATAAGGCAACAGTGACAGAAAAAATCTCTAGAGTAACCTCCAAGTACGTTTCCAAAGCTGCTATGCCTCAAGTACTTCCTTTAACCTTTAAGCATCTGCCTTGCATACAGTCCTCTTGGACCACTCTTGGCAAAATATTTGGAAGGAGACCTGGAACCTGATTATTTATCAATGAAAAAAGAATTTGCTTCTGCACTGGAAAGGAACAGTAATCCAACATAAGCATGCCATTGAAAACCTCCGTGCCCTCCTATTTCTTTTAGGACTCTTGCGAACCCTTTCTCTTTGATACATTACATTTGGCAGTCATAGTGTTCCAGGATGTGCCAATGAAGCTGGCTGAATCTAAACAGTCTTGGATGAGTGGTTTGTGGTTGGAATTTCTTTTGCTTGTTGATATATGTTCATATTGGACTTTGTGCTTATGTGAATTCTCCACATCTCAAACGCATTATGTCTAGTAAGCAATTTCTCGTAAATTCCCATCCATACAGTTATCCTATGGAGGCATTGCAAATATTGTCATATTAGTGCCGTTCTAGGCTTTGATTTGTTTTTCATTCTAATGCTATCTAACAACAAGGGGATGTTCTGATTTTTGTAGCCCTGTGCCTCCAAGGAGTTAATGGTAACAAATACACAACTCCTTCATTTCCATTGTGCCCATGTAGTTTTCCGAAGTCAGACTTTAAAAGTGTTGTTTTACATATGGCAAAATGAAGACCTGGCTAACTTGTCTTTATTATTAAACAATTGGTGGTGAAATTAGTAGAAACTACATCTCCAGATTCCTAATCTAGGTCATGCTGTTTCATCAAACTATGTTACATTTTAATTGTGAAATATCCGCTCTAGGTTTCATTTGCCAACTAATTATTATGTACCCAATCACAGGATATAATTTTGAAGTTTTTTTCATTAGTATATGGAAGAGAGAGTTTTATACTGTGGTAGGTAGAAATTCCCAGACAAGACAGGGCTGAGATAAATTAATGGCCAGTCCATTTATTTTTATAAACACAAATACGATTATTGCAGCTTGAGTTTTAGGAACTAGCAGCATATCTCTAGTTGCAGAATAGTTCCAATATGGTACAAAGAGTCAACGGATGTGAAAAAAAATTTGAAAGAAGAAAATAAGATTGTTTGTTTTGTTTTTCATATTTAAAATAAGGCAAAAGTGTATCTTCCAAAAAGTACATTTTGTGGTAGACACTTTTCCTCTGCTAGACAATATGACATCAAGTGGTATCCCTTTCCTTCCTTTGTGGCCATTCTAACCCTGATCCCAGGTTAGACATGGTTGAAATATCATCATGAAGTGAAGCTGGTTCCGGCTGAAACTTTGCCAGGATTTCCCCATTTTCCAGTCCTTGTAAATGAGTGTTGTGCGTGGTTGCCAAGTCAATGAGATGATGTTCCCATGGAGACCCTTGGGCACAGATGAAACTGGAATTCCTTCTCACCCATTTCATACGGATAGTAAGAAACTCATTTCAACTAAGAACTGTAAATTATGATTAAGAAAGAATTGGTACTTGAAAGTTGTTACTTAAAAAAATCATCCTGATTCATGGTTTTGCAAGTCACCTATAAATGTTAATAGCCTCCATCATTGTCACTGTTAGCTGCTGCTTCAGAAGGGAAATACATATTGCGGTAGTTTTAATAGTAAGAATAGGACAGAAAAGATAAATGTCTGTCCTAGTGAGTTGTTTTACACACTAGAGAACAAATTTTTAAATGATCGAGTAAATAAAGTCCCCTTCCTACCTCCACAGTGATTCATTCTCATGAATGAAAACAGTTTGCTTATCCCAACATCGTTGTCTTCCTCTTCCTCCTCGTCCTTTTCCTTGTTCTCTTCTTCCTCCTCCTCCTTATCTGCATTCTCCTCCTCCTCCTCCTCTTCTTCTTCCTCTTCCTCATCATCTTATCATCATCATCATTTCAGTGGCCAGTGAGCACCTTTATGTCCAAGCACAGTCTGGGATCTTCACAGATGTTATCCTAATCTTCACACCAGTCTAATACAAATGTATTAATATATTTAATACAAATGCTAGGATATAGTAGTTGTAGATGAGGGAAGCTTAGCTCAAAGTCACATTCAGCTGGAACTTGGATTTGACACCAGAGCTGTCTGATTCCAACGCCCACACTCTTCCCTCCACCGTATCCTGTGAATGTGTATCAAGCTTTCTCCCTTGCCTGTGGATAGGTCATCTATTTTTCAAATTAAGCTCACTCTTTATTTCTTTTCTTTTCCCTCCTCCTTCCCCAGTTCCCATTTTCTCCTTCTGTTTCTTTTTTTTTTTTTTTTTTTCAAGATGATATTTACCTGTAATACACTATTGAAAATATTTCTATGCTTCTGCCCTGGGCAAACACAATTTTTAACAAGGGAAAAATAACATTTACTATTACTTTTCCTGTAGAACCTGGTAGAAAAAAAAGAAAGCATAAAATTCAGTTTATGACACACTGCAGTTCATCCAAGGGCGTCTAAATATTCAAAGAGGGCCAAGAGAGAGATAATTTGCCTTTAAAAGAAAATGAGTCCCGGCACAGTGGCTCATAACTGTAATTCAAGCACTTTGGGAGCCTGAGGTGAGAGGATTGCTTGGCCAGGAGTTCAAACCAGACTGGGCAACATAATGAGATCTCATGTCTTAAAAAAAAAAGTCAAAAATTAGCCAGCTTTCCCTTTAAAACAGGAAAGGAAGAAAAAGAAAATGGGAGGAATTCAATTTTTGGTTAGATTATATTGGATTCCTGAAAGGAAAGGGGGCTACCAAAAAACAGAGAATTTATTGACCAAGTACTGTCTAAGTGGTGTTTAAGAGCAGAAATGTCCGATGTTCAATTTAAAGATGCCTGCACTGCTGTGATGTAACCTCCGCTTGCCTGATACTCAACTCTAACCATGTGTATCACATCCTAGACCGGGGAGGGAATGAAGGGTAACTGACAAGAGCAGCTTTTGATGTTAAAAGTAGGAGCCAAATGCAGGCAGAGAATACTGTGGGAGGAGAACAACTAGAATTGAAAGGATGGAATTTTCCATAAGCAATACAAAGATTTTTGAGACCCGACTCCTACTTAAAACTAATTAGACTAGAAAGACTCATCTTTTTCTGAAAAACATTCTAATCATATATCACTCACTTTAGTTCCAAATTTGAAAGCACTGTTGCCACAAAATCAGCTATTCTTTTACTGATTTTATTAATGAACAAAAGACATTGTGTAGGACACTACATTTATCACAATTATGGGCAGATATAAGCATTAGCTCCATTACAAAGTACGATTAAAACTGAAAGTACAATGTGGTCAAGTATGAGATATTTCTTTTTCCCCAGAATAGATGGGTCGAGAAGTGTTTTAAAATCTCCAAAAACTCCAAGGGGCCTATGTGGGCTATCTTCCAAAATAATAGTACTAACAAGTTATGATCATATTGCTCTGAGAAAGATTCAATTAACCAAACAATTAGTCAGCTTACAAATATATATTAAGGCTCACTCTTCTAACTGATCTGGGATACAGAAGGATTGTAAGAATTAGTATCCTCCCTAATGGAGCTTTTATTCTAGTATGAGAGACAAAAGTAACACATAAAAGCTAGAGTTAGTTATAAGTGTGGGGTTGACTAGAGTAGAGGGTAGTTGATCAGTATATGTTTAATGAAATTAAGGAAGATTCTATAAATGCACGTCTGGCCAGAGAAAGTGGGGAGCTCTGGGACCAGAACAGCAGAGGCCCAAAGGCATCCTGCATGGCCAATTAAGGAATGTTCCTACTGCAGCATGGGGCCCAGGGAGCTTCATTTGTAATCCCTTGTTCTGCTTTGTTCCATTCTTAGACTCTGATATGGTTTGGCTATGTCCTCACCCAAATCTTACCTTGAATTGTAATAATCCTCACATATCAAGGCTGGAGCCAGATGGAGATTACTGAGTCATGGGGGCAGATTCCCCCATACTGTTCTTGTGGTAGTGAATAAATCTCAAGAGGATCTGATGGTTTTATAAAGAGCAGTTCCCCTGCACAAGCTCTCTTGCCTGCTGCCATGTAAGACATCCCTTTGCCCTTCCTTCATCTCCTGCCATGCTTGTGAGGCCTCTCCAGACATGTGGAACTGTGAGTCCACTAAACCTCTTTTCCTTGTAAATTACCGAGTCTTGGGTCTGTCTTTATCAGCAGCATGAGAATGGACTAATGCAGACTCCATCACAGATCTTTGGGCTAAAGATTTTACCTCAAGGCATCTGCCTTATTATTTCTATTAAATGGTGTAAACACAGTTTGCTCACCCATGCAATTGCCTTACTATGATGCTTCTTGAAGTCCAGCCTGATAACAGGGATACTATACAGCCCGTGACCAACCCAACTGACTAATTGGCTCCATTAAAACAAGAGACAATTGTGGGATAATCCAGATAGAGTTAGGGTTCATACCCAACATAAGGAAATAGGAATAGAGAGGGAGAACAGAGCTTCCAGTTTAGTGGATTAGTTCCATTTTTGCAACACTCAGGGTGCTGATCAAGGGATCAACTTTGGCAGGGCCTAGTTGCCATCTAAAAATGAGGTTCAGGGTGCTATTTAGAGCACCTTGCAGCAACATAGAGGACAAGGTTTGAGGAGAATTCTAATAGGTCTTACACAAAGATGTTGAACAAAGTAAATCTATAATATGTGGGTTTGCAAAGTATTCATGTTTTTTTCAGACTGGGAGAGGGGAGTCATCTGTAAAGAACGAATTCAGTGGATGGACACTGGGGAATGAATGTCAAGGGCAAAGTTAGGTATGAATGTAAGCTAGATGTTTGCTCAGGTAACTGTAGCCTGGAGTAAATGACAGATTATAAGAAGCCTCCTAGTCTGGGTGCAGTGGTTCACACCTGCAATCCCAGCACTTTGGGAAGCTGAGGTGGGAGGATCACTTGAGAACAGGAGTTCAAGACCAGGCTGGGTAACATAGTAAGATCCTGTCTCTACACAAAATTTAAAAAATCAGTCGGGTATGGTGGCATTTGCCTATAGTACCAGCTGGTAAGGAGGCTGGGGCTGGAGGATCTCTTGAGCACAGGAGGTCAAGGCTGTAGTCAGCTATGATTATACCACTGTAGTGCAGCCTGGATGACAGAGCAATAATCTGTCTCTAAAAAAAAGGAATGAAAAAAAAGAAACCTTCCATTAGCTTACCTATGAAGAAGCTGATTGGTAATATCTTAAATTTTCCTTCTGTGCTTTTACATAGAACCCTAATCTTGCAGTTGACTTGAGTCATCTCATAATTCCTTTGGGTAAAAAAGTATAAACCACTGTGGCCTGACTTTGTTTACAGCTGGGAAGGCCTCTATTTGATTGAAAATATAAATTAAGATATTGGTTTTACGTTAAAATATTAAATTATCTCTAGCTTTCAAAAAAGTCATAATTAAAGATCTTTCTTTAACCAAATGTACAAAGATCTAGCATTTCAAGTATTGAATTCAGTTAACTGAAAAATTTCTGAATGTTGAAGCAACAGGTTCTCTAATAACATCTTTTGTTTTTCTAAGGTTTATTCCCATGTTATGTTATATTACCAGAGAGCCATGTACTGGGATGATCTTTCTTTATATCCCCATAGAATTTCCTTCCCAGAGTTACAATTTAATGTTTTGTCCTCAGCTTTTTTATAGAGGTCAATATAAGAAATAGCACAGGAAAAACTTCTTTCTCCCTCTGCCCTTTACTCCGGGCAGAATTAATCCTTTACTTGTCTATGTATATCCTGTGATTTATATATACTGCTAGGGTAGCACTTAGGTAATAATATTATCATAAGGAATTTTGCTACCTTAAATAAATCTTCCTTATATGCTCCCCTTTGTTTTACTCTGAGGACTATAATCCTTCAGACTTTGCACTAATGAATTTAGACATTATTTTCTCTATAAGAAAGATCACACTGAAAATTACATAAAATAGGCTATTTTTCTGAGATACCTTTGTGGCTCGTTAGAACACCCAGTCATTGGGACTGGACTGCCACTCTTCTTCACTTATTCTATAAAATAAGTGAAGATGCAGTTGCTATCCCTTTTGGAGACTGTCTTTGAAAGTGAGGCCACTGGATTATGTATGATTGTTGGGTAAGGGGAGGGCTTTAAAGTTCTAATTTTTGTATGTGCCTTATTTCCATGTCTTATTTCCCAGATAATTATTTCCTTCTATGTCTCTGCTTTCTGAAGACAAAGGTACCTTTTTCTCAGCAATGAAGTTGGAGAAGAAACAGATTCAGGAAGAGTCCAATAGTGCCACCATTATTGCAATTACATAGTATACATGCCAAATCCACCCTGTCTTTTCATTTTACTTACCTTTCTCTTGTCCCACATACTTTTATTCTTGGTATGCTTACCTACAAAATTATCTTTTTTTTCTATTTCCATATTCCCTATGCCCTGTAGTCTTCTTTTATATTATTATTGTTATACTTATAAGTTCTAGGATACATGTGCAGAACATTCACGTTTGTTTCATAGATATACACGTGCCATGGGGATTTGCTGCTCACATTAACCCATCATCTACATTATGTGTTTCTCCTAATGCTATCCCTCCCCTAGTTCCTCATCCCCCAACAGGCCCCAGTGTATGATGTTCTCCTCCCTGTGTCCATGTGTTCTCATTGTTCAATTACCACTTATGAGTGAGAACATGCAGTGTTTGGTTTTCTGTTCCTGTGTTAGTTGGCTGATAATGATGGTTTCCAGCTTCATCCACGTTCCTGAAAAGTACATGAACTCATCCTTTTTTATGGCTGCATAGTATTCCATGGTGTGTATGTGCCACATTTTCTTTGTCCAGTCTATAATCGATGGGCATTTGGATTGGTTCCAAGTCTTTGTTATCTTTGCTATTGTGAATAGAGCTGCAATACTCATATGTGTGCATATGTCTTTATAGTAGAAAGATTTATAAACCTTTGGGTATATACTCAGTAATGGGATTGCTGGGTAAAATGGTATTTCTGGTTCTAGATCCTTAAGGAATCACCACACTGTCTTCCACAAAGGTTGAACTAATATACACTCCCACCTGTAGCCTTCTTTTAAATCCCCTTTGAAATGCCAGCATGAAAAATGTGTTTCCTTTCTCAGTCCTGTAAGCATTCTCCTCTTTCTTCTTTCACAGTGCCCATTTCTCCTACTTGATCTCATCAAATGTGCAGTCCTTTCTTCGTCTCCACTGTTATTGTACTTCCTTCCATGTTTGTTTCCTCCAAACTTATGTTTCTTTTGTCTTCCCATTTAACAGGCATCATTTCTTTTGTCTTAGGAATTTATTCTTAAGATTCACTTTTTTTCCCATACAGTCTTTGTACTCAAAGGCACAAACATCTTGAAGGTAGAGACCATATTTTTTCTATGTGCTTTATATTGTCACTGCAATTAAATAAACGTCTGTGTCCTGTTGAAGTCTGGAAGCCTGATAAGTACACTGAAGTAAAAGTCGCAATAAGCATGAATGACTGAGAGTAGATTTTGTTGCCAGTCGAAAAAACATTTAGGAGAACAAAATGATACATAAAGAGGAAGCAAGTGATCACTGACCTACTGGAAATCCCAGGCTGGACAAGGAGGTTCATGCCTGTAATCCCAACACTTTGGAAGGCCCAGATGGGAGGCTCGCTTTAGCTCATAAGTTTAAGACCAGCCTGAGCAACAAATGAGATCCCCTTCTCTACAAAAATTAAAGGAATTAGCCAGGCATGGTGGCCCATGCCCATGCCTGTAGCCTCAGCAACTCAGGAGGCTGAGGCAAGAAAATTTCTTGAGCTGGGGAGGTCGAGGCTTCATGGGCTATGATCATGCCACTGTACTCTGGCACCTGGGAGACACGGCAAGACCCGGTCTTCAAAGAAAAGAAAAGAAAACCCATACATTTAGCTCAATTGACTAAAAGCCTAAATGAAAAATATACATCTTTCAGCTTAAAGGGTTGTTTGGATTGATTTGTTGAGTAAGGTATTACTGTTTGGACAACTGTAAAAAAGACCCGTGAAAGCCATAGTTTAGATTGGATAAACTCACCCACCTCATGCCCTGTCTCTACTAAGGAAGGAGGATTAATTGTCAAAGAGTTTTTTTTATTTTACAATAGTTACAGTAATTATCTCTAATTCCATTTGAAACACCACATTTATTAAGGCAAACTTATTTTTGACTAGTTTCATTATTAAATAAAAATTGAAACAGAGTTTTTCCTATATTGGTAAATACTGATTTCATTTTAATTTTTTAAAAAACTGGAATGGGAATAACATGGGCTTATTTTTTACTGTTTGCCCAAAATATTTTAACAAAAGGCTATACTTTGTAAGGTAACTTTTTTTTTTTTTTTTTTTTTTTTTTTTACTGTGAAGGGATTAATTTTGTTTTATTTTTAGTACTTGCTTGCCGTTCACTTTAAAAAGTATCCTTTAGGCTTGTTAGTTTCAAAGGAAATAATATATTTCCTCTTGATTTAAGATGTCTATGCTATCATTAGATATTAATAGTAGAAATAATAGCAGGATTGCCTGGTACAAATTTGTCCTGTCCTTCTGACTAAGTAATAGGGTGCAAATGCTCCTTGCTGTGCTTCTGATGATGAAATAGAAATAACACTTCGCATTTTACAACACATTGTATTTCATAAAGCCTTTTACATTCATTACCTCATTTAATCATCAAAAACAATTTTGTGAAGTAGATAGTATTTTTCACATTTAAGTGTGAGAACATTGATGCTCAAGGAAGCAATGATTCAGCTGAGGACACAGTGAGTGTCAGTGCCAGGACTTAAATCTGTTTCTTCTCACTTTCCCTCTAGGGTCCTTCCCACATCATCACACTGTCTCCTTCTGTGCTTTGCTCTATCCTGCTGCACCAACTAGCTAGTGTCTTTAGCATACTACCTTAGAATAGCTAACACTTACTGAACGCCCACTTTCTGCCAAACCCTGTCTTAAGCACTTACATGTGTTACCTAATTCAGTTCTTGAAACTGATGTATGATAGGTAATATTATTATTTATTTTTATTTTTATTGTTCTTTAGGTTCTGGGGTATATGTGTTGATCATGCAGGACTATTGCATAGGTACATACGTGGCAATGTGGTTTGCTGCCTCCATCTATTATTATCTCCATTTTGCAAACAGAGAAACATAGAATTTAGATAGCTTGTTCAGAATGCCTAGCCAATAAGTGTAATAAGTAGGTCTCAAATCTGGACAGTCTGTCTCGGGAAATGCATGCTTAACCACTGTCCTCTATTGCCTCTTAAATAACGAAAGCCAGTAAAGATTTTATAAATGACTTTTCTCATGAATAATAGGGCCTGAGGTGAGTTTCTCAATATCACTTATGGCAATAAGAATTTCAGCAATCATAATCTTGGTGCATTTTCCAAAAAGGATGGCTCCCTATTGGGTAACACAAGCTGAAATGTGTATTCTGTTAGAAATCGTTGATTCCAGCCTAGGGAGGTATCAAGAATAATGCTGTTGCCATAAAGATGTAAGTCTTGAGACAAACACTGGAGAGGTTCTGTCATTCAATCAACTATACAAACATTTATTGAACACTTTTTATGTTCAAATGCTGTACCAAGTATCTGAATAATGTTCACATGAAGCTCAAAATCTAATAAAAATACATTTGAATACAGATACTTGGTAAATTCTCTAAAATTCACAAAGCTTCACCGACACGTGAAATTTCTTTAATATGGAGAAATTAAGGAAGGTTTAATGAAAGTAGTAACATTAGAGCTAATCTTTGGGTAAAGAAGAGGAAAAGACAAATTGTAGTGCATAGTATAACCGTATATAGGTTCTTTGGAGATACCTCATTGAGTATAAAATTTTCAGAACTCACCTTATGAGTCAATAGGAACTTTATACACTGATGAGAATAAAGTGTGTCGTTTCAAAGTACACTGTCCGTGGCATGAGAGTAACCACCACATTGATACTTGTTGAAGAAAAGTTCTCCTGGGTTCTTCCCAGTCTCCCCTCCTTGGGTGCCAATTAGGCATCTTACGAAGGACAAGTCGTCTTCCCTGTTCCGAAGAATCGATTTTTATAGTTATTTATATCTACTTTTCATGAACATGCAGTATTCATTTTGATTATTGTTAAATCAATATAAATTCTGAATGAATTTCTCTGACTTTTACTTTGCTTATTAAGTTGGAGACTCAAGGGCAATGCAGATGAGAACTTCAGATTCTTCCTTTGAGAAGATTTTTGGTCAGTGGCTCTTTAAGAAGACCCAGAGCAGGTTGTGTATACTTGGTAAAATCAGATACTTGGTATATACGGGGTTTTTTTTGTAACATCATGTGAGGATTTTTTTAATATTGTTTTTTGATTTTTCTCATAAAAATACAAGATTAGCAGAGTGCTCACGTGGTATTTTTGTGACATTTCATTATACTGCCATAAGGTGGGAAGTGGTGCCTTGGTTGTGGTTTTGTGATTTGAGTTGCTAGGTTGCAGCAAAAATGTGGTAAAATTTCCCACCATGAGGATTTCTTTGCTGAAATGTACTGCCCTTCTTAAAAAAGAAAAAAAAAAAATAGCTGGAAGTGTTTTCCAATGGAAAGTGACTAATAAAGAAATCAATAATGAAGGAATATTGTTAGACTGGCAAGAATCACGACGACAATGTTAAGAAAACATTGTACATATTTAACTTATTTAATTTCTAGATCCTCAATATCATTATTAAGAGTTTAGCCGGGCGCGGTGGCTCAAGCCTGTAATCCCAGCACTTTGGGAGGCCGAGGCGGGTGGATCACGAGGTCAAGGGATTGAGGCCATCCTGGTCAACATGGTGAAACCCCGTCTCTACTAAAAATACAAAACATTGGCTGGGCATGGAGGCGCGTGCCTGTAACCCCAGCTACTCAGGAGGTTGAGGCAGGAGAATTGCCTGAACCCAGGAGGCGGAGGTTGCGGTGAGCCGAGATCGCGCCATTGCACTCCAGCCTGGGTAACAAGAGTGAAACTCCGTCTCAAAAAAAAAAAGAAAAAAAAGAGTTTAATGAGTTTTGTTTACAGTTGTTTTTCATTAAGTGTCCTCATCATACTTAGCTTAAATTATGTATCTAAATATGTCTCCTCTATGAAGTTTTTTGTGTTCAGAATCAAGTGATCCACTAATTTCATTAAGCAGTAGATGTATATATTTTGATACATATCAAAGATGAAGTGTAGCTCAGTTCCCAAAAAACCTACTAACTGAAAACTTCAGTTCATGTAATACGCCCAGCATTCACCCTCGTGGAATTTAGACAGGAGGGATTGTGGCCTGTATGTTTCACTATTGGAACCTATCTTAGTAAAATTCAAAGAATAGTTTCATTAGTAATTTCTTCAAAGAAATCTGCTTCAATTTATTCAGATGTTTTGTAGTCCCCCCTTTGTATTGAATATAAAGCACCGAGTTAAAGAGGTAAAAATACCACAATGAACAAGATAGTTTCCCTCCTCTGGGATCTGGTGAAGAAATAGATATGTAAAAACTGTAAAAAATAAAAAAAAAAGTACAATATAATTATAATATAGGAAAATTAAAGGCCATTCACTTTTTGTAAATTAAAAGCTATGGAAAAAAAAATGAACAATATTTTTTTCTAATTGGCACAATGTAAATGGGATTGTGGAGAAGCAGTTTGTATTTAAGCCCAAAATTGAACTACATGTACTATTTTTAAAACTGGAGATTTAAAGGGAACACTGGTGGCAAACAGAACTGTCTCAACAAATGAACAGAGATTTGGAAAGGCAGATGGATGTCACATGGCTGGAGGACAGGTACACAGCTGATGGGGCAGAAGGCAACTATGAAAGGTTTGCAGAAGTCAGATTGTCAGCTTCTTTTAAAGCCTGCAAAATGTGTACACTTTATTGTGTAAACAATGGCAAACAGTAAAGGTTTTGAACTGTAATGATATAGTGGTCTGGAACAAGCTATTCAGAGCTAGCATTTTAACTTACAGTAACCCAACTGTGGATTGTTACAGTAACTGAACTGTGGATTTTTATTTGCATGTATCCAGAGTTGTTCCCTACCTTTGCAAGGTCAGTGTCTCAGTGAAATGCTTTAAATACCTTGTCCTTGAAGTGGAACCTCAACATCTTCACATTGCTCTTCTTCTTTTAGAGACAATGTCTAACTATGTCTGCAGGCATGTGCCACTATGCCTTGCTAATTTTTTATATATTTTTAAAGACGGAGTCTCACTATCTTGTCCAGGCAGATCCCAAAATCCTGGCCTCAAGCAATTTTCCCACCTCAGCCTCCCAAAGTACTGGGATTACAGTAATGAACCACCACCATGCCCAGACTTATCCCTCTCTTAAAAGTTTTTGTTTTCAACAAATTCATATGAGTAGGATTAAGATAAGCAATAGTACAACTGGATATAAGATGAAAAGCAAAAATCTCCTCTCCTGTTTATTTTGCAGAGGAAAGCACATTTGATTATTAAACTGATACATTGTGTGTATTCATTTTTTTAAATGTATTAGATTGATACAAAAGTGATTGCAAGTTTTGTCATTGAAAGTAATGGCAAAGAAAAAGTTCTAGGGGGTCTCCACCAAGATGGCCAAATAGTAGCAGCTCCGGAGCACAATTCCCAGTGAGAGTGACCCAGAGGGTGAATGATTGCCTCATTTCCAATGGAGGTACCAGGTATATCTCAGTGGGACTGGTTGGACAGTGGGTGTAGCCCAAGGAGGGCGAGCTGAGGCAAGGTGAGGTGCTGCCTCACCCAGGAAGTGCAGGGGACCAGAGGACACCCCTCCTACCCAATAGATGCCATCAGGGGTTTTTCTAGCCACTCTGGCACTCCAGTTAAGATACTGCACTTCTCCTGCAGTCTTTACAGCCCACAGACCAGGAGATTCCTGCCAGCTGACAAGCGCCATGGGTTTCCAGCACAAAAACCCACACAAATCTGGGTGGCCATTCTAACTGGTGCTGGAATGCCTGCAAGACAGAGCTGCATATTCCCCTGAAAAAGAGAGGGCTAAAGGCAGGGAGCCAGGTGATCTGGCTTGGTGGGTCCCACCCGCACAAAGACCAGCAATCTGAAATGCACTGGCTTGAGAGTTTCACAGCCAGTACAGCAATTTGAACTGAAGCCGGGACAGTAGAGCTCTGCGGGGGAAATGGCGTCCACCATTACCAAGGCAGTCCACCATTACAACGGCAGTCTGCCGTTACTGAGGCAATCCACCATTACCAAGGCAATCTGCCATTACCGAGGCAGTTCTAACCTTACCTGTGTAAACAAAACTGCAAGGAAGTTCACACAGCAGCTGGGCAGAGCCCACACAACTAAGCAATGCCTCTGCTGGCAGACTGTGACTAGACACCCTCCTTGCTGGGCAGGGCATCTCTGAAAAAAGGCAGCAGAATGTCAGGGACTTATCAATAAAGATCAACCTTGCCGGGACAGAGCACCTGGGAAAAGAGGTGGTTGTGAGTTCATCTGCAGCAGAAGTAAATGTACCTGCCCAGTAGCTCTGAATGGAACAATGGAGCTCCCCCCACAGCACTTGAGCTCTGTTAAGGGACAGACTGCCTTCTCAAGCAGCTACCTGACCCCTGTATATCCAAAGAGGCACCTCAAAAAGGAGAACTCTGGCTGACAGCTGGCGAGTACCCTTCTGGAATGAAGATACAAGAAGAGGGATTAGGCAGCAACCCTTACTGTTCTGTAGCCCCTGTGGGTGATTCCCAGGCAAGCAGTTTCTGGAGTGGACCTCCAGCAGTTCTGCAGCAGAGAGGCCTGACTGCTAGAAGAAAAACTGTGAAACAGAAGAAATAGCTTCAACATCAACAGAAAGGACATCTACTCAGAGACCCCATCCAAAAGTCACCAACTTCAAAGAATATAGGTAGATAAATCCATGAAGATGGGAAGAAACCAGTGAAAAAAGGATAAAATCACCAAAAACCACAATGCTTCTCCTCCTCCAAGGGATCTCAACTCCTCAGCAGCAAGGGAACAAAACTGGGTAGAGTATGAGTTTGATGAATTGACAGAAGCAGGCTTCAGAAGGTGGGTAATAACAAACTTCTCTGAGCTAAAGGAACATGTTCTAACTCAATGCAAAGAAACTAAGAACCTTGAAAAAAGGTTAGACAAAATGCTAACTTGAAAAACCAGCTTAGAGAAGAACATAAATGACTTGATGGAGTTGAAAAACACAGCATAAGAACTTCATGAAGCATATACAAATTTCAATAGCCGTATTGATCAAGCAGAAGAAAGGATATCAGAGATTGAAAATGAAATAAAATGAGAAGGCAAGATTAGAGACAAATGAATGAAAAATGAACAAAGCCTGCAAGAAATATGGGATTATGTGAAAAGACCTAATCTATGTTTGATCGGTGTACCTGAATATGACAGAGAGAATGAATCCAAGCTGGAAAACACTCTTCAGGATATTATCCAGGGAAATTTCCCAACCTAGCAAGGCAGGCCAACATTCAAATCCAGGAAGTACAGAGAACACCACAATGATACTCCTCTAGAAGAGCAACCACAAGGCACATAATCATCAGATTCACCAGGGTTGAAATGAAGGAAAAAATGCTAAGCGTAGCCAGAGAGAAAGGTCAGGTTACCCACAATTAGAAGCCCATCCGACAGACAGTGAATCTCTCGGCAGAAACCCTACAAGCCAGAAGAGAGTGGGGGCCAATATTCAACATCCTTAAAGAACTTTCAACCTATAATTTCATAGCCAAATTAAGCTTCATAAGTGAAGGAGAAATAAAAGCCTTTATGGACAATCAGTTGCTGAGAGATTTCATCACCACCAGGCCTGCCTTGCAAGAGCTCCTGCAGGAAGCACTAAACATGGAAAGGAACAGCCAGTACCAGCCACTGCAAAAACATACCAAATGGTAAAGGCCATTGACACAATGAAGAAACTGCATCAACTAATGGTCAAAACAACCAGCTAGTATCAAAATGGCAGGAACAAATTCATACATAACAATATTAACCTTAAATGTAAACACACTAAATGCCCCAATCAAAAGACACAGACTGGCAAATTGGATAAAAAGTCAAGACCTATCAGTGTACTGTATTCAGGAGACCCATCTCCTGTGCAAAGACACAAGCAGACTCAAAATAAAGGGATGGAGGAAGATTTACCAAGCAAATGGAGAACAAAGAAAAAAGCAGAGATTGCAATCCTAGTCTCTGATAAAATAGACTTTAAACCAACAAAGATCAAAAGAGACAAAGAAGGGTATTACATACTGATAAAAGGATCAATGCAACAAGAAGAGCTAACTATCTTAAATATATATGCACCCAGATACATAAAGCAAGTTCTTAATGACCTACAAAGAGACTTAGACTCACGCACAATAATAGTGGAAGACTTTAACACTCCATTGTCAGTATTAGGCAGATCAACGAGACAGAAAATTAGCAAGGATATCCAGGACTTGAACTCAGATCTGGACCAAGCAGACTTAATATACATCTATGGAACTCTTCACCCCAAATCCATAGGATATACATTCTTCTCAGCACCACATCACACTTAGTCTAAAATTGACCACATAATTGGAAGTAAATCACTCCTCAACAAATGCAAAGGAACAGAAATCATAACAACCAGTCTCTCAGACCACAGTGCAATCAAATTAGAACTCAGGATTAAGAAACTCATGCAAAACTGCACAACTACCTGAAAACTGAACAACCTGCTCCTGAATGACTGCTGAATAAATAGTGAAATGAAGGCAGAAATAAAGATTTTCTTCAAAACAAATGAGAACAAAGACACAGCATACCAAAATTTCTGAGACACATATGAAGCAGTGTCTAGAGGGAAATTTATAGCACTAAGTGCCCATATGAGAAGCAAGGAAAGATCTAAAATCAACACCCTTTAATCAAGATTAAAAGAGCTAGAGGAGCAAGATCGAACAAATTCAAAAGCTAACAGAAGACAAGAAATAACTAAGATCAGAACAGAGCTGAAGGAGACAGAGACACAAAAAACCTTTCAAAAAAATCAGTAAGTCCAGGAACTGGTTTTTTGAAAAGGTCAACAAAATAGATAGACCGCTAGCCAGACTAATAAAAAGAAAGAAGAATCGAATAGATGCAATAAAAAATGATAAAGGAGATATTACCAGTGATTGCACAGAAATACAAACTACTATCAGAGATTACTACAAATAACTCTATGCACATAAACCGGTACATCTAGAAGAATTGGATAAAATCCTGGACACTTATCCCCTTCCTGGACACTTGTACCCTCCCAAGACTAAACCAGGAAGAAGTTGAATCCCTGAATAGACCACTAACTAGTTCTGAAATACAGGCAGCAATTAATAGCCTACCAACCTAAAAAAGTCCAGGTACAGATGGGATCACAGACGAATTCTACTAGATATACAAAAAGGAACTGGTATCATTCCTGCTGAAATTATTCCAAACAATACAAAGAGGAAATCCTCCCTAGCTTATTTTATGAGACCAATATCATTCTGATACCAAAACCTGGAAGAGATACAACTAAAAAAGAGAATTTCAGGCCAATATCCATGATGAACATTGATGCAACAATCTTCAATAAAACACTGGCAAACCAAATGCAACAGCACATCAAAAAGCTTATCCATCATGATCAAGTAGGCTTCATCCTGGGGTGCAAAGCTGGTTCAACATATGCAAATCTATAAACATAATCCATCACATAAACAGAGCCAAAGACAAAAACCACATGATTATCTCAATAGATGCAGAGAAGACCTTTGACAAAATTCAACAACACTTTATGCAAAAACCTCTTAATAAGGTGTCAATGGAATGTATCTCAAAATAATAAAAGCTATTTAAGACAAACCCACAGCCAATATCATACTGAATAGGCAAGAACTGGAAGCATTCCCTTTGAAAACTGACACTAGACAAGAGTGCCCTCACTCACCAATCCTATTCAGCATAGTATTGGAAGTTCTGGCCAGAGAAATCAGGCAAGAAACAGAAATAAAGGATATTGAATTAGGAAAAGAGGAAGTCAAATTGTCTCTGTTTGTAGATGACATGATTGTATATTTAGAAGACCCCATTGTCCCAGCCCAAAAACTCCTTAAGATGATAAACAACTACATTCAAATAGGAAAGGAGGAAGTCAAACTGTCTCTATTTGCAGACGACATGATTGTATATCTAGAAGACCCCATCGTCTCAGCCCCAAACCTCCTGAAACTGATAAGCAAGTTCAGCAAAATCTCAGGATACAAAATCAATGTGTAATAACCACAAGCATTTCTATACACCAATAACAGACAGAGAGCCAAATCAAGAGCAAACTGACATTCACAATTGCCACAAAGAGAATAAAGTACCTAGGAATACAACTAACAAATGATGTAAAAGACCTCTTCAAGGAGAACTACAAACCACTGCTCAAGGAAATAAAAGAGGACACAAACAGATGGAAAAACATTCCATGCTCATGCTTAGGAAGAGTCAATATTGTGAAAATGGCCATACTGCCAAAGTAATTTACAGATTCAACACTATCCCCATCAAGCTACCATTGACCTTCTTCACAGAACTGGGAAAAAACCACCTTAAACTTCATATGGAACCAAAAAAGAGCCCACATAGCCAAGACAATTCTAAGCAAAAGGAACAAAACTGAAGGCATCACGCTACCTGACTTCAAACTATACTGCAAGGCTACAGTAATCAAAACAGCATGGTACTTGTACCAAAACAGATATGTTGACCAATGGAACAGAACAGAAGTCTCGGAAGCAACGCCACACATCTACAACCATCTGATCTTTGGCAAACTGGATAAAACAAGCAATGGGGAAATGATTCCCTGTTTAATAACTGGTGTTGGAAAAACTGGCTAGCCATGTGCTGAAAGCTGAAACTGGACCCCTTCCTTACACCTTATACAAAAATTAACTCCAGGCAGATTAAAGATTTAAACATAAGAACTAACACCATAAAAACCCTAGAAGAAAACCTAGGCAACACTATTCAGGACATAGGCATAGGCAAGGACTTCATGACCAAAACACCAAAAGCAATGGCAACAAAAGCCAGAATATACAAATGGGATCTAATTAAACTTAAGAGCTTCTGCATAGCAAAAGAAACAATCATTAGAGTGAACCAGCAACCAACAGAATTGGAAAATTTTTTTGCAATCTACACATCTGACAAAGGGCTAATATGCAGAATCTACAAGAACTGAAACAAATATTCAAGAAAAAAAACATCAAAAAGTGGGCAAAAGATATGAACAGACACTTTTCAAAAGAAGACATTTATGTGGCCAATAAATACATGAAAAAATTATCATCATCACTGGTCATTAGAGAAATACAAATACAAACCTTATTGAGATACCATCTCAGGCCAGTTAGAATGGCGATCATTAAAAATCTGGAGACAACAGATGCTGGAGAGGATGGGGAGAAATAGGAAAACTTTTACATGGTTGGTGAGAGTGTAAATTAGTTCAATCATTGTTGAAGACAGTGTGACAATTCCTTAAGGATCTAGAAATAGAAATACCATTTGACCCTGCAATCCCATTACTGAGTATATACCCAAAGGATTATTAATCAATCTATTATAAAGACACTGGCACACATATATTCATTGTGGCACTGTTTACAATAGCAAAGATCTGGAACCAACCCAAATACCACTCAAAGATAGACTGGATAAAGAAAATGTGGCACATATACACCATGGAATACTATGCAGCCATAAAAAAGGATGAGTTCATATCATTTGCAGGGACATGGATGAATCTGGAAACCATCATTCTCAGCAGACTGACACAAGAACAGGAAACCAAACACCATATGTTCTCACTCACAAATGGGCATTGAACAATGAGAACACATGAAAATAGGAAGGGGAACATTACACACTGGGATCTGTTGGGCAGTTGGGGGCTAAGGGAGGGATAGCAGTGGGTGGGGATATTGGGGAGGGATAACATTAGGAGAAATACCTAATGTAGGTGACGGGGGGATGGAGGCAGCAAGCCACCATGGCATGCACATACCTATGCAACAGTCCTGCAAGCTCTGCACATGTACCCCAAAACTTAAAGTAAAATTAAAAAATAAATAAATTTAAAAAAAGAAAGTAATGGCAAAAACCACAATTACTTTTGCAGCAACCTAAGGTAAAACTTCATTTTTCTTTTTCATATTGATCAACCATTATTTGTTTATTTTTATTTGGATATTGGTTTGACCCCTGTTAGACATACAAAATCAAAATACCATTTTCTCCTTGGCTTTTTACAAAAATAGACCTTGATTTTAAAAACAATTTCAGATATATAGAAAAAATTGTGACGATACTACAGTGAATTCTCATTTACCTCTACCATGTTCCCCCTATTATGAACATCTTATATTAGTGTGGCAGATTTGTTACAATAAATGAATATATATGAATACTAATTTTTTTTGATATCCTGTATGATTTGGCTCTGTGTCCCCACCTACATCTCACCTCAAATTGTAATAATCCACACGTGTCATTGGAAGTACCCGATGCGAGATAATTAAATCATAGGGTAGATTTTTCCCATGTTGTTCTAGTGTTTGTGACTAAGTCCTTTTAGATCTGAGATCTGATGGTTTTATAAAGGGGAGTTCCCCAGCACACACTCTCTTGCTTGCCGCCATGTAAGAGGTGACTTTGTTCTTACTTTGCCTCTGCCGTGATTGTGAGGACTCCAGAGCCATGTGGAACTGTGAGTTCTTTAGACCTATTTCCTGTATAAATGACCCAGTCTTGGGTATGTCTTTATTGGCAGCATGAGAAAGGACTAGTACAATATCAACAGATGCTGATATAAATTATTTTTAATATAATTAATTCAGATTTTCTTAGTTTTTACCTCATGTCCTCTTTGTCTTCTTGTAGCCTATTCTGGATACCACATTACATTTATTCATTCTGGCTCCTTGGGCTCCACTTAGCTGTAACGTTTTCTCAGACTTCTTTTGTTTTTGAATCCCTTGTCAACTTTGAGTAATACTAGCAAGAATACTGATGTTTTCCTAAGTACTAGACTGGTGTTCTAGGTTTTAGTGAGGAAGATCACAGAGGTCAAGTGCTATGAATGATATCAAGTATCCATATTATCAACATGACTTCACACTGTTGACGTTGACCCTGATCACTGGGCTGAGGTAGTGTTGTCAGATTACTCTACCGTAACATCACTGACTTTTCACCCTTTCCATACCATACTGTTTGGGAGGAAGTCACTATACACAGTTCACACTTAAGGAGTTGGGAGTTACTGTCTACCTGCTGGAGGGTGGAATATCTACATAAATTAATTGGAATTCTTTTTTGTTGTCATTGAGACAGACTTACTCTGTGGCCCAGGCTGGAGTGCAGTGGTGAAATCATGGCCCACTGCAATGACCGCCTCCTGGGTTCAAGCGATTCTCCTGTCTCAGTCTCCCAAGTAGCTGGGATTACAGGCATGTGCCACCATGCCCGGCTAATTTTTGTATTTTTAGTAGAGACAGGGTGTCACCATGTTGGCAAAGCTGGTCTTGAACTCCTGACCTCAAGTAATCCACCCACTTCCATCCCAAAGTGCTGGGATTACAGATGTGATCCACCGTGTCTGGCCGGAATTCTTTTGTTTGGGTGATCTATTTCTTCTCTCCCGTTTATTTGTAGCAATATAGGTTTATGGATATTCATTTTATATGTTGGGTTGCCATCCAATATGACTTCACTTTGTTGCTTAAATTGTTCCAGCTTGGGCCATTGGCTTCTGTGTCCCTCTGAAATTCCCCATCGGTGTGGGATTTTTTTTAAGCACTTCTTACATTCTGGAACTACATGATTCTCCAAGCTTATCTTGTATATTTTCTGCTTCAGCCCTGAGCAACCAGTTATTCAAGAAAGTCTGACTCTTCTTTTCACTGGGGGACAGAACAGAAGCCAAGACCTGAGCGCTAAATGTGATCATTACTATTGGGGTGCCCTTGCTTCTCGAGCTTCTCAGCTGACAAAGTAAAGAAATATATGTGTGTATACTAACTTGCACATATGTACCTATCTACAAATATTCTATATGTAAACTTCTGTTTCTATATGAAGCTAAGCATAAGTTCATTTTGATGTTTACAGGTCTAATCTACTACCATCTGGTTATTCTACCCTATTCCCCTTGTTTCTTCTGTAAAATGCTACTCCAAAGTGAGAAATGTGGCTTCCACCTTCATCTATCCATTCCCATAATTATTAAATTCTGTTACATGCATGTAACTGGACAAAATTTTTAACCCATATGGCTGTAGGAAAGACACTTTATCAACTAGAGAGTTTATGTGCAGTTCCTCTTCCTTTAAGACTTGACCCCACTCATTTCCAAAATTACTGTTAGCCACTTTTTTCCCAACCTCCTTCAGTGAGGTTGTAGCATACATTCGTGATAGAGTTATATTCATTCTTTAGGCACAGCCTGCATTCCATCCTGTGATAAATACATATTGCAGACTCTAAGGAAACCTTTTAAAAAGACTAAAAAGAAGGTTAAAGATGCAGTGATGCAGGAAATCAATAAGGATATAAAATCAGTAAGTTGACCTGAACAGCACTATCAATCAATTTGTTCTAATTGTCATGTATAGACTGTCCCATCCAACGAGAGCAGTGTACACATTCTTCTCAAACTCACATGGAACATTCATCAAGTAGACAATATTCTGGGCCATAAAATTTCTCTTAACAAATTCAGAAGCATGGCAATCGCTTTGAGGAACTTTTCCAGAGAGTATAAAGAAAGGACAAATAAATGAAACATAGAAATAATAGAAAAAGTAAAATAAAAAGATATTATAATGTTAATATTCATAAAATAGAAATACAAGAAGCATTGCAAAATAAGGATAAAAACATTTGAAGAACGTTGTATTCAAATACATCTTATAATTTTTGAAATTATATACGTATCAACTGAAATTTGAGGTTTTCATAAGGGTAAACAGAATAAAGGCCAAAAATCCGATAGCTACATTATTGCAAATTTTAGGACATAAAAGGCAAAGAGAACAAAACAAAATATTCCAGGAGAGAAAAAGAAACAAGTATTCAGTTATTATATTTCTCACCAGTTATGCTGGATATGTGAAGATAATATATTACTAAAGAAAAAGTGCTTTAAACCTGGGAATTTGTATTATATTAAAATACTATTTAAATGTGAAAATTAAACAAATTTAGTTTGAGCACTTAAGATGTGCTTTGAAAATACCACTGAAGATGGGACATCCATAAAATGGAATACTATTCAGCAATAAAAACGAATGAGTTACCAAGCCACAAGAAACATGGAGGAACCTTAAATATACATTCCTAAGTGTCAGAAGCCAGTCTGAAAAAGCTGTATGGTTGCAGCTCCATGACCTTCTGGAAAGAGAAGACCATAGAGACAATAAAAAAGATCAGTGGATGTCAAGGATTCAGGCACTGGGTGAGGATGTGGAGGGCTGTGGATGGAACACAGGGCATATTGATGGCAGTGAAACTATTTTGTATGAGGCTGTTATGGTGGATACATAACATCATGCATTTGTAAAAACTCATAAAACTGCACAACATCAAGACTGAAAGCTTATGTAAACTATGAACTTTAGTTAGTAATAATGTATCCGTGTTGGTTTAGCACTTGTCACAAGTGAACCACAATAACGCAAGACATGAATAGGGAAAAACTGGTGGGGGGTGGGTGGACAGGGGAAGGTGCAGAAGTAGTACATGAGAGCTCTGTACTTTTGGCTCAACTTTCCTATAAACCTAATGCTGTTTAAAAAATTAAACTCTGTTGATTAAAAAGCAAAAAGGGAATTACATCCCAGAAAGAAAAGAAAGAAAGAAATCCAGGAGAACCCAGGAAAATATGGGAAGTACAGATGAGAAAACTATCAGGACTACTAGTAAGGTATATTACTTATAAATAAACAAGAAACAAAAGAGAAGAAAGCATATACAAAACAATCCAGACTACAAATTCTCAAAGATAGAAATGTGGTGTGGTGGGGAAAAATGGGATGGAGAGGTGAAGAAAGGCAAGATGAGACCTCAGTGAGGCAAAAATGTGCTAGGATACTTGTCTTGGCGGCAATATAAAATTATGTATATAATTTAAGGGTAATTAATGCAAGTGTTTATTTAATACAGTGGGAATAATTAAGGAAAAATAGAATTTGAGAGTATAATTCTCAAACTAGAGGAAGAAAATTTGGTATGACCAATGAAAGGAAGAAAAGCAAAGAAAGAATTAAAAAAAGGAAGATAATATATAGAGAAGGAATAGAAAGGGAAACAGGAAGGAATAAAGAAAGAAGGGAAGGGAGGAAGAAAGAAAGGGAGGGAGGAGGGAAGAGAGAGAAAGAGGGAGGGAGGGAGGGAGGGAAAGCCAAAGAAGGTGAGGAATGATGAGTAGGATGTGTAGCTGTCCTGTAGATTGTGTGAGTTAAGGGGAAGGAAGCGGTGGGACTTAACATCAGATTCATATGCTAAAGGGTCAGATATCCTTACATATTCTTGGGTTTTCCCTGAAGTTATATATTGAGAGCCAGTGGAAAACACTGTAGAACTTCCCTGGTCTATTTTGTGAATGTGTCTTGCAGTACATAGATAATTATACGTTAGCCATTCCTATCAAAATGGTTAGCTTGATCAAGGATGAAAGAAAAATAGACTTGTAGGTGGAAAAAGAAAAGGGACAATAGCTTAAATTCTTCAAAATGATAATTGCTGAAAAATAGTCATCTTAAGAACTTGATATAACTACTAGTTTCAGATATTGCCATCCAGTTATTGAAAAAACAATTTTGTACATTAATAATTTTAATTTAATATCTTAAAATATTTCAGAGACAATTGGTGTTATGCTTTAGACACTTGACTGACAGTAAAAGTTTTCTATAATAATTCAAATCCCTCTTCAAAGTGGATTAACAGAAACAAAATGTTCAGTGAGATGAGTGTTAAATTATTATTATTTAGTGGGAAAATCAGCTGAACTATTTTATTTGGTTTCTCCTGCATAATCCATAAGCTGATACCAGTTCCATTTTGTTCTTTGTATTTGTGCTTGAACTTTCATTACAGGTCACTAATGGAACCATAAAAAAGAATTTTTATTAGTCTTTTGGTTCATTAGAAGTTTCTTTGTTTTGGTTATTTTGCTTAGCATTGTGAAATTATCTCACTTTCTCACTATTTATCCAATTCACTACCTGAGCCTAGATGTTTGTCTTTTCATACTGCGGAAGCATCTACAAAGAAAAAATATAGGGCGTTTTAAGGCATTATTCAATAACTAACTATCTAGAGAATAATGGCTCTATTTTATAGTCTCCAACTTGGTCACACGAATGAATCATACTTCTCCGATAGTCAGTGAACCACCTAAGTTGTGTTCAGTTGTGTGGACATAGGTTGGATTGCCTTTGGATCATGATTTGTAGACATAAACACTATTTAGTGTTTGTAAAAACTTTATGTTACCTTTAATAGCCTGGCCAAAAGGTCATTACTGTTTAGGTCTTTTGTCTTCCAGAAAGAGCATGACTAAAAGGGATGTATTGGGCAGAATTTCCAGAAATTCTCCCCCACTCCCTATGCCACAGGGCTAATAACCAGAATCTATGAATGTGATTACTTTGCATTCCCATGATTGTCTTACGTTATATGGCATAGTTGACCCTAAAAGGGTGGGGTTATACTGGTAGACCTAATATAATCACATAAGCTGTTCAAAGCAGAGACATTTCTCATGCGAATGACAGAAGAAGGAAGCAGCAGGGAAAGTCTGAGGAATTCAAAGTGTATAAAGGACTTGAGCAGTTGCTGGTTTGAATATAGAGGAGCCACATGAGAAGGAAAGTGGATAGCCATGGGTTGCTGAGAGAGAGAGACTCACAGCTGGAGCTCAGACCTAGAGCCACAAAGAATTGGATTCTGCCAACAACCTGAATGATCTTGGAAGTGGTTTCTTCCTCCACAGTCTCCAGATTAGAGCCCAGTAAGCCATCACCTTGACTTTGACCTTGTGATACCTTGAACAGACCCAGCTAAGCTGGCCAGGACTTCTGACCTACAAAACTGTAAATAATACATGGGTGTTGTTTTAAGCCACTGAGGTTTGGTAACTAGTAAAAACAGAGGTAGAAAACAAATATAGCATCCAAAACAGGTAGCTGTTTATTTTGAGATGTCAAAGAGAATCCCATTTCAGTGTTTGATATTTCAGAGTGCCAAGCTGTTTTTCCTCACATCCCACTGACATTCCTCTTGTTTTTGTTTAAATGAAGAGTCTCTCTCAGATGTCCCAGAAAGAATTATAAGTCTCTCTCCTTAAAAGTTTCAGTTGTTAAGATATATAGCATAACATTGTAGACTATACAGAATCTTGTCAATCTAACCATTTGCTGAGGTAACACAGATCATAGGAAGCAAAGCTGGTACTAGAAGCCAAGATGAAGGATTTCCAGCCTAGTGACCTTTCTACTCAAAAGCCATACCGGCTCTGACCTTCATATTTTAATTGATCATGCAAATAATCGCAAATCCTCCAACTTTGTTTGATTATTTGGCTAATTCTGCTCAGAATCCTCTCTAAATATCTACTGGAGGCAGGGACATTAACAGAATTTGAAAAGCAATATTATAGTAAGACTGTCTCTAATAATACCATGAAATACAGTAGCAAGCTTGCTTGTAATGGATAATTAAATGAAGGCCAGAGGAGATAACTAGTTTGTCCAAGGTTACTCTTGGCAATTGAGAAAACCGAGGCTTGAATAGGTGTAATTATTAATTAAAATGTCCTCGGCCAGTTCTTGACAGAGACAGAACTGCAATCCACGTCTCTTGATTTCCAATACTTTTTTTACACTGAGCTATATCAGTATATCAATTCTATAGGGCTTGCCCTCAGATTAGTTTGAGAAATAAAACATATTCACAGCCTTTGCCCTGAATTTTCAGGGTACTACTGGCTGGGATGTCTATGACTTGGATCCAAGCTGTGATATTCTCTGGGGCTACAATTTTTGACAGCCATTTTAACATGGACTGTTACCTCTCAGGACTGTGTTGAAATTGGCTAGAAGGCAAATCTAGGGTGCCCGTAATGACTGTAGCCAGCCCTGCTATGCATGACTGCATTGCGATTTATTTCCCTACTCACTGCCACCCCCACTCCAAAGCCCTACTGGATTTAGGAAAAACTACTGGTAGAAATGCTACATCAGGAAAGCTTTAAGAGGCTTGGGGAGCCCACGCTTCAATCAGTATAGTTGGGACTGGTATATTTCTGTTCTATTTCGCCATCCATTTTGCAGTTCTTATAAAAAATGAGTCTTTTGATGGAGTCTTCCGAACACATTAAGACGTATCCTATTTCTTGAGCAAATCGACTGCTTAGTGAAGATGAGTGTGGGTTCACTTTTGTTATTTCACATATTTATTAGAGTATGCTTTCCTGGAGTATAGAATGCATAACTTTTTTGAAAACAGTTTGAACTCAGATTCTCCCCCACTGAATCTGAGATCCACTGAGGCCCAGACACCAAGGAACTGTTGCACATGTATAACCATTCCATTCACACCGCTTCAGGAGTTTCAAACAAGTTTGATTATAAGAGAAACAAAAGTACTTCTTTGCCACTGCTAGGGAAAAAAATAGCTTTGCTTGGAAATCGAGTCACTGTGAGCTTTGATCTGCCTAGTGCAGTTTCTCAGCATGAATATTTCCAGTATTAAGTATTTTCTTTATTAGAATATTATGTATTTATATAAATAGTGAATATATACACACACACACATAGTACATATTTTATACTAATATCTCTGTGTGTGTTTAGACAAGAAGACTGGAGTTTTTTCAAAAAACTTGAAATATTTTCAGTGACTCCTAATACAGAAGTGACACTTTTGAGAACAATTTACTAGATTATGTCAAGTTCATTATTGGTATGATACTAATTAGCCTTAGTATAAATGGGAGAGGGGAGCCCTCTGCTAGTTTCCTGAGGAGCTGCGTAAGCCTGAAGAAATGTCTTTTCTCTTTCTGTGACTCAGAGCTTCAGAAAAATCTGCAAAGTTGAATATCATATGTGCCTGCTAATCTTATGTCACAGTTATTTTCTATCACTGTCATAATGTCAGAAAAGCACTGGGAAAATCTGCACATCACTTACCTCTCCTTCGCCCTTATCCATGTATATCCACATATATCCAAAAATCTAGAAGGTCACAAGCAGGATATTTTTGAAGATGTACTCACTGCAGCACACCGTTCAAGATGAGGTGATCCTGTTGATGACTTCCTGGTCTAAATATGGTGACCTTAGTCATGCTGGTTATATTAAGGGAGCTTCCTCTGACTTTCTTGTAAACTCAAGACGATAAACGCAATCTACCTGTAAGATTGTTGGGAAATTTGTATTGTATAATATAACCATATATGATCCCAGTAGTTGTCTCACAGTAAATATCACCTCATCTTGCTTCCATCATTCCCCCATTCCAACAGTTTCATCTTCATCTTCTGTTTCTAGTGAATAAAACATAGTCTGCTGATTTAAAGGTATATTTCATTCCCGGTTATATACACAAAAGTTCATTCATGCAATTTATCAATCAATATTGGAGTATGTACTCTATGTCAGATGCTGTTCTAGGTGCTAGGGACCCAGCAGTGAACAAAACAAGCCATTGCTGTGCTGGAGCTAAAATTCTAGTTGCAGGAGACAGAAAATAAGGAAGTAAATAAGTATATAATACAAGGTAATAAGTATGAATGAGAAAAATAAAGCAGAAAAAAGGATAGAGTTTTGGGGGAAAGAGGATGTTAAAAAAAGTTCTAATGCTCTAGGTGTGGCTCATTGATATAGTCCTTCAAGCAAAATTGTGAAGGTGAAGGAGCTTTACTCTTTGAATCAGGATGTCAGCTCTTAGTTTAGACTCTTCAGACTAGATCTTAGCCATTGTTTATAGATTTGCTCAAATATCTAATTCTTTTTCAGCTGATTATATTGGAGTTTATTATTCTTAATGACCAATATGCTCTACCAATGTCAGAAGCCTTTTTGACTTTTGAGGGACAACAACTGCTCCAGTTTGTACACTTTCCCCACAGCCCTTCCATCCCATCCTCCTATGCCTATCCTCCCCCTCCCTACTCTCTTTTTGGGGATTCTTTATCAGCTGTGTATTCCAGCAAGGATCAACATTTTCTTGACATTCATCGTAGAGAAAGTGATGTATCTCTGGAGGGCGATCACCTGCTGCTTGCAGGCTGAGCTAAAAGCAGGTTCTCTCACTGATGGGTATGACTGTATTTCCTGGGCACCTCCAATACACAAGTCTCTTGCCACAGTAGCTTGGGATTTATTCTTAATTACTTCATACCCCAAATTAGGTGGGCCAAGTATCTTTCTGCTATCACAGAATGGAGAGCACATCATAATTAGTGTAAAACAAATGTTATTTTAGGGTCCAACATGAAGTATCCATAAGAAAACAAAGTAAACAATTTATGTATTTTATAATGTACACAGGATAAGCCATTAGGTTGTTTTGCAAACCCATGTAGGTGATCCTAGTAGATTTGATTTACAATATATATCCTTCCTCTCATTTCATTCTCTCCATCCTCTATCCATTAATTTTTCATATATCTATAAATAGGCTAATAAAGAAAAATACAGTATACAGTTCCTGCTTTCTTTGAAATCAACTATTAACTTCAAGTTTGGTACATTACTTTTTTTTAAATCCCTGTATTGCCTAATAGAAGAGAATGATATTTTTTATCATGCCATTAATGTGATTCCTTTCTTTATTGCTTAAAGTGTCAATCAGTCAAATTGAAATGGGTTATTACTCTGTTATCTTCTTCATTTTAATGATTTGGTTCTCACAGCATTACCCTTCATTACCTGTTCTCCAGAGGATTTGTTTTATTTGAAAATAATTTACCGCTTAACATTGATGTGTTTTTCTGATGGTGTAAGGTGGACGTGGTATTACCTTTAGAGAGTTGCAGTCATCAGAGTAAGAGGAAATATATGTAGTGTTTTATCTTTCAGAACTTAATGTGCCAAACCGGATGTCCTGTAATGTTTCAAAGGGATGACAGAAATCCTTTGCAATTAGAAGCTGAATATTCAGCCTTGTCACAAGAAGTCTTCCTTATTCAATTAGATTTTTTAGGTGTTTGCTTTAAAAAGTAATATCAGATCAGTAATGGGGAAGCAATCTTTGAAATCATTGGTGGGCCAAACCATGATAATAAAATACAAAAGTGCAATGAATGGTGGGAAATTTCTGACAGATTAGACATAAAAATTGTTTTTTTATGGCAAATCTCTATGGCTTCTTACCATGATGACATCATGGTAGTTTGGAAAAAAAAAAATGTGTACATCTCCTGCAGAGCCTATGAACTTGTTTTCTTTTGTATATTATGGAATTTATAGTTATTTTATTACATTTTCTTACAGTGATAGCCAATTTAGCAAGCCCAAGGTTTTAGAGCATCTTTCAAGATGTAGGTTCCATTTGCACATTCACGTTCAAGTCTCAAAGCAACAGCAGCAGCCTTTATGTATCCCATGATTAACACTTCAACCTCCAACCCATTTTGTAAGGTTAGGCATTCATCAAAATGTCAGAATGATTAAATTACAAATTTAAAAGCTCTTTTATCGGACATTGGTCTTTAATCCGCTCTTTTCTGTAGTCATCACTTTTGCAACTATTACTGTTTTTGGTAAAAAATAAATTGTACCTTGCAATCAAAATGGCTTGTATCCAAATTGCTCTCTGATGCTACAAAATGTTGGTTGTAGACAGTTCTCCTGAGCACTGCTCTTCCTCTCCTCCAGAATTTACAGTTGAAATGGAAGCAATAGAATGTCAGGAGAACAGGGTGGGGCTGAGGGATTCCTGGCCTTTTCACTGCTAGGCTTGGGAGCTTAGAAAATTTACCTGGAGGCCTCTGAGTAACTGAATCTGTAAAAGACAGTAAATGAGATTTCTCCACTGTTTTATTCATAGCTTGTGCTGACTTTTAAGTGAGCTTTTCTTTTGGAATGAAACTCTGACTGTAAGTGGCAGCTAGAATCGCCACCTGTCACAGGTAAGGTTTCCAGTAAACAAAATATTTACATATATCAAGTGTTAGAGGGACTGGGGAAAAATTTGATGGGCAAATAGAAATTCATAGAAGGCTACAAACTCTTTCTCAACCAGTCTCACTTGTAGGTCTTAAGCCTAAGACGCCATATTACAGGTGGATCAGCTTCAGAGGGAAAGCAAGAGCTTTCTATTGGAAACAAACAAACCGTTCTTTGTCAGTTCCTTTGCATATGTGTTTCTATAAATTTTGGAGCCTAAACGGTTGGTTCCTAATTTTTTGTTTCATTGAAGCTGCTGAATGCTAATAGGTTATTGATGGTGGTTTTATTTCTCAGGCATGAAAAATGCTTGGGCAACAGGGTATGCATGACAGTTAATCTTTGCAGAGAGAAGATGAGCATCAGTGGCTGAATTAGGTGCGGAGGTTTGCAGGTGATACTTAGGAACACAGTGACATCAAGGGAAAGGGTAGCCCATGGAAGCACTGGCCATAAATAGTTTCAGGCATGCTAAGAATATCAGGACTGGAGAGGAGAGACTATGTGGAATTGCTTCACAAGAATGGCAGCTCCTTAAGAATTATAATGAGATCAGAAGGTACAATGCTTGTCAGTACTTACAGTTTTTTTCTAGCTGGAAATAAGCAAAAGTGGAAAATTACCAGGGTTTACTTTTTTTTTGTCTCCATCATTTATAACTAATTGAACATGGGGAAAAAATGTGTCTTCCTTTTAAGGCTCAGCTTCCTCAACTGCAACATAGGATGAAAAAGTACCATACTTCAGAGTTGTTGCTAGGATTTAAATAAAGATAATATATGTCAAGTGCCTAGCTCAAGGTTTGGCACCTTAGCACATGCTCCAGAAGTGATATCAATTATTATTACATGATGGAGATAATATTTGGTGGTCTGCATGTTTTTGTCAGTGGGGGGCAGGGGGAGATAACTGTTTTTTTTTTTTTTTCCTCATGTTTGTGAATGTATAACTTTCTTCCAGCTCAGCTGAAGAATCCATCACAGAGAAAGGTGCTTCGGGATTGTTACCAGATAAATTGAAATTAAAAGTAGTTTTTTATAATTCTGTGAAGAAAGTCAATGGTAGCTTGATGGGGTTAGCATTCAATCTATACATTACTTTGGGCAGTATGGCTGTTTTCCTGATATTGATTCTTCTTATCCATGAATATGGAATGTTTTTCCATCTGTTTGTGTCCTCTCTTATTTCCTTCAGCAGTGGTTTGTAGTTCTCCTTGAAGAGGTCCTTCACATCCCTTGTAAATTGTATTCCTAGGCATTTTATTCTCTTTGTAGCAATTGTGAATCAGAGTTCACTCATGATTTGGCTCTCTGCTTGTCTATTATTGGTATATAGGAATGCTTGTGATTTTCGCGCATGGATTTTGTATCCTGAGACTGTGGAAGTTGCTTATCAGCTTAAGGAGGTTTGGGGATGAGAAGAACAAATCATCCTGCAAAGAGGAAGCAGTTACATTGCCTTTGGATTCTTTTGTCCTTATTCTTGATCTAGTAAGCCAAGTGCTAGAGAGGCTAGAAGAACCAAGGAACACGTAGGTAGGGTGAGATAACAGAAGAATACCCAAGCTGAATTGAAAAGAGGAGGTGCAAAGAAGCTTGCGTGATGGACTAGGAACAAATATAGACTTCGAAGGCACAAGGACTTGATATCTTTCCAATTTGTCCTCTTACTCTTTGTGTAACCTCTATTATGAGTTGAATTTTGACCCCCCCTCCCTGCCTCAACCAACCAGAAAAGATGTTGAAGTCTTAAACTCCAGCCCTGTGAATGTGACCTTACTTGGAAATAAGGTCTTTGCAGATGATCAACTTAAGATGAGGTGATTAGGATATATCCTAATCCTACATGAATATATCCATATATAAAAGGGAAATTTGGACACAGAGACAGACACATCCACAAGAAGGCGAATGCAGAGATCAAGGTGATCCAGCTACAAGCCAAGGAACACCAAAGATTGCCAGCAAACCACCAGAAGCCAGGAGAGAGGCCCGAACAGATTCTCCCGCACAGCATGCAAAAGGGACCAACCATGCCAACACCTTGATTTTAGCCTTCTGACCCCAGAACTTCTAGATGATAAACTTCTGTTGTTTAGGCCACCTAGTCTGCAGTGCTTGTAATGGCAACTCCAGCAAACAATACAGCCTCTTAACTGTCTTTCATCAGCAAATTAATTATTTCTCCCCAACTCATATCATAAAAGATTTTAGACAGCTTACTCAAGCCCCCAAACAATAAAACTGTGATGAAATGGGCTAAATAGAGCAGCGACCATGGAGTATCTGAATGTAAACAGAAGCATCATAATAGGAAAAATTGAGAAAGTCCATTAGATGCAGTTGAGCTTCCAGCTTGTCTCTGGGCTTCCTGGAAAGCAAAGTGAAAGGAGATACCTGTTTGGTATCTCCAAATAGAAAAGCTTTACTATTACATTGTATATAGCATCATAGTTTGTTAGGGGAAACAAAAAGTTTTTCTTAGCCCTAAATTCTACAGGCAGTGCTGAATTCCTCTGTAAACAATGCACTCAATGACATTTCCTTGGCAAATTCGGTGTACTATCCATACACAGATGTATAACATGGTAGCGCAACCCCCAACTTGAAGGCGACATTTGTGCACACGTAAATTTCTATTTCTTAGAGTTGTCAAATCAAATCTTATAAACATAAGAAAGCTAAATAAACATCACAAAAAAATTACAAACAGGCATGACTCATTTCCATAAGTGATGTCCTGACTCTATCTGATCTAATTTTCATATAAGTCCTTTGCCAATTTACATCTCTCTTCAAAAGCCTAACGGAATCTGGCTGGATACCCCTGGTCTACCTCACCGTAGAAGTTTTCTCTTGTTTATTTTTTTATTCTGATATATTTTGAATATATCAGTCAATTTTAATCTGGACTTGCATTATGTTTTCAAATACAATATAAGAATTTAATTAAAAACAATGCTTCACTGATAGCAGCTCTACAATTCTGTATTTGACATTGTAGTCAAAGTGAAGGCATGGATTGAGATCAATCTGAAATGAAACACTTACCCTTCTATTTTCTTGGAAAACAAATGCAAAATATCAAACATTCAGATAGGCAGGCATAACATCCAGATGTCAAGCAATGGAGATCTTGCTTTGAGGTGCAGCCTGTTTGAGGTATAAGCACACCTCTCAAAGTCTATTTAGAAAATGGAGATGTGTATGTATATATATATATATATATATATATATATATATATATATATATATATATCTGCAACTTCTTTATTTTTATTTTTTTGTAGAGATGGGGTCTTGCTATATTACCCCGGCTGTTCTAGAACTTCTCACCTCAAGCAATCCTCCTGCCTCAGCTTTGCCAAAGTGCTGGGCTTACAGGTGTGTGCCACTGTGACCGGCCTCTGCAACTGCTTGATTCTGCCTGCAGGAGCCACATGGAGTAATTTAGTCCTTTAAGTGTGTGTGTGTGTGTGTGTGTGTGTGTGTGTGTGTGTGTGTGTGTGCGTGTTTCATATATATTTATATATGGCCAAGTGCGGTAGCTCACGCCTATAATCTCAACACTTTGGGAGGCCAAGGCAGGCAGATCACCTGATGTCAGGAGTTTGAGACCAGCCTGCTCAACATAGCGAAACCCCATCTCTATTAAAAATACAATAAATTAGCTGGGCCTGGAGTTGGCCTATAATCCCAGCTGCTTGGGAGGCCGAGGCAGGAGAATCGCTTGAACCCAGGAGATAGAGGTTGCAGTGAGCCAAGATTGTGCCACTGCACTCCAGCCTGAGTGACAAGAGTGAAACTCCATCTCAAGAAAGAAAGAAATATATGTAAGTCACTAAACCTTTTAAAGGAAGATAATTAGAAAATAATTATCAAGCTGTTTTGACCAAAATTCAGATTCTACTTCAACAAATTCCAAGGTATTGCCCAGATTATTTTTTACATTTAAAGCATGGCAAAACTTATACTACATAATTAATTGTGTTCTTTCATTTGTTGATAATGTCTTAGAAGGGTAATAGAAAAAAACATTTTGAGAATTTCTCTTTCTCTGTATCATCAAATATGCAGTTTGTCATTGTTTATTCTCAGTCATTTCCATTCCCAATTTAAGTGTTGGATATGATAACCAGCTGAATTGAAGGCCTGATTCTATGAATAGCAATTTTAAGAAAGGATTTGGGAGATAGGGGTGGGTAACTGAACTTGGTAATAACAATAAAATGATCCCAAGCAAAAGCTATTGCATGAGCATAGCCTGTACAATTAATAGTGACACTTCAGCAGCAGCAGAGCCACTGCAAAAGTCATACCATCATTTCCCATTTTACATTTCTCTCCAAGATTTCCCAGAGAAATGCCATCAAAAGCACAAATACTATTGGTAGGATTCCAAACTCTAAGAAACATCTTAATTCAGAAGATGTTAAAACATCAAAATAGAGAGGAAAATGTTGGCATGATTACTATTTATGACTAGCTTCTGCTCTCTGCACTGAAGATCTTAGCTATTTCCTTCATTTTACAGTTGAGATTTAGAAAAAGTACATAGGAAGTACATAGTAAAGCTTTATCTCTGCATATTTTTGCAATTTGGAAGGACAAATAGAAACAACACTAGGACTTGATACGTTTAGTCATACTCTGTATTGTAGACTCGGAAAGGAAAAAACACGAGCTGTTTTCCCTTCACTCTCACGTCACAACAATCAACACAGGAGACTTCTGTGACCAAATGTGTGGCAGTTTCTCCACTCCAACTAGCAATAAATAATCAGTCAATTCTGCAGTGGGCACCAGCTGGGTGTCCTCCAGTTTAATTCCAACACAACCTGGCTGGAGATATCATCAGATCCCACAGCTTAAAGGCTCAGTCCCACAAGACCACCCTTCATTTCACATGGTAGTCAAAAGCCCTTCGTTGCTTTACCAGTGCTTTTCACCAATGGGCTATAAATTGGGGTTCCCTGACCCTTTCTTGTGTTCAATGCATTTGCTAGAGTAGCTCAGAGAACTCAGGAAAAGAGGTTAATCGGTTTGTTGTGAAGGATATTACAAAGAGTACAGATGAAAAGATGCATAAGGAAAGGTATGAGGCAAAGGATGTGGCACGCCCATGCCCTCCCTGGGAACACCACCCTCCAGGAATCTCCACACATTCGGCTATCCAGAAGTTGTCAGAACCTAGTTTTTTTGTGCTTACAGAGGCTTCATTACAAAGGCATGACTGATTAAACCATTGGTCATTGGTGAACTACTTAACTTTCAGCCTCTCTCCCATCCGTGGAGGTTGGGAGGTCAGACAGAAAATCCCAACCTTCTAATTCTGCACTCATCATCTTTTGGTGACCAGTCACCATCCTGAAGTGACCTAGGGGCTGTCAGCCTTCAGTCAAATCATTAGAATATGAAAAGATATTATTTTGGAGACTCTAAGCATTTTAGAATTGTATGCCAGGAAATGGTGTCAAAGACCAAATATATATTTTATAATATCACAGACACATGCATAGATTGTTCAGTTTCTTCTAAGTGAAGTTGAAAAGTGTTTCAACCTAAATTGCCCTATTCTTTCCTTCTATGGTTCCTTCCTATAATTCTGTCTAATGTAATTTAGAAGAACATTGAGGGGAAACAACTTTTACTTGATCGGAGGATTAACTATTCACTTCCCAAGGGTTCAACTGAAAGGTAGATTATTTTATCTTTTCATTTTAGAATTTCTTTTCTTAACTGATTTGTTGTTTATATTGAGTAAAGTGCACCAATATTAAGTAGTACATATTGAAAATGTTTGACATATTTAAAGGTAACAGCTACAGTATCTTCTGCTACCCTATATTAGTTTTGTCTGTTTATGAGCCAAAAACAGATTGTTGCAGAAAATATGTAGTCTTTGAATCTTAGTTCTTTCTCTGAGTAGAATGCTTTTTATTTTCATCTGGTTTCTTTTATGTGTCAGTATTTTACTTTATTGTTATTCTGTATTCTGTTAAATGTTGTTTTTAGACGCATTTGAGCTTCCAGCTTGCCTCTGAGCTTCCTGGAAACAAAAGTGAAAGAAGGTACCTTCTTGGTCAGAAAAGCATGTTGTTTTTTCACTGTCATGTTGATGGAGTTATGGTATGATTCTAGCCAGGGGCTGTTATAAATTAAGTTGATACAAGCATTCTTGTATATGTCTTTTGGTGGACATACATATTGATAGATGTGGAATTGCTATAGGTAGATGTATATTTAGCTTTACTTGATACTGCCAGACTTTTGCAAAATAGTTGAACTGGTTTATATTCTCAATTACAGTGTATGAGAGTTCCAGGTGCTCCACATTTAATATGTCAGTATTTTTAATTTTAGCCATTCTGGTAGAGTAAGTTGGTATTATATTGTGGTTTTTAATTTGCATATTCTTGATGACTAATGACATTTGGCACATTTTCAAAGCTCTCAGCTGTTTGAGTATCTTTTTAGTGAAGATGTTATTCCAATATTTGCCCTTTTTTATAAATTGGTTTGTTCATCTTTTTTGTGTGTTGATTTGGAAGAGTTCTTTTTACATTCTACTTACAGGTACTTTGTAATGTATGTGTGTTGCAAATATGTTTTTCCACTCTACGGCTTGCCTACTCATTTTCTTAATGATGCCTTTTGATGAACAAAAGTTCTTTATTTGGATAGAGCCCAATTTATAATTTCCATTTTTGTGTTTGTTTTTTTGTGTTTGCTGAAACTTTGCTTATCCCCAAACCACAAAGCTATTATTCTATTCTTCTAGATGCTCGGTGTTTTAGCTCTGTGTTTAGACTATGATATGTAACAGGGATCAAGGTTTTTATGTCCACATAGTTGCTATAGTACCAGATAAACAGTGCTATAGTACTATTTACTGAAAAGACTATCCTTTTCTCTCATTGATTTACATTAGTGGCTATACCATAAACCATTTACCTGTGGGTCTACGGGTCTATTTCTGCCGTCTGTTATGCTCATTTGGTCTACTTTGTTATCTTTCCTCATTATGAAACTCCTCCAGCTTTTTGCACATATTTAAGATTGTCTTTGTTGTTGTAGGTTATTTCCATTTTTGCATAAATTTGGAATCAGCTTGACAATCTCTTCCCCATGCCTACCCTCCCCCCCCACCAAAAAAAATCTGCTGGGTTTTTTGAATGCTTTTGCATTAAACCCAGGGATGAGTTTGTTGGAAATTGACATCTTAACAATATATCAAGTTCTTTATATCTGCATTTAGTTAGCTCATTTATTTCACTAACATTTTCTATTTTGGAAAGATATCTTATGCATGTTTCATTAGATTTATTCCTAAGTATTTGTTTTTGATGCTATGCTAAATGGTATTTTTATTTCACTCTAATTTTTATTACTATTGTATGAAATTCATAGATATGAAATACAATTAATTTTGGAATGTTGGCCTAGCCAGCAACCTTATTAATTTCTCTTAGTCATCATAGTTTCTTTTGTATTGTCTATGACCATGTCATGTGTGAATAATGATAGTTTTATTCTTTCTTGCCTATTTTTATACATTTTATTTCCTTTTCTTGCTTTATTGCAATGCTTCATTCCAGTATAATGTGGAATTGGTGCTAGTGTACATCCTTGTCTTGTTCCCAACATCAGAAATGCAGTCAGTCTGTGGTATCATCTTATTAATTCTCTAGCCAAACCATAGTTTATATTTTGTAAAAACAACAACATACATTTGGCTATTTCAAACTTAATTGAATTTCTTTGACCTCTACATAATTCTTCCTTGTTGAAAAGGATAATTTATAACAAATATTTTATTGCTTAGAAAGCAAACACTTATATTGCAAAATTTCTTTGTATTTCACTTTCAACTCTAGAAAATATTTGTTAGGTAGGAAAGTGTAACTTATGAACTATTATAATGCTTTAGTATCTACTAATTTATTTGGGATTTACCATGTATTTAAAATGTAAGCAATTTTTATATGAATTTCTTCTACTCTACACTATGAGCATAAATTCAAAAACAGCATGGATTTGTATTAAATTTCTTTGAATCTCTTAAGGCAACTAGAATAATGCCTTGTCTCAATAAATATATGTTTATTGCTTTAGAGAAAACAAGTCCATTACTATTTTCTTTTTTTTTTGGGAGGGGGGGGACGGAGTTTCGCTCTTGTTACCCAAGCTGGAGTGCAATGGCGCGATCTTGGCTCACCGCAACCTCCGCCTCCTGGGTTCAGGCAATTCTCCTGCCTCAGCCTCCTGAGTAGCTGGGATTACTCCATTACTATTTTCAAACTTGAAATTGTGTAATGTGTTTAAGCTGCCACTTAAGCAGCACTACATTTTGCCATAATTTTGCTATAGTAAACATTCCAAGTATATTCAATGTTGATTTTTGTTTTTCTAGAAAAAGTAACTTTGTGTGTTCGGTGTTGGTACAAAAGAATACCTGAAACTGAGTAATTTGTAAAGAGAAGAAGTTTAGTTCACAGTTCTGCAGGCTGAGAATTTCAAGGGCATACACCTGACTTCTGGCAGGGACTTTTATTCTGCATCATAACATGACAGAGAAGGTCAAAGAAGATGCAGACATGTGCAGAGACAGGAAGTTTTGAGGGGCATCTTAGCACTGTAACAACCCACTCTGTTGGAAACTAAGTCATTTCTTCAATAACTAATTTAGTCTTGTAAAGCAAGAATTTACTACCAGGAGAACAACACCAAGCCATTCATGAAGGATCCACCCTCATAAACCAAACACCTCCCAGTAGGCTCTACCTCCAAATGCTACCACACTGGGGATCAAATTTCAACCTGAGTTTTGTTGAGAACACACCAGTCATATCCAAAGCATTGCAAAAAATTGAAAAAGCTCTATTGACCAAACACACACTAATGTATAAACAGACATGTGAACATATATAACTTTGAGACATAGCAAGACACTTGAAACTTTCAGAATCATAAAAAAAGTATCTATCAATCTTAATATTTTATTAACCCAAATTATTTTGATCTGGCCACATGGATTTACAAAATTTACCCTAAATTTAAAATTCTAAAAGAAAAAAATCAACCTTGAATATACTTGGAATGTTTACCACAGCAAAATTATGGGAAAATGTAGTGCTGCTTAAATGGCAGCTTAAACATATAATGCAATTTCAAGTTTGAAAATGGTAATGGACTTGTTTTCTCTAAAGCAATAAACATGTATTTATTGAGACAAGGCAATTTAAAATAGAATGCAAATGAATATTCATTGGTATTATTTTCATTAATTGTACAACATAGAGAAAATAAGGTTAACATTTTTTTTCTTTCCTCTTTCCCTCTTCTCCTTTGATTTTTTTCTTACCTGTAAATTAACCTAGTTGCCAGATATCCCTAGTTAGCAATGGAAATTTGGAGGATGTCAGAGGCAGGAGTGGTTGGTGGCTTTCTATTATTCTAGAGTTGTGCCTGAGCATTTTTATAATAAGTGAAACTTTCCATGTATTTTGTTGTTGTTATATCAGGTCTTAAACTATACCTTTATAAACTCTTAGTCATATATACTAAAGGGTATTTATTCTCACGACTGTTATTTATGGGCTTTACGTCTTCTATGCAAAGGATAAAATTGTCCCTATGAATTTCAGAGGTGGACATTTGGTAAAGAGAGAATTTTTTTGCTTGAGTTATTGCTTAAGTCAGAGTGTGCCCTAAATCTTCTAACTCTTAATTTAATTCACTTGAAAGCATTTATTAATCAATGTGCCTAATACATAGATGGTACTGCTTCCAGCGCGTCTGTCAGTCATGTTACCAGAGCCTTTATTTCTTCCTCTGTGCCAAGCTTAAAAAATCAGATAATTTATTTTACATGAGCCACATGTGCAAATAGACCTGTAATGCTCAAATCTTGATACTTAAAGGTAAATCTAGTATCAGAGAGCTCTCTTACGTGGTCTAAGATTATATTCAAATTACAAGACAAGAAATTTATTTTAAAATCTAATGCAATCTACTAACAGCAAGTGAGAGGGAACTATTCAGAGTAAATAGGACATTGTTTACCTGAAATTTTACTGACACATTAATTGACAAATCCATTTTATATGACATATACAATCAACTGGACTTGTTTAATGTTAGTACTTAGATAAAAAGTAATTGTAGCTCAAGACCTCATAATTGTATATATATTTTTTCACTGTACCTTGTACAATCATTTCATGTATGAAATACATGAGTCCACAGTATCTAAATATTTGAACATTCTGTTTTAATTCAATTAATCTCTGAACCGCAGAGTCTATGCTGAATGCTATTATCTCTATAACTCAACGATAAGGAGATTTAACAGACTCACAGTTAAATGTGCATGGGAGTGTAGCATTCAAAATTTGTTTCAATACAACCTTTTGGATTATCGTATATTTGCACTTTATACCTTTTACTTTACTGAGAGATGCATATGCAATATATTTATATGCATATATTCAGTGTTGGAAATTCACTCATAATGATGTATATCAAGTGATTTGGATACTTAACTGCACCCCATCTCAGGGAATCTTTAGAACTTACATTTGGAACATTTAACTGATTTTAGCTATGTAATGTAATTTTACACATGTTACCTTACATTTCCCTTCAATTCCTTCTGAATCACACTGCTCTGGTTTCCTGGCCACACAGTTCAAGAAATGGCCAAGAGTGGAGGGATATTATAAGACATCGAGTTTCCTAGTTTTTCTTTAAAATATAAAAAATGCAAATTCCACAAAATTGGAATGAAACTTGATTTATAGTGCAGCAAAAAAAAAAAAAAAAAAAAAAAAACATGGAATTTGCAGGAAAGGAAGTGAGCAAACTTGGGAACAGCTGCAAGTGAGTATGATGGACGACTCTTCATTGTGCTAGCAGTTCATCTGTTCCACGTGCAGCTGCCGGCCAAAGCGTCACCAGCTTTTCTGCAGAAACTCATCTTGGCATTTTAATGGCTGAGGTGAACCCACTGGTGGCCAGCTGCCGGGACTGCAAATCAGAAGCAGCTCCAGTCTTTCCAGATTGTGAGGGGAAAGGTTGAGGAGAGGGAAGCGGTGCCTTGACCCAGACAGACGACCATTGGTCCTGAGATTCCAAAAGCAGCAGGAGAGAATGCCTGGCAGTGGAGAAGTCGGCAAGCAGACTTCTCTGGAAGAAAGAAAAGGCTTGAGCCAGGGTTCTCAAGCTTCATTTAATTATGATCAAATAGAGACTGGCAGAGGACTATAGCTGCAGATTGGTAGTAACCTTTCTCTAGAACAACGTGAGCTATGAGGGAGTGACCTTGCAGCCAGCACTGATTTGGCATTCACCTGTTCCCCTGATTGCACTGGAATACTGCTGGGTTAGTTTGGATCCAAAACATAGAAGTAACTCCCAGCAGGAGGCAGAAGAAGGCACTTACCAATATGTGGCCAAGAGGTTGCATTGGCTGCTACCTCTTATCCATGGGTCTTTCAGGTCCTCTTTGGACTCCATCCTGGGCTTCGCTGTCCTGCCTGAACTGTGGTCTCTGAGCAGATTCTCAGGCAGTTTCTGTTGCATTCTGTGATCCTGGCTAATACAGTAATTTCATTCCAGTTGAAAACTTCCATTCCATATATTTCTTAACTTGGAAGAGCTAGAGCCTTATATTTTATTCCTCTGCAAAACTGTAAGAGCTTCACTGCTGTATTAAAGGGAGTGAGTGGAAAGTTGCAAAGTGAATCTTTGAGTTCAAGAAAATAAATGAAAATGAGCCCAAGTCTTGGAACTACAATTCTAAGTTTTGAGTGGTGGACAGGGTGGGAAACCACATAGCACTCAAAGGGGAACGGAAGGGCAGAGGAAGGAAGAAAGGCTACAGTGTTTGGCTGTGTTCTAATTCGCTCTGGCATGGAGTTGTCATGAGAGGAACTAATGTTACATTATACTCTGTATATTTTGGAAGATGGCTGGGAAATAGCCTTGGGAGCCAGAGGAAATTTATTAAATTAAAATTACCTCAAGCTTGATTTTTCATCTTTACCAAGCACCATAGTAAATTGGCATCTCTGAGAGTCCTGTGGGAGCCAGAAAGTTGGAATAAAAAATTTGGAATCATGACATCAAGAAAGAACTGAAAATCTGAATGGAGAGTTATTCACAAAAGACTAAGAAGTAAAATCTTCTTTAATATGTGTATTATCTCCTACAAAACAAAAGAAACTTTCCGCCAAGTCATTGAAACTGTGAGTGAAAATGATCCTAAAAGTATAGAGAAAACAAATAGCAGTAAGCAAATTAATTTAGTTTATATACTGTTTTTCAGCCTGTTTAGAAAGAATTTGAGAATTGTTGGATTCTAATTATAAAAAAAAAATCTGTATCTATGTCTATGTATATATTAATACATACAAATCAAATTTTTAGAAGGAAGAGTATACAATTAACAGTGGTTACTTCTGAAGAATGGGAATGGGATGTTGGAGGAGATGGGTGATGTTACTTTTCATTTTATATTTCTCTGGTGAGGTTGAGGGAACATTTTATTTTGTAAATATTAAAAAATGCTGAAATATATAGATTAAAATGTAATTAATTCACATTCCTACTTTTCAGAATTAATCTGACTTACCATCTGGTCATTTTTGCTTGCCCACATTTTTTCTTTTACAAAACTCATTGTGTTGTTTTGCTAAAAACAATTAAAACAATGCATCAAACTAGTAAAAAAAAAAAAATCTCAAACCAAAGAGAAAGACTCACAATTAGCCTTAGATATATAAAATTCTGTGACATATTTCTTTGTACATTTCTGGATCAAATAATGGCAAGATGGATGAACTGACGGACAGGTGGATGTACAGGCAGGCACTGATGCAGGCAGACAGATAATAGTATAATTGATACTTAATTTAACAGAAGGATACAAGTGAAATTTTGCTTTTAGAAGGAACTTTTGACCTCAAATAATGTTTTATTTTCACCTTAAGGTATATTTTTTCCTAAAAGACCCAAAGTTAACTTGAAAAACATGGAAGTGTTTTTTTGTTAACCTTGCAGTTGACTCCCTCTTATAAAAGTGAAGATATTGCCACAGTCACAGGTCCTCTTGTCCTGCTTCACCACTCCCACTTTCTATTAGTTGTATCGATCATGTTCACATTTACCAAGTTTAGAGCATATACTTTCTCTATGGTAACTGCATTTCCCAGTTGTCCACTACCAGTAATAAAGTGAAATGGATTCCATGCTCATAACTCTTCAGTCTTTGGGCTACTTTCCATTCTTGAATTTTTAACTTAATCATCTCTGTGGCTGGATTTTGTAATAAAGTAGTTTTCTGCTTATTTTTCCCCACAAGAAGAGCTTAAGTGGGCCTTTTCTGTGAGTTTTCTTCCTGTTGGACAATATTTACTTGTTACTTTTTACTTTCATCACACCTTGGGTACATATATATAATACCCTTCCTATAATTTTTTTTCCCTGAACTTGTGGAGAATTTTCCATTTTCTTCTTGCAGTCAATTTTACTGAAAACAAATCTGAATTAAATTAATGTGTCTACCATATAGATGATAGAATTTTCAGTGCCAAGATGCCTAAAAATAAGTTACCTTAATAACTTAAGTTACCAAGTTACATAATAGTTTAACTTGGTTAGGTCTAGAAATTGAGGATTTGTTTTATAGGATATTTTCTAGAAACAGTGCTTCTTCAGTCTAATGATTTACTTAGCTTTTCTTCAGGAAATTTCTTGGAATAGTTCTCAAAATAAATATTTCTTTTCATTTGTTAAATTCTCTACTTCAGGTATGCCTATTAGCATTAAGTTGGATTTTTTTGTTTAAAGTCTCTATTCACTTTTCTGTAATTGCTTTTATCTCCTTATCTGTTCATCTTTCTTCACTGTAATTAGCTTAAGCCCCATTTCTCTATATCAGTAACTTAATTTTCAATTGCATCTATTCTTTTCCTAATTTATGTATTAGTTTCATAAGGCTATTGTTTTGAGTTTTTTCCCTCTTAGATCAGTAATCTCCTTTATCATATAATATTGTTATTCTATCATTTTGTCTTTGAATTTTGTTTCAATAAGCTTCTATTTCTCTATTATATTACATTAGAATGAGCAGTTTTGAGTAGAGCGGTTTATGAGTTTGTGAGTAGTTTTAAGTAGGATTGAATAGTGGTTTTATGTTTCTTGTGACATTTTTGTCAAACAGTAAATATTTCTTTTAAGTATATTCTCATGGGCAAATTGACACAAGAACAGAAAATCAAACACTGCATGTTCTCACTCATAGGCAGGTGTTGAACAATGAGAACACATGGACACAGGGAGGGGAGCATCACACACTGGGGTCTGTTGGGGGAGACTAAGGGAGGGACAGCGGGTAGTGGGGAGGTTGGGGAGGGATAACATGGGGAAAAATGCTAGATATAGGTGAAGGGGGAATGGAGGCAGCAAACCACATTGCCATGTATGTACCTATGCAACAATACTGCATGATCTGCACATGTACCCCAGAACCTAAAGTGCAATAAAATATGTATATTAAAAAAGAAAAAGATGTCTCAAGGAATGTTGGGAAATGTGTATACTAAAATTTATTTATTGCTCATATGAAGTTCAAATTGAGCTGGGTGTCCCTATTTTTTATATTTTATTTGCTAAGTCTTCATTTTTAAATGTTTCCTTCCCTCCTTCCTTCCTCCCTCCCTCTCTCCTCCCTTCCTTCCTCCCTCCCTCCTTCCTCCCCTAATCTAGCAGGATTTTATAGTTGCATAGCATTTTCTTTTCTTCTTGCTCACGCTTCTGTGTCCCTAAGATGCCAACTTAGCTGGTTATATTGTAGGTGGCCTCTTGACTTTCTTGTCACCATACTGTTTGTTTTCTTTACTTAATATAGAGTCTGAGAACTGAATTGCTTTCATGGACTATCTATTTGTCTATAACCTAGGGGAATGCTGCGTGGTAAAGGCAGGGAGCTCATCTTAGATACTCTGTAGCCTTTTCTCTGTCTTTTAGGATATTTTTTTTTTGTGCAATGGGAGAGGGGTTGCAGTCCAATCCCCTTTAATATTTGTTACAATCCCCTAAGAATTTTTTGAATAATTTTCTGATTGTAAGGATAAATGTGACCTAATGTTAAAATGGCAGGACAGGAATATTAAAGAACTGAATGATGGCATCAGCTCAGCCATTCAGTATTTGATTTTGGACTTAGTTTCCTCATCTGTGTAATAAGAGCTTTGCCTATGTATTTTTCTAAGAGCATTTCAGGGTTTTGCATTATTTTATTTTCATTTGATATTAACATTCAGGTCACCTTATAGTAGTGTACTGAATAACTGAATGTTAAATGTTTTGCTAAAATAAATATTGGGTTGGCGAAGGTGAAGTTTTGGAATAACAATAGCTAAAATTGATAACTATGGTTTTTAATTAATGATTTCATTCATTAACTTTCAAAAGTTAGACATTCAAAAACTACAAGAAGGATATTTTTTCAAGATTATAAATTGCTAGATTTTTCCTGCAGTGGAAGGAGGAACATGAGATATTTGCTGTATTAATAGATATTGATACATTTAATACCATCACTAACCTTCCTATTTGTAGTTAAATGAGTGATTAAAAAATTTTTTTAGTAAACATTTTTTTACCAGAACAGAAATAATTTTATATCAGGATTCATAATTTCTGTATACTGATTTAAGAATATCATCACTTCCTGAAAGTGGCATTCATCTCTATCAGTAGTCATTTTAACAAGGTTTTTGTTAAAAGCTTCCCCTTGATTAACACATCTTAGAAAATGTCTTCTAAGTCATTCTATGAAAGTCTGTTGCTTCCAAATATGATTAAAGAAAACGAAATATTATTTGTATACCTTATTTTTCTCTAACACTGTTCTTTTCACTTCCCGTGTTCTGAATTATGTTTGGGTCAAAGGTGATTTAAATGTTATGCATAATTTTAGAGTCTTTTCTCCTAATAACATTTTGAGTTGCAAAGTTAACATTCTGCCATTGTTAATTTATTCTTGCTATTGAGACAAAATTTCAATACATTTAGTTTAAAGATCTTAATTGGCTTTTACTTGCAATTCCAGAATTGGGCAGCCCTTAGAATCCAAACGGTTCTGAGGAACTCCCAGGCTGCAGTCTGAAATGTTTTATGGACAGAAAATGGAAAAGAGGTACAGGACAGGAGGTGAAGTTCAGAGATAGCTGGTTGGTTACAGCTAGCTCAGCCTTTGCTTTGTTTGAACATGGTAGAACAGTTGATTGGCTGAAGCTAGGCTGCTGTGATTGGCTGATACTTTACTATTTGTTACAAAGGCAAATTCCTGATCTAGGTTTTCAAATTGTTTAAGTACTAAGTTAGGTTGTAGTTTGTTATGTAGGACTTGTATTAAGGCTTCTAAAGCCCACATTTGATTTGATTTAATATTACCTATGTAAAGAATTATTAAGCCAAAACATTTTTGAAAGCCTGATGACCTAAATGGTATTAAATACTTAACAATTGAATTTGTCCCAATAATAATCATGTTTAAAATTATGAATATTGGCTTGTGAAAAAAATACCACAAATTTTTAAACTATTATATAATCTAATATCTGGTATTCAATTTCGTGTTATTATTTTATGATTTAATGAAAATCTCTGGGCTCTAAATATTTTTCTTTTTAAAGATATCTATATAAAACACTCTTTATATTCATTACAACTATTATTCTATTTTCCTACTTATTTATATTGAAATTCCTTAATATTTTTAAAATAACAATAGCTTTCACAGTCATTACTAGTTATAGTTTATACTGCTTAATAATAAAAATATGTCTCTACTATGACTCATTGATACATTTCAAAATATAATGCACGTAAGAAGACCTTCATTCTCTAAATCTGTCATACTTTATATGTGAAAGTTAACATTTGCAGACAGTGGCACTGAATCCTAAGATCAGCCTTGCATGTTAGCATTATGTGGTTGATTTGATAGGATGGTGATCTGTGTGATCAAATGATGACAATTCAAGTTTGAGAATGTCAGAAATGCCATCAGTGTAGGAATATGGCTATTCTGCTCTTCATAGGCTAATAATAAACCTGCAGACAAAGAGTAGACTTTGGCCAGACACTGATGCTAAAGTCAACCTGATGCTGTCCTTGTTTCTAAAGTACAGATTATCTTATTTTTAGCAACTTTCTCACCTCTTCAACTCTATCCCCTTTCTCAGCCCCTTTCATATATGAAATAAAATATTGACTTACTACTGAGGATGATTCTTTTAAACCTACTAAAGAATACTTCACAGCTACAGAAGGAGCCACATCCTTTAGAGATTCCACTTGGGGATGATAATATACAGAATTATTCTTTTTCCTTTGCTTCTGATTAATCCCCTTCACAAAGTCTGTGGCTCAAACAAATGAGAGTTGACAGTACTGAAGGATAAAGCCCCCAGCATCTGTCTGCCATGCTTTAACATCATTTAGGATTAGAAGCATGGAGCAAAGGCAGGGAGAGGGGCCAAACAAAATGCTCAAAGCATCTTTCCTTTTAAAAAAAAAACAAAATTCTAGTCAGGAAAATATTTTTAAATAAAATACAAGCCCCCAAGACATAAATAAACAAACAGCATATATACTGACAAAATGCAATGAGAGATATTTCCCCAGGTCAACTCATCTGGGAGGATCAGTTATTTTGTTTTTTCTGTATTGCCCTTCTAGCAGGATCACAGAAAACCCTAAAGGCAAGAAGAAGAACTGCTTTCTGGCTCTCAAGTTATTTCAGTGGTAGCCTCATGGCAGCTGTCTCTTTGGGGAGATGGTACCATGGCCTGATTGGAGCTAGGCCATCAGTGCAGGCCCCTTGTGCTAGCATCACATTGTCATAAGCTTTCTGCTACCATGACTACCATCAGTCATCAAGCTCTGTCTCCATGGGCAGTACCCTCTGTGCCCAGGTCGCCCCAGGACGTCAGGCCCATCTCTCTTTCCCAAGGTAGGTAGGTGGCCTTTCCCAGCTCTTTAAATTTTGAGTTTATATCATTGAGACTTCTCCTGGGATGATGCAGGCAGCTGCTGCACAGTCACTCCAGACTTACTCTTCACTTTGTTGTTTGGCCCCTGCAGCTCACTGCATGTGAGGGGTACCATCTGCCCTCCCCTCACTGGCAACTGTCCCTCCCACACTGCCTATTTCCCCATTTCTACTTTTTGTAGCCACATGCCTAATGATGGCAGGGCAGTCTCTGTGGACTATTTTGTGGTACTTTCATTTATAAGTAGGCAGCAACCTACTTTATATTTAAATGAATGAACTATGTTCAAATTTCTTTTATAAAAATTTTTACTTTATTTTTAAGTTCTGGGGTACAGGATGTGCACCTTTGTTATATAAGTAAATGTTTGCCACAGTGTCTTGCTACACATATCAACCCATCACCTAGGTTTTAACCCCAGCATGCATTAGCTATTTATCCTGATGATCTCCTTCCCCTTGGCCCCCGTGACATGCCCCAGTGTGTGATGTTTGCCTCCCTGCATCCATGTGTTCTCATTGTTCAGCTCCCACTTATAAGTGAGAATATACGGTATTTGGTTTTCTGTTCCTGCATTAGTTTGTTGAGGATAATGGCTTCCAGCTCCATCCATGTCTCTTAAAAGGACATGATCTCATTCCTTTTAATGGTTGCGTAGTATTCCATGGTGTATATGTGCCATATTTTCTTTATCCAGTGTATTATTGATAGGCATTTGGGTTAATTCCGTGACTTTGCTATTGTGAATAGTGCTCCAATGAACATACGTGCACGTGTATCTTTGTAATAGAATGATTTATATTTTAGGGGATATATACCGAACAATGGTATTACTGGGTCAAATGGCATTTCAGGTTCTAGATATTTAAAGAATCATCACAGTGGCTTCCACAATGATTGAAATATTTTACATCCACACACAAATTGTAAAAGCATTCCTATTTTTCTGCTATCTTGCCAGCACCTGTCATTTCTTGATTTTTCAATAATTACCATTCTAATTGGTGTGAGATGGTATCTCATTGTGGTTTTGATTTGCATTTCTCTAATTTCTCTAATGATTTGTGACGATGAACATTTTTCATATATTTATTCGTTGTTTGTTAGCCACATGAATGTCTCTTCTTTCTTTTTCTTTCTTTCTTTCTTTCTTTTTTTTTTTTTTAATTTGAAGCAAGGTCTTCATCTGTTGCCCCAGGCTAGAGTGCATTGGTATGATCTCATCTCACTGCAACCTCTACCTCCCAGGTTCCAGCAATTCTCCTGCCTCTGCCTCCTAAGTAGCTGGGATTACAGGTACCTGCCACCACACCAGGTTAGTTTTTTATTTTTATTTTTTGTATTTTTAGAGAGATGGGATTTCACCCTGTTAGCCAGGCTAGTCTCAAACTCCTGACCTCAGGTGATCTGCCCAGCTCGGCCTCCCAAAGTGCTGGGATTGCAGGCAAAAACCACTGTCTGGCCATGAATATGTTCTTTTGAGAAGAGTTTTTCATCCCTTTGCCCACTTCTTAATTGGGTTGTTAGTTTTTTTTCTTGTAAAGGTGTTTAAGTTCTTTGTAGATTCTGGATATTAGACCATTGTCAGATGGATAGATTGAAAAAATTTTCTCCCACTCTATAGGTTGCCTGTTCACTCTAATAATTTCTTTTGCTGTCCAGAAGTTCTTTAGTTTAATTAGATCCCATTTCTCAATTTTTGCTTTTGTTGCTATTGCTTTTGGAAATTTTGTCATGAAATATCTGCCTGTGCTTATGTCCTAAATGGCATTGCCTAGATTTTATACCTCTGGGTTTTACATTTAAGCCTTTATTCCATCTTGAGTTAGTTTTTGCACAAGATGTAAGGAAGGGGTACAGTTTCAATTTTCTGCATATGGGTAGCCAGTTTTTCCAACGCCATTTATTAAACAGGGAATCCTTTCCCCCATTGCTTGTTTTTGTCACGTTTGTTGAAGATCAGATAGTTGTAGATGTGCAGTCTTGTTTCTGAGTTCTCTGTTCTGTTCCATTGGCATATGTGTCTGTTTTTGTACCAGTACCATGCTGTTTTGGTTACTGTAGCCTGTGGTATAGATGTATAGCCTGATGCCTCCAGCTTTGGTTTTTTTTTTGCTTAGGATTGTCTTGGTTATATGGGCTCTTTTATGGTTTCATATACATTTTAAAGTAGTTTCTTCTAATTCTCTGAAGAATGTCAATTGTATCTTAATGGGAATAGCATTGAATCCATAATTTGGGTAGTATGGCTATTTTCACAGTATTGATTCTTTCTATCCATGATCATGGAATATTTTTCCATCTGTTTGTGCCCTCTATTATTTCCTTGATCAGTGGTTTGTAGTTCTCCTTGAATAGGTTCTTCACTTCCTTTGTTTGCTGTATTTCTAGATACTTAATTATCTTTATAGCAATTGTGAATGGGAGTTTACTCATTATTTGGCTCTATGCTAGTGTATTGTTTGTATATAGAAATTCCTGTGACTTTTGCACACTGATTTTGTATGCTGAGACTTAGCTGAAGTTGCTTATCTGCTTAAGAATCTTTTGGCCTGAGACAATGGGGTTTTCTAGATGTAGGATCATGTCACCTACAGACAAAAACAATTTGACTTCCTTTCTTCCTATTCGAATACCATTTCTTTCTTTTTCTTGCCTGATTGCTCTGGCCAGAATTTGGAATATTATGTTGAATAGGAGTGGTGAGAGACAGCTTCCTTGTCTTGTGCTGGTTTTCAAGGGGAATATTTTCAGCTTTTGCCCATTCAGTATGATATTGGCTGTAGATTTGTCATAAATGGCTCTTATTATTTTGAAGTATCTTCCTTCGTAACCTAGTTTATTGAGAGTTTTTAACATGAAGAAATGTTGAATTTTATTGAAGACCTTTTTCTGTGTCTATTGAAGTATTAAGTGGTTTTTGTCATTGGTTCTGTTTATGTGATGAATTATGTTTATTGCTTTGCATATGTTGAACCCACCTTGCATCCCAGAAATGAAGCCAACTTGATCATGGTGGATAAACTCTTTGATGTGTTGTTGGATTTGGTTTGCCAGTATTATACTGAGAATTTTTGCATCAATGATCATCAGGGATATTGTCATGAAGTTTTCTTTTTTCGTTGTATCTCTACCAGGTTTTGGTATCAGGATGATGCTGGCCTCATAAAATGAGTTAGGGAGGAGTTTTTCTTCTTCAATTGTTTGGAATAGTTTCAGAAGAAAGTGTATAAGCTCCTCATTGTACCTTTGATAGAATTCAGCTGTAGATCCGTCTGTTCCCAGACATTTTTTTGTTGGTAGGCTATTTATTACTGCCTCAATTTCAGAGCTTGTTATTGGTCTACTTAAGAATTCAACTTCTCCTTAGTTCGGTCTTGGGAGGGTGTATGTATCCAGGAATTAATCCATTTCTTTTGGATCTTCTAGTTTTTTTGCATAGAGGTGTTTATAGTATTCTCTGATGATTGTATGTATTTTTGTGGGGTCAGGGGTGATATCTCCTTTATCATTTTTATTGTTCTATTTGATTCTTGTCTCTTTTCTTCTTTATTAGTCTAGCTAGTGGTATATTTTTAGTTAATTTTTTAAAAACCAGCTCCTGGATTCATTGATTATTTTAAGGGATTTTTGTGTCTCTATCTCCTTCATTTCCAATCTGAGCAGGGGAAAACTGCTCACTGGGGCAGCAGTGGTGGTAGCCACCCCTTCCTCCACCAAACTCGGTGTTCTTAGTCAGCCTCCAACATACTACACTGGCTGGCAAAGATTCCAAGCCAGTGGTTTTTAATTTGAGGGGTTCCATGGGAGTGGGACCCGCTGAGTAAGGCTGGTTGGCTTTCTAGGTTCAGCCGCTTCCCGTGGGAGTGGATGGATCTCCTGCCTCACCAGAGTTCCCAAGTATGCAAAAACTCCTGTGTCTCAGTATCTGCCCAAGTAGCCGTCCACCTGAGCAGCCGCTGTGGGTCTGCACAGCTCTGTGCTTTGGACCCAAGACACTGGTGGTGTGGGATCACAAGGGGACCTCCTGATCTGCAGGTTGCAGAGATCTGTGGGAAAACCCTGGTTTTCACAGCAGGATAGCACAATTCCTCACCACCTCCCTTGGCTTGGGGAGGGAGCTCCTGTTGCCTTGTGCAGGCCCTGGGTGGACCCTCGCTCCACCTTGCTTTTTTTCCTCCTTGTCTGTGGGTTATGCCAACCATCTAGTCAGTCTCAATGAGAGAAACTGGGCACCTCAATTGAAGAGGCAGAATTCACTCGCTGTTTTCATTCTCCTTGGTGGGAGCCGCAGACTGGAGCTGCTTCTATCTGACCATTTCAGCTGAAGGTTCAGTTTGAGTTTCTGTTGCAGACAATGCAAGAAACAGAACTGAATGAACAAGTGACATGAAATTACATGTCATGGCAATAACTGTTTCTGTTTGTTTCTTATTTTATTTTATTTTGCTTTCTAATAGAATGGAGGAAATAGGGAATATTTAGAAAGGGTTTATAGTTATCATCAATTATTCCTGTATAGTCCTCTGTTTTTAAAAATATGCTCCCAAGTTTTGAAATTTTGATTCAGTATAGACTTTGAAAGAATGTGAAGTCTGGGAGCTTGTATTGTTGTTACTAAGACTGAGGGCTGTGATGGGGCTTGGTGTTCTTCCAAGCAGTCAGGCTTGCAGAGAGAATTTGTTTCTTCCCACGGTCTTTTGTAAAGGAAACTAGCCCCACCTGTTGTTCAGATTCATTTTGCTTGCGTGAAAGAGGAATGCTGTCCCTGGAAACCTCTGTCCAAGTGCATCTTTCTTCTGTTCTGGGCAGCATTGCAAAAGTGATCTGGATCCTCTCAGAAAAAGGAAAAAAAAAATCACATCTAAAAATGTGTCTTTACATTGAACACTGATCGAGCAAGTAAGCTAGAACTGTATAGTTATATTCACAAAGCATCGTCAAATTCTGGGACGTTCATTTTGGCTTTGTGTTATAATTGCAGCTATAAAACTAAAAGTGGACAAATTCTTTCTTATTTAATTTCTTTTTATCTTGTCTAAGTCTCAGTATCTTTATTTGTAGAATTGTGTTGATAATAATCCACAGGCTTACTATGAGGAATAAATCAGATACTGTACATAAAACAAATAGGATATTTGTTGACTTGTAGTATTCATTCACCAGATGCTTAATCTTTTCTTCCTCTTTTATATGTTAGCCTATGATTGTTATTCTAGTGTTGGTCTCAAATAACTTAACCTGTCATTAGATTTTGCTTTAGTTCATAGGGACAGTAGAGGAGTAGGCAATGGAAAAATCACTAGGTATGTTTGCTTAGTCTCTCAGATACTTTATCACACAACTCTCAGATAATTGGAAAAATGGAAACACAGAGGTGTTATTTTGTGTTTCGTTTTGAGCACAGTTCTTGCAGTAAATGTGAATGTTTACTATTTCCAGGGTTTATGATAAAAGATGGAATAGAGAGGCTATGCTGATGCACGTTATCAATATGGGGGCTTGTCAGAAATTAAACAAACGTTTAAGAAAGTTATTGAATTTAACAAACATTATCGAGTACCTTCTCTGGCCCATGCACTGATCTTAACTTCAATGCCTCATCAGGGATGAAAACTAGACTGTCAATGCTGAGCGCAGTGGTTCATGCCTGTAATTCCAGTGCTTTGGGAAGCCAAGGCAGGAGAATCACTTGAGACCAGGAGCTCGAGAACAGCCTGGGCCACAAAGCAAGACCTTATCTCTACAAAATAGAAAAAAAAAAAAATTAGCCAGGCATGGTGGTGTGTAAATATAGTTCAAGCTACTTGGGGTTAATGTGGGAGGATTGCTTGAGCCCAGGAGTTCAAGGCTGCAGTGAGCCATGGTCACGCCACTGCACTCCAGCCTGGGTGATAGAGCCAGATCCTGTCTCAGAAACAAAAAACAAACAAAAAACAGACTTTTTCTAGTCATGACTTTATTCATGCTTACCACCTGGTCCTTGCCCTTACTGAGTTCACAATAAAGATATTCTGGTCTGGGAGGAAAATAAAGTCTCTCCATCATCATTCTCATGATGCCAATAGATTTCAAAACACCCTAACAATTTTACAAATGACCTTAGAAGTTCTAGATCCTAGTTTATTACCTGAGCAACTATTTATCTATATGTGTTTTAATTTAAATTCTCATAAATAACTACTCAAGGAATGGGTAATCTAAATTTTAAAATTACTTTAGTGGAATTCAAAGCACATTATTGTGTTTTACAAAGTTAAATATTGTCAACTTGTGACTTAGGTAAGCCTGGCATGTGAATGTCTGTGCAATTGAAGGAGATGTTGGCTGTATGCACAATGCCTGATGTTTCTCTTGCTGTTGGTCATTATATGTTATGTCCTTTGTCAGATTGGAAACAAAAGATTAATCTCGTTTGGCAGGCTTTTAAAAACATGTTTGTCTTGTCATGCGTGTATATATAGAAGCCTAAAATTCAGAACTAGAATTTAAGGTTTAAGCTTAAAGTACCAAGATTTTTTTCAGGGGTGAATTATTTTAGCACTAAAAGTTCTTCTGAGCTTTCAGTAGCACTAAGCTTTATTTAGAAAATAGTGATGGATAAATGCAAAAAAAAATTTTTTTTGATTAAAAACAGGAGCCTTAAAAATTGAATTCCCTTCTTACTATTGCTGTTCTTATATTATTTTGGTATCTACATGAATGATTATCTGAAAAATTTCTGATATCTGATGATGTGTAGCATCCCAGATTAATTTCCCAATGTTAAAAAGTCTTTTATAATATAGATAACTCAGTTATTTAGAAGCTGGTTATCTAATTATTTTTGTAGAAAAATGACAAGTAGAAGCTTATCATGGGTGAAGTTAACAACAAAAGGCTAAAATTTATTTGCCTCTCTTTAGTCTCTTTTTGTTCAGTCAGTGACAACTTACATACAACAAGATTTTCCCTTCTTAATTACTACATTTATTATGGTATTTACCCTGTTCAAAATGCTTTAGTGAGGTTCCAGCTTTGAATAAGATAGAGTAAACAGACCAAGTCCTGTCTGTCCTACTGAATACAACTATCAAACCTGGACAAAACACATGAATTTTATTTTCAAGGACTCTGAAAAGTAAATTATAGCAGATGGGTTGAGAAAGACCAGACCTGAAAATAAAACAAAACCAGGAGTGAATTTACCATGTTTTTCCTCTGGAGGAACCCAGCTTTGACTTGGGAAGCTCAGAAGCAGACATCAATACAGACAGAAGGAGCTTCACCCAGTAGGGACAGTGACAGTGACAGCAGAGGAGGGTCCCCAGGTTCCTAAAGCTCTCAGGACGAGAAAGTTGGTCGAAGATAAGGAGCATAAAGGGCTTTTCTCTTTCTGTGTCTTCCTGCTTGGCCTCCGACATGGGTACAGTCACAAGACGGTGTTACAGAAAAGAATGAATAAAGCTACCATTTTCTGGCTAGAGAATTGGAAAGAGGATCCACAGGTAACCAAAAGTACCAGAGAGACTGTAGAGAAAGAAAACCTCAGGAGACCAACCCCATAAAGTGGTATTTACTAATGCCTGGGCTCAATCCCAAATTGTACATGAATATATTTGGTCCTCGGTAGGATACTGAAGACTTTGAAAAGTAAACTTTGATATATCATTGCCCAGATTCCAGACAGGCTATTGTGTGATACAACACACAAGATATATCTAAATAGTGCTCAAAAGACTTTGAAAATGGAAATAATATTAAAATAAAGATGAAAACAAAAAAGAGAAAGCTGGTCAGAACTTGCGGACATAATCCTTTGGGTCAATTGTCTGATTAAAAAATAATTAACATTCTCAATTGAATTAAAACAAAACTTAGAGACTGGGCATGGTGGCTCATGCTTATAATCCAAGCATTTTGAAAGGGCAAAGCAGGAGGATTGCTTGAGGCCAGACGTTTGAGACCACCCTGGCCAACAGTGAGACCAGATTGCTAGAAAAAAAGAAAAACATAAAAAGCTGGGCATTGTGGCATGTTCCTGTAGTCACAGCTGCTAGGGAGGTTGAGATGGGAGGATCACTTGGGGATTTCAAGGTGGCAGTGAGCTATGATCACATCACTGCACTCCAGCTTGGGTGATAGAGCAAGACATAAAATTTTTTTAAAAAAATACAAGACTTAGAGTCTCATAATATAATAATCAATATGTCAACCATACAATGAAAGGTTGCTTAGCATATGATGAACTAGGAAAATTTCAACTTGCATTGGAAATCCCAACATATATTGACACTGAAATGACAGATTTTGGAATTACCTGACTGACCCTAAAGCAGCTGTTATTAAAATGTTCCAGTGAGTAAGGGCAAATCACTTTAAAATGTTCCGATAAGTAAGGGCAAATCTCTTTAAGTGAATTGAAAGGAAGAAAGTCTCAACAAAGTAATAAAAGATATATAGACACTGAAAAACACAATAACTGAATTAAAAAAAAAACTCATTGACAGGCTCCATGAAAGTGACAGAGGAAGAATCTGTGAATTTGAAGATAGATTGATAGAAATTATTTCATATGGAAAACCCAGAGAAACATGATTTCAAAAAATGGGCATAACTTCAGGAACCTGCAGGACAATACAAAAAAGTCTAATATTTATGCCCTTGAAAATCCAGGAGGGTAGAAAGAGTGCAATATATGTGTGTATGTATGAACATGTAAACAAACATATATAAACACTCTACGTTTGAAGAAATAATGGCTGAAACATCCCAAATTTGCCAAATCACATATAGCTACAGATTCAAGGACCTCAGCAAACTCAAAATAAAAACAAATAAATACACACCCAAAGATATCATAATCTAACTGCTGAAAACTAAAGACAAAGAGAAATCTGGAAAAAAAAAAAAGCCTGAAAAAAGTGATATATTCCTTGTGGAGAAAAATCTATTTAAATAACTTCAACTTTCTTGTCAGATTTCACAGAAGGTAAAAAGAAATCAACCAACATTTTTTAAATGCTGGAAGAAAAGAACTGTCAGGTAAAAATATTGTATCCAATAAAAACCTCCTTCAGGAGTTAAGGCGAAATAAAAGCATTCTCATATTAAAAACAAAATAAGACAACGAAAAACCAAAAACACCCTCTAAAAAGTCTGCTGAAGAAATTCTTCACACATAAGAAAATAAACTACAGAGCAAGTTTCATGAAAGAACAACGGAAATGGTAACTATATAAATAAATATAATACATATTATTCTTTTCTTGAGTTATTTAAAACACATCACAGTCAAAAGCAAAAATATGATATTGGCTGATAGAGTTTTCATCTAGTATGCAGATTTAATTTAAATATCTATTATAATATAAAGGGACCTATATGATGGTAGGTAGGATTCCTACTTTCTACTTGAAAAGGTTAAATATGGATTCTAAATACAACCTGAAAATTAAGCATGTATTCTGTAAGCCTTTGGAGCAACCACCAAAGTATTTTTTTACATACACAAAGAGATAAAGTGAAAAACCTGATATACATAGGTGGAATACTAAAAAAAGATCCAATAACACAAAATAAGGCAGAAAAGCTAAAATAGAGGAATAAAAATCAGAAACAACAAGCAGAAAACAAATAATGAAATGGTGGACTTAAATCCAAGGATATTTATACTTGCATCCAATGTAAATGTTGTCTAAAGGGCCAATTTAAATGCTAATGATTACCAGAATAAACAAAGAAAAATATATGATGCACCAATATACTATGTACAAAAAAAATCACTTTAAAATAATGATAAAGTTATGACCAAAGTAAAAAGATGGGAAATATAAACCATGCAAACCTTAAATAAAACAATACTCAGGTTACTGTATCAATGTTAGAAAAAACAGACTTCAAAGCAAATAAAATGACTAGGGATAAAGAGAACATTAAATAATAATAAAAAGAGCAATTTACCAAGAAGACATAACAACTTTGAGCATGTCTGTAGTAAACAGCAGAGCTTCAAAATACGTGAAGTAAAAACTGACAAAAATGAAAAGACAGTTATAGTCACAATTATACTTGGAAAATTCAACAATGCTTTCTCGGAAATTTACAGAACTAGTAAACAGAAAATTTGCCTTGATAAAGAAAAGCTAAAGAAAAAATACCAATCGGCTGAATATAATTGATGTTTTTCACACTCTACTCTAAAACAATAGAATAGGCATTCTTTTTAAGTGCACATGGAATAATTATTACATTTATTAAGGTAGACCTCATTCTGAATAATAAAACAAATCTGTAGCAAGTTTCATGAAATTGAAGTCACACAAAGTATGTTTTTTGTTCATAGTAGAATTAAATTAGAAATAAATGACAGAAAGATACCAGGGGAAAAAAATCCGAACAGTTTGAAATTAACAACATACTTCTAAATACTCTGTAGTCAAAGGAGAAGTGTCAAATAAAATAATAAATTATTTCAAACTGATTAGAAATGAAAGGACAGAGCATCAAATTTGTGGGATGTCTGTAAATAAATGTGTAGAATAAAGTTTATTATGTAAAATGCTTATTTTATGAAAAAATAAGTTCTCAGATCAATAATGTAAGCAGCCACCTTAAGAATTTACATAAAGAAAAGCAAAAAAAAAAAAAAACACAAAAAAAACAAAGCAATCAGAAGTAAAAATAATAAAGAGAGTAAATCAATAAAATTGAAATCAGAAAAACAGTAGAGAAAATTAATGAAACCAACAGCTGATTCTTGAAAGAGATTAATCAAATTGTTAAGCCTCTAGCAAGATTGACAGGATCAAAGATAAAAGATACAAATTACAATATCAGAAATGAAAGAACCACCACTACTGACACCACAGCATTAAAAGCATAAGGTTATGTATGTATATATGTATAGTAGCAATAAATAATTAGAAAGCACATTTTAAATAGTAATTTCATTTAAAATAGCTCTCAAAATGTGAAGCACTTAGACATAAACCTAACAAAACATATACAAGATATGTATGCTAAAAACTACAAACCTCAATGAAAAAATTATAGATGACCGAAATGAATGGAGACATGTGCCATGTTCATGGATTAAAACACTAAACATGTTAAACCTATTAATTCTACGAAATTGCTCTGTAGATTTAGTGTAACTCCAGTAAAAATCACAGCAGAATATATTGTAGATATAGACAAGCTAATACTGAAATTCATATGGAAAGGCAAAGGAACTAGAATAGACAAAACACTTCTTAAAATGAATGGAGAAATTATACTACACAATTTTAAGAATTATTTAAAGCTTCAGTAACCAAGAGTCTGGTATCAGAGAAGGGATCAGTGGGTTCTCATAGATCAATGGGACATAAATAGACCTGCACCAAATATGTAAACTCATCTTTAACAAAATGCAAAAGCAATTCGTTGGAGAAAGGGTAATGGAACAATTGGAAACAATTAGTATACAAAAGGAAATTCAACCTAATCCTCACATGTTATGCAAAAATAAGCTCAAAATGGATCATAGATCTAAATGTAAAACACAAAATTATAAAACGTTCAGAAGAAAATCTTCATGACTTAGAGTTAGGCAGTGAGTTTGGACATATCTAAGAAGAATATATATGTACATATTTGATAATTTAAATTGGACTTTATAAAAATTTAAAACTTTTGCTCTGTAAGATGAGGTAAGAGTGAAAAGATAAGCTATAGACAGAAATAAAATCTTTTCAAATTTCATATTCATCAAAAGATTTGCATTCAAGATATATTTAAAAACTCTTAAAAATCAATGATAAAAATACAAAGAACATGATTTAAAAGTGGGCAGAAGTCTTGAACAGACTAAAGAAGATATGAAGAAGGTAATCAAACAGAACTATTTGCAACATCATTAGTTTAACTTAGGGAAATGCAACTAAAATTATAATGTCATAGCACTAGAATGATAATTATAAAAAGAAAACAAAATGAAAGACCCTATCACTAACAACTCCTGTTAAGGATGTGGAGCAACTGGAATTCTTATACATTGATTATGGGAATACAAAAATGGCAAAATTGCTTGGAAAATGGGTTGGCAGTTTCTCAGAAAAGTAAATAAATGCTTATCATATGATCCATAAATCCCATTACTTAGTACTTATGACAGCAAACTTTAAATTTATGTTCACAAAAAAGCTGTATATGAATATTTATAGTAGCTCTGTTTGTATTTGCCGAAAATTGACAATAATCAAAATGCCATTCAACAGGTGAATAGAGTAGAAAAACTGTGGTATCTGACTATTGTCAATTAAAAGGAATGAATTATTGATGTGTGCAACAGCTTGGATGAATTTCAAAGGCCTTATACAGAATGAAAGAATCCAACCTCAAAAAGTTTACCTACCAAATGATATAGAATTTCAACAAGGCAAAGCTGTGATGGAAACAAATCAATGAGTGCCAGGGGTTGGGGTGGGGGAAGAGTGTGACTATAAGGAGATAGCATGAGAGGTTTTTGGGGAACTGTTGAAGCTGTTCCACATCATGATTCTCATGGTGATTACGTATATCTATACATGTGATATAATTCATAAAACTATAATTTATAAAACTATAACTTATATGACTATGAATTCATTTAAAAATTACAGTTAGAAGAAAAAAGTCTTCCCAATGTTTGACAATTGCGTTTAGATTATCTTTCACACTCTATAGCAGGAAATGAATGGTTTCCATTCTCTGGCTACACTCATTTTCCCGATGTATTTTCCCACCATTGTTGTGAATCTGTTCTCAGTATCTCACTCACTTTAGTGTTTCTTTATTCCCTAAAGATCTGAGTCATAATATACAGCCTCACCAAGGCTTAGTTATTTGAGACCAGCAGCATATCTGGAGCTAGTTACCTGGCAGATGTGATTAGTTAAAACTTTACCTTATTCACCCAAGGCACGACTTGAAAATGGGATCAATATTTTCATCTGTGAGGTTTTAAGGCTTTTGTAGGCAAGGATGAATTTCATTCTACTGACAATCTGAACAATTTTTCGTGATTCCAATAACCCTATGAAAAGATAAAGGCAGCTGGGTGTACGTACCCTAGAAGAACTATGGTTGAAAGAAGAATATCAACCACTCAGATAAGTGGTAATTAAGTATTTTTCATCTTAACTAAGGATACAGAAAAAGGAAATACACATCAATTACACCATGAAGGATTAATTGTGCTATATGGAGAAATTTCCTATCAAGGAAATTTTTTCACCTTCCTGAAAAGTATGGCGGGGGTTGGTCACAGAGTTATTCTCTAGATCTCTTTAAGAGAAGGATGGATTCCTTTTTATTTTTTTAATTGACAGATTAAATTTTATGTACTTGCTGTGTATGACATGATGTTTTCAAATATATATGCCTTATGAAATGAAAATTGAATCAAATTAACATAGCCATTACATCAGATAGGAGCACTTTACATTTACTCTTTTATTTTTTAAGAATACAATAGGCCAGGCGCGGTGGCTCACGCCTGTAATCCCAGCACTTTGGGAGGCCGAGGCGGGTGGATCACTAGGTCAAGAGATCGAGACCATCCTGGTCAACATGGTGAAACCCCGTCTCTACTAAAAATACAAAAAATTAGCTGGGCATGGTGGCGCGTGCCTTTAGTCCCTGCTACTCGGGAGGCTGAGGCAGGAGAATTGCCTGAACCCAGGAGGCGGAGGTTGCGGTGAGCCGATATCGCGCCATTGCACTCCAGCCTGGGCAACAAGAGCGAAACTCCGTCTCAAAAAAAAAAAAAAAAAAAAAAGAATACAATATATCATTAATGATAGTCACCATGTTGTATAATAAATCTCTTGAATTTATTCCTCCTATCTTTAACCAGCATCTTCCTAACACCTCCAACCAGTTCAGTCCTTAAACCACCATTCTCCCCTCTCCTATGAGATCAGTTTTTCTAGATTCTGAGTATGAGTGAGATCATGCAATATTTGTCTTTCTGTGCCTGGATTATTTCACTTATCATAATGTCCTCCAGGCCCAACTGTCTGAATTGCAAATGAGAGGAGTTCCTTCCTTATTGCAGTTGAGTAGCATTTTACTTTGCATATATAGCACATTTCCTTTTTCCATTTATCAACTCATGGACACTTAGGTTGATTTCATATCATTGCTATTGTGAATGGCACTGCAGTAAACAAAGAAGTGTAAAATATCTCTTTGAAATACTTATTTCATTTGCTTTTGAGATATATAAATATATCTGGTGGTGGGATTGCTGAATCATGTGGTAGTTCTGGTTTTAATTTTCCAGGGAACCTTCACACTGTTTTCCATAATGTTTACACTAATTTCCATTCCCACCAGCAGCACACAAGAGTTTCCTCTCCTTCACATCTTCACCAACACTTATTATCTTTTGTCTTTTTGATAAAAGCCATTCTAATAGGTGTAAGGTGATATTGTGGTTTTAATTTGCATTTATCAAATGATTAATGATATTGTGCATTTTTCATATACCTGATGGCCATTCATATGTCTTTTTTTGAGAAGTATCTATTCACACTTTTTGCCCATTTTTTAGTCAGGTTGTTTTGTTGCTATTGAGTTGTTTGAGTTCCTTATTTATTTTGGATATGAACCCCTTATCAAATGTATAGTTTATAAATATGTTCTCCCATAGGATAGATTTTTAACCGTTTGGGATGGTTTAAGGGAGACCTAATGGAGAGCTTCAAAGAGAGCATTCTGTGACTCTATTGCGGATTCTGGCATACTTTTTTCAGGATGCTCTTTTCCAGGTCAATATTTAAAGAACTTGAAGACTGCAAAGCTTATTCTCTTAAGATGAGAGGGAGCTTCTCCTTCACTAACGATCTGAATTTAACACTGGACCTGTTAAAGCCATATTCATTTGCAAAATATTTGCTCAGCTTTGATGCTATAAAAGCCTCTCCAAAGCTAAGGAAACCCTGAGAAGTGGATTATTCATGCGACTCTGCAGAGCTTGGTATCAGGCATCGCTTGTATTTAATCTTTCCCTAAGCATTAACATTCAGAGCTTATGAAAAATTTGTGATGTATACTAAGTATAGCCCATCCACTTATGATCAGAGTCATCATCTGAGTGTAAGATGTCTGTCCTTCCAGTGAGAACTGAAAGCCCTGGTGGAGGAAGATGGAAAACCCCAGAAACGCTTGTTGTTTTCTTTATTTTTCATTGAGCTTCTGGCTAGTATTTGATAAGGTGTCACAGATTTAATCAGTTTTAGTTTAAACAGAAGATTGAGAAAAAATATCTTCTTTTCATTACTATTAGAAAAAAATCCTAGAGCTTAATTTTGACTGCATGAAATGATGTCTAATAACAAATATTTGTAATTGATGTATTCCAGATACTTGCAGAGTAGAAAATACAATGTTATTTTCTTTAAGAGGAAATTGGGTATGTATAGAATGTCAGAGGAAACAAATTTAAGAGCAAGATTCTGAATGATGGTTCTGAATTCTAGAAGCCTTTGCTAATGAAAGGGAAGATTATGGTTTTCAGTGTAGGTCATGGCCTGAAGTAGAGAATTTCTGAAATTGTCACTGCAGACCCTCCAATCAGACTAACCTGTATCTGCAACTCTCCTGATGAGCTCTGAGCCTTCTCAGTGCTACAAATACTTATATCAGGCAGAGGTGGGTTGGGATCTAATTTAAATTTACCCATCCTAATATGAGTAAGATAATTCTATTATATTCATCCTAGAGAATATATCCTTCATAGAAATATAGGAAGAAAGAGCTTGAATTTGGTTAGGAATATAGATTATGAACAGCCTCCTTATCCTGAAAGCTGAGATAATACCTGTGTCATGTGGTAACAAAAAATAAGATTATTTGTATAAAGAAGTTAGCTTGTAGCAAAGTTTATAGTAAAGTGCTTCAAAATGGCAGCAAGGAAAGGAATATTGAAGGAAAATTTTAAAAGACATTAGGTCAGTTGGTATCTGTTTTTAGCAAGTAAACAAACAAAATATACTTTCTCTTTTCTGCCAATAAATAGGTTAGGAAGCAGCTGGAAGGCAACATCGTCTGGCTTCTAGGAGGTCACACCTTCAATGAGTTATTATTTTATTGCTCCTTGGGAGCCTCCACTGAACGTGGTGTTCTGTCACTTCTGAAATTCTGGGGAGTTCTTTTCAAGATAGAAAATTGACAACTAGTGCTTTTTAAATCATAGAAGGTAGTGCTTGTTGACCCAACATGCGATCCAAAGTGGTTATAAAGTCTTTCGCAAGTGTACTAAAAATGCCTGCCACCTTCCCGTTTCCACCCCTCCACACACAGCTTCTTGTAAATACCCCCTCCACACATACCCCACCATACACGGTGTTCTCTCTGCTAAGAAGGAAACTGTATACAGACGACATGACCTCACCTCACCTTCATTCTCCTCCATGCCCAAAGCTGAGACTGTGGTGGCCAGTCATTTGTAAGCTGTCCAGGCACCTTTGGCATGGCCTTGTTTGAAAAGGTAAGAGATTATTTTTGGGGAATTTTGTAGGAAGGGAATAAAGCAATGAGCAGTGAAGTTGAAAGTTTATGCTCCAGACAGAGACTAAGATAACCATCATGGAGAACGATTTAAGCTTGTGGGAAAATAGAAAGTATGACTATGAATAGGTATGATCTATAACATAAAGACAGATGATTTATAATGTAGAAAAAATATTACAGATTAGAAGTGAAAAAACCAAACAGAAGAGATAAGGGAGTGAAGTAGATTTCTGTGTAGGTAGAGAGTTTAGTATAACGTAGAATATGGAATCCTTCCATGTTCTCCATCATAAAATTCAAAGAAACCTCATGACTTACTCAAGATGCCTGTAGGAGCAGGAGATGCCATTGTGTTTTGCCCAAACATTTGTTCATCAATTTTTTTTCTTTAATGAATGTGTGCATTTTCTAAAATGAATATCAAAGAATGCTTCATTTGTTTATGTATTTAAAATATGTATTGACTACCAAAGATATATAACAACCTCTGCTACACTCAATCCTAGGTCCAGTGCATGCACTTGGAATCCAAGGACCCTACTTGGAAGGGCTGACAGTTTTATGTTAGGAAACAGCTAAGGAAGTGTATTTATGGAGCACATGTGAGATTTCATTACATGCATAGAATGTGTAATGATCAACTCAGGGTATTTGAGATGTCCACTACTTTGACTATGTGTCATTTTGATGTGTTAGATGCTGTGACACTGATAAAGACAGGATATGTAAATGTGGGAGCTCAACGGAGGAACATCTAGCTCCAACAGTTTGCTAGTTGTGGGGAAGAAAGGGTAAGGAAGTTTCCTCAAAGAATTACATCTGAGCAGAATTATGGCATGCCAGCAACCTCAGCCAGGTGAAGGGCAAAGAGAAACGCATCCATGAAAGCCTCCAGGGAGACAGAGATTGCAGTATTCAGAAACTGCAACAACAAATCACATATTCCTGGTCCACAAGATGTGAGAGGAGGAATGATAAGAGATTTGTTGGACAGCAGGGGGATTCAAATCAAGGACCAGCACACGTGAGATAGTTTTTGGCATACTACATAGATTTGACTTCAACCTTACAACATAGTATTTTAAGTTAAAGAGCAATATGTTCATATTTACAGCAGGGAGGTGGAGAAGTGGCTGTTGAGACATTAAAAGAGCAGAATTTACTGGACTTGGAAGACTTAGCACGATACCCTGATTTCTGGCATCTCAGTGAGTTAAGGCAACATGACGAGTAGGAGGAAGAGCAGTTATTATCAAGAGAATGCAAACGGCTTTGAAATGTTGAGTTGGGGTTTCCATGGGATATACAGGTAGAAAGCAGAGTCAGTAGTAAGATACAAATAGGCCTGGGACACAGGAGAGAGTCCCAAAAGGGGTATTAAGCTTCCATCTCTGTAATAGTTATATGGTTGGGCATTTCGTTTGCTTTGTGCTATACAACTATTTCAAGTTCTTTACATTTTCTTTCCTTTTTGTTTTCTTGAGGCAACATCTTGCTCTGTCGCTCAGGCTGGAGTCCAGTGGTATGATCATAGCTCACTTTGGCCTCAAACTCTTCAGCTCAAATGATCTTCCCACCTCAGCCTACTGAGTAGCTGGGACTGCAGGCATAGCCACCATGCCCTGCTAATTTTTTTTTTTTTTTTTTGAGACGGAGTTTCGCTCTTGTTGCCTAGGCTGGAGTGCAATGGCGCGATCTCGGCTCACCGCAACCTCCGCCTCCTGGGTTCAGGCAATTCTCCTGCCTCAGCCTCCTGAGTAGCTGGGATTATAGGCATGCGCCACCATGCCCAGCTGATTTTTTGTATTTTTAGTAGAGACGGGGTTTCACCATGTTGACCAGGATGGTCTCGATCTCTTGACCTCGTGATCCACCCGCCTCGGCCTCCCAAAGTGCTGGGATTACAGGCGTGAGCCACTGCGCCCGGCCCACCCTGCTAATTTTTTATTTGTATTTTTCTGTGGAGACAGGGTCTTACTGTGCTGACAGACTGGTCTCAAACTCCGGGCCTCAAGCAATCCTCCTGCCACTGCATTTTCAAGTCTTAAAAAAAAGCAGTTTAGAAATTATTCACCTTGTTTATAGATCTAAGAGTCTATATTTTAGCAAGCTGTAGGGTCTAGAAATCAAATTTTGAGTGGACAAACAAAATCAAGTTTCGTCTCATTTAGAAATGTGAAAGAAAGAGGACACAGTTTACCTGGTTTTTATGTACAGCAGAGTGTTACTGTAATAGGTTAGCACAAAAAGGAAAAATCCTAAATCACAGTCACTTTGCCATAATTTTTAATAGTTATATTCTCTCATAGTTCTATGGATAACATGCTCATTACAGACACTCTGAAACTGAGGAGAACCAGGGTTCTTCCTGCATGTTTATGTTGAATGTGAAGAAGGTAAGATTACTGCTTCTGTTATACTGTGGAGCTCCTCATTAGGTCTAGCCAATGTGGTTAGCTATACTGTGTCTTCTACCACCACACATACACAGAAAACCTTGGTAGCAAACACAGAATGAACTTCCTTGAAAGTAGAGAAACATTCTTTGGCTAAGGTATGTGAGAATAAGAATGAATGATGCAAACATTGGCAGAAATGCTGATGGAAGAACTGATGGATGCAGATCTATTTCAGAGACCCCTTAACTGTCAGGGAACATGAATTGTCTGGCTGGCTGAATTGAGTCTAGAAATGATGCTCTCTGGCTGCTAAGTATATATATTTGACCAAAAGGTGTGTGAGGGCAGTGTCCATTTCATTACTTGCCCTGAGTCCTCAGGGCTTACCAGAATACCAGGCAGATACATGCTTCAAAAGCCTGTGTTGAATGAATGAGAAAATGAATAGAATAATATTTTCATGAGTAGCCATGGATTGAGGTTAAAATTAATAAGAAGAGCCCCCAAGAGGTCTTGATTGAGCCTTATGCTTTGGGTCACTCTTCTGCTCAGCTGTGTGGAATAATTTGCAGCACTAGAAATGGACTTAACAACTAGGATGAGGGGGTTTTGTTTTTGGATCAAACGTTTTTTCATCATGAAACTACTGGGTGGCCTCTGACATGATGTGTTTAGTTATCAAACACGTCAGTTAATACCATGGAGAGAACACATGTATTAAAAGTGACAGATATAACAAGGGTCAAGGATTAAAGGTGAATTGCAAAGGGCTTTTTACTGCATCTCTGTTGTTATAACAGTTTCTAGCAGGTTGAATACATGAACAACAAGAATGATGAGGAGTCATGGTGAGCAGAATCTCTTTCTCCAGCAAAGCAGGCATTTTTTTCCCCCACATTGAGTTAAATATTCTTTAAATGCTGTAGTTGTTACTACGTATCTTTGCTGTTTGTGAGACAGCACAATCATATTTGAAACATTCAGCAGTTCTTTCTCATTAACTTTCATTTATCTAATTTTCATTGGTTATATTTTCCTTGTTACAAAAGTATTATTGTCTCATTATCAAAAATTAATGAATAAAAAACCAGTATAGACAGTTAAAAGGTGGAGTAATGTAGTAGCCTAAATATGACATTGTTAGCTGTACATTCCTACAGTTCCAATTGAAGATGGCATTTTATCCCTTAATTAGACACAAAGAACTGATAGAGAACTTCCTTTTTGCCTACCACTGCATTGTATGTTGTGATATGTACAAGAATTCCCAATACAGACATGGAAATGATGAATAAATGCAAGGGGAAATCTCATTGCATATCTCTATGTCCAGCAGGCTAAGATAATATTATGCTGTGCAGTGGTGGTAATTAGAGCACATCATGTGACTGTGAGTTTTTGAGGGCAGTGATCAATATCTCTGTATCTTTGAATCCCCAAGGGTGTTGTCTAAAATGTTCAGTTAGCACTTTGAATGAATGAATGCTTATTGAGTAAAGAGTCAATTGCATGTGACAATAAATGCAGTAAGAATTAGTCAAGAGGGAAACAAGTGTGGCCTGCAGTCACCAACAGAAGTTTTAAGCTCCAAGCTACCCAAATGTCTACGTAAATCATATGTTATTATTAAAGCATTTAGATGATGATGTTTGGAAGTTGTGTTCAAAACCAAGAAAAAATTGAGCAAGTTTTGGAAGTTCCTTTCTATTCTGAGTTATCTGCTGTTTACGGTGTTAGGACTATTACTGCTTTATAGATTAATTCTACACTGTAGTAATTAACTGGATAATGAAGGCAAAAAGTAATTAGAAACACTATGACATATCAAGGAATTAGTATCACCTTCCCAGAGGCTTCCCCGTCTCTTTAGCATAATCTCTGTCTCAGTTAAACTTAGGTGTTTACTGCCTCAAAAGCAAGTATTTCCCTTGAAAAGCAGATTTATTTTATTTTTTCTTTTTTGAGGTGGAGTCTTACTCTGTCACCCAGACTGGAGTGCAGTGGCATGATCTTTGCTCACTGCAACCTCTACCTCCTGGGCTCAAGCGATTCTTCTGCCTCAGCCTCCTGAGTAGCTTGGACTACAGATATGTGCCACCATCCTTGACTTTTTTTTTTTTTTTTTTTTTTGCATTTTTAGTAGAGATGGGGTTTCAGTATGTTGGCCAAGCTTGTCTCGAATTCCTGACCTCAGGTGATCCACCTGCCTTGGCCTCCCAAAGTGCTGGAATTACAGAGAGAAGCTGCAACTTTTGTACTAGCTGAATGTTGTTATTCTTCTTCAAACATTTTAGGATAAAGATATAATATGTGATTGTTTTAGGTGACTTTTTGTGTGTAACATTTGAGCTCTAAGGATAAAAAATATATCTTTCTATATAATACATTTCAATATCTATTTAATGTGCCAATTGCAAGAATTTTCTGATTGACATTGATCCTTTTCCTTGAGAATTAAGTCATTTTCTTCTGGGAATTAGTATAATAGATTTATCATATGCGTAAGGGCCTTGACTAAGCTCTCTCTTCCTCACTATTTCTTCAAATGTAATTCCATTGAAAATTTAACTGCTGTTTTAGAGATTACAGTAAGGCAAAGCATTTCTCAGAAGACAAATATAGAACCTAAAGTTACTATAATGACATTTGGCAAATTACATAATCTGAGTTCATTTTTTTCTCTTCTCTCCCTCCTCCCTTGTCACAAAGCCTATAGGAAGGCATACTACATATTTTGACACTTTTTTTTTTTTTTTGCTTTCAATAGCTGTATTCTTACTCACCGCTTTAAAATAAGATGTCTCTTTTATATTTTTTAACTCAAAGGTATACTCAGAGGCTGGAAGACTTTAATGGAGTCTGGCTACTCAGATAGAGCCCCCTTGGTGGTGTTTTCCTTGGCGATATGATTCTGGGACATATTCCCTCAGGACTACAGGCTGAGAACTGTGATTTTGCTAGCAGGCTAGGTAGAAGTAGATCTGTTTCTCAAAATGAGGTTCATGTTAACATCATTCATGTATTGTATTAAACACAAACCAGAATGCCAAGGTTTTATTTACAATGAGCAATATAACTGTAAAATTGGACATGGTGCTCAAGTCAACAACAATTCACAGACTCTTCTCCCGGTAAAGAAGCAACATGGGGATCCAAATTGTAATCAGAATGCCAAATTATCAATTGATAATGAGAAATGCATCTGTCTGATGAGAATGCTTAGTTGGCCCGATAAATTCATTGTCTCCCTGTAGATGAGTGACACAGGATACCAAATTTTCTGAAGGTTGCTAGAGAATACGGCTTTAAAACAATGATAAGGAGTTGATTTTATGTTCTGTCTTCCAGTTAATACGGTTTTAACATTCCCACCTCTACCAGGCTGGCCTCACCAAGAAAGCAATACTGCTTTAGTCCCTATAACCAATGTGGGCACAATAATGTTTATTTTCTGCCTTTATTTTTTCTTTGCTTTTCTCAACCAACTACCTCTCTGCAATAAATGTGTATGACACAATTGATTAGGCTTTTGTCTATCATAGTATTGATTCATTGAGTATCAATCATATTTCAGACTTGCAGCCCTAAAATTACTTCCATATTATCTTTATTGATATTTGGGCTATGTTCAAATGCACCAATCAAACACGTATAGTTTACTGACCTGACCTCACATTTATTTAATTATATTTTTTATTTTTAAATCCTGCAAATCAACTCATTGCAGTCCTTGGCACTGAAAATACCTCTATTTCTTCACTGCATTTCCTGAAGTGGCAAAAATACCAAGATTATGAGACCCAAGGGGAAATAATAGTGATTTCTGCCCCTAGTGTTTAATGCAAATCGAAATGAAAACACGGCTTGCTTTGGAAACGTACAAAAAGCAATAACAACAATAACAAAAAAAAGCTAAAAACTTGATTCTCCTCTTTTAGAGATGGCAAAGAGATAGTAAAGTTGATAAAGAGATGATTTGGGGAATGCAGGTACTTTTTTGCATTAATGAGTATACTCACTTCTAACATCTCCTGGATGTATTTGTGAATTGGCTCCAGAATCTCTTGCTATCATCTACACTACAACTGGAGACACACCATCTCCCAATACAGTTTCTGGATCACCTTCAAAGATGTCAGCTTCTTCACCATAAAGATGGCAAAAAGTAGAATAATTGCACTATATCTTTGACCTTTGTTAAGAATTGATCAGTTTCTTTTTCTAAACTAATATGACAAGCACTTCTAATTTATGTCAATAGATCTCTTTATAGACATGTTTATATTTAAATACTAAGATAATCTGGAACTATGGAATTATACAACTGTATAACAATATTGTACTTGATCAGTTATTGCTTTTCTTTTCCCATTTATTTATTTTGTATTGAGTCCTACATTGGTGAAAGGCCTGGTGCATTGCATTGAGTTCTTCATGTTTGAACTTCACAAAGGTTCAAAGGTTTGCACATGGCCTGGAACGATAAACATTTGTCCTGAAGTCATTCTTCAGCTTCTGACATGGCTTGAGATTTAATTGCCACCTCATTAATATGGGCCATTGGGTGTGAATTTTTCAAAACAACATACATCAAGAGAACTGAGTGAAATGTTTCATGTTCAGAGGTTTTACCACTCCTGTTCCCCACTGCCCATGTTTTGTAAACTTTCAACTTCAACAGACTGGTTTGATAAACATGCCCTGTCTTCTAGGTCATTGGGTTAAAGATCAGTTCAGTCTTTTTGAACTTTTCACTTTTCCTGTGTAAGTATAAGCTAAGTACTTACTGGGTTCCAAAACTGAAAGCCTATGAAGATAAAGGGCCTTATTGAAATAGTGAAGTGAGCAAAATATCTTTATGGTTCCTGACCTTGTCCTCCTGGGCTTTGTCCTTCTATTAGTGAATGACACCTTACCCTCAGTTTCCCAGTATTTATACCTTTCTAGTGTTTTTGCAATTTAGAAAAGTGTGTTTAATAGACCAATAGGGTGACTGTTGTGTAAAAAAATCTTTCTATTTCAAAATAACTAAAAGAGAATAGATTGAATGTTTCTAGCATAAACAAAAGACAAGCATTTAAGGCGATACATATTCCAATGACACTGATTTGATCTTTACGAATTGTGCAAATGTATTAAATCACCACATGTAGCCCGAAAATATGTACAACTATTATGTATCAATTTTTTTAAAAAAGGATACAGTGAAGGAACATAATTAAACTTGATTATTTAATTGCTAATCATTAAATTTTATAGGGAAAGAAGAAGGAAATCTTCAGGAACTGAAACTCATAAGTCAAGGGACACGACTGTATTTAAAGGCTATTTATAAAGCCCTCTATATAAAAGTTATACATAGCCTATACAATAAATAAGAATCTGACATTATACTGTCACCTAGCACAATGCATGCATTGCACACAAAAAGCACTTCATGATTACTATTATTATACAGACAAATACATATTTACTACTTATCAAAGTATTACGTTATTTCTCACATGAAGCCATATCAAAATACTGCTGATTAAATGTAGAAGTCTCTTGCTCCGTTTTCCTCAATGCCATTCTCACTCACTAGAGAAATCTTTTTAATTATTTTTAATTTTAAAATTTTTACTGGTTATGTTAGGCATTCTGGTAGAGCACTCAATTTCTATATCTATCAGAGTTAGGCAATTCACTCTGCAATTGGGAAGATGGAGATTTTGCTCATTTATACTTGACTCTCCTTCTTCTATTAATCTTCTTCTATTTATGTAACTGTAACATAGCTGCAAGCTATAAGTAAAACACTTAAAACCATTTTCTTATTCTGATGACTTGTAATAATATCTCTTTATTTCCCATGAGATGAAATGAAGATCTTGGTCTCATACATTTTCTCCAACTTTTTCTCACTCATTTCAGGCCCTGCTTCTGTTGGCCACTCTTTCTGTGTTTAGATTGCTGATATTTGCACTTTCTGCAAAAAATAGAATGGTCTTTCCCCAAAGGTTAACTTTAAAAGTAGAGTAATAAACAGTATTAATATTATTAATTGCCACATAAACATAATTTAATGTTAGGTAAAAAGTATGTTAGGATTATATTTTTTTAAGAGATTGGTGTCCTGACTCATAACTCACTGAAAAGAATTCCTAGCATTTGAGTTCAAATAAATGGTTATTTCCTTATATTTAGCCAATTGCTTAAAATTAAGCTGTATTTATTTTATGTATTCTGTTTTCCTTCATCATATCGTATATTTATTTTTTACTCTCTATCATATTATCTAGTCTATTTGGTCTAGTTTCCCCTACTTCAAATATATCCCCCTTCTAGAGTCCTCTTTTTCCCTGCTCCACACTGGACTTACAGATCCAAGGCATCCTGCTGTATCACTAACATCCTAAGTTTGATGTTACTGGTGTCATTGAACTTCTCGGTTCGATCTGATGTTTTGATAGCTTCCTATTTTTTGAATTATCCTTTGGCTTTATTATAATACACCATAAAGTAATTTCCTAAGAGAAAGCAAACAGGAGGTAAATGTTCTGTGTCTTGCATACTCTCATATTTGTGTGATCCCATAGCCAACTATAAAATTCTAGGTTGAAAAGAGTCTTCCTTTCGAAGTTTGAAAGCACTGCTCCATTGTTATTAATGAGAAATAAACTACTAGTCTTATTCTTCGTGTTTCCCTTTTAAGAGGGAAAACTCAAAAGTTAAAACTTTTAGAAGCATCTCATTATTTTAGGTATTTACATGTTTTCAATGACATAGATGAGAATCCCTTTTGTGCTTATTACAATATGCACTCAGTGAAACTTCTTCGTGTATAAATTAAAGCCTTCCTTTGAGCTAAGGGCAATTTTATTTCTGTCTTTAATTTTTCCTCTCCTTCATTTTCTCTCTTCTCTTTCTCTAACTTTTAAAACCTGGATGTTAGATCTTCCAGATTTATCCTTTCTCATGATTTCTGTCTTTATACTTTAGCCTAATTAGCAAGAGTTCCTTTGCTGTGTTTAGTCCTTCTACTGTTCTATTTGTTTATTCCAACAACTATGTTTTTGGTTTCTAGGAAGTCTTTCTTGCTCTCTATTTTAACTGTCCTTACCTTACATTTTTATTTTTTGGTTGTAATAGTTTCTCCAATTTGTGTAAGTTTATCAGAGCTTCTATTTTCTTTCTTTTTTTTTTTTCTTACACTATCTCTGTTTTCATCTTGCCAATCTTAATCTTTCTCCATAATATTTCTGGATCTCGTAATATATTTGTTATGCTTGATTGTCTATGTATTTAAGCAGAAAAATGTCAGACTGCTTTGGCTTTCTTTTGATCTAATAACTATTTATACTTAAAGTCTTTATCCTGAGTGAGAACTGTAGGAATAGAGGAAATAGCAGAAGGGGCAAGTGATCAGATATATTAAAGAGGTGAAATTTGGCATCAGTGAGCCTCCACCATAAGAGAATGTGAAAATTGCTATTCCCAGATGCCAGCATCTAACTAAAGCCTTGTTTTTCTCCTGGGAAGTAGTTCAGTTTTTTAGAAAACAAACAATAATTTTTGTTTTGCTTTGTTTTGGTTTTTGGTTTGGGGGGTTGCATAGTTATTATTTTTTTGGATGATGATTATTATTTGCTTGGAATTATTCATGTTGTTTGCTTCCTGATATCTAGAATGGAGATGATGGACTGCACAGAACAGCATAGTAGCTCTTTTATATATGGAGCTCACACTGGGTTTTGTTTTTAGTCATAGCTTTTACTTCTACCCTTGGACTCCCTGAAGTTTTGTTTTCTTTTTATTTCTGCAGAGTCTCCTGCCAATTTTGTAGTCACCGTATAGCATATTTTAGACTGCAGCTATTCTGCCTGTTAAATCTTAAAATAGAGCAGTAAACACAATTATGACCATGTAAATAAGTTTAAACTGAGTCAGGAAGTATGCTAAGCTTTAAGACTTTTTTACTTTCAGAGACCAATGTCATGAACTTCCCATCATCTACCTTCAATGTCATCCCAAAATAGCACCCTCTTTCTTGGTTGTTATTTACTTCATTTGTGTTCTGCTAACCTGTTTTATGCTATACTTATGTTGTCAAAATAATTCATTTATATATAATTAAATTTTGTGTAAATATTTGACATATAAATATTTAGCAGAATCTCTAAAAGGAGTGAAGGCAAAAAGCTTTTCTGATCCATAATAATTGCTTACCTAGAACATCACTGAATCTGTAGTCAATGAATGGGATTCTGAATTCCTTGACAACATATTTTTAATTTTTAGGTTTTAAAGTACCTCCTTTAAAGCACCAGACCAATAGTCAATTATTATTGTACTCACCTCTAATATTGCATTATTCTTGAGTATGTAACAAATATCTGGTCCCTGGAGTTTATCTTCCCTTATACAACTACTTCTCAGTGTATCATTTTGTGATGACTTTTTATTCTGAGCTTTCTTTACCTATCTGATAGGTATACAGTTTTTCCCAAGATGCTACAACAATACCAGACAATTCCAGGCTTTCCCGCCTTCCTCTTGTGATCTGTAAAAACCCATACACTGGTTTGTCATGTGCAGTGTTGTATGCCCTCTGCCCTTTCACTGGTGGTGTTTTAAAACGAGCATTGTAGATGACCATGAATCACAGCAGACAGGTTCCCAGTCCTCTGCTGTTTCCTGATGTACATTTTTTCTCTTGTCACAACTAGGAAAGTCACATTTCAGTGTTTCGATTTTGGTGAATGCCCACAGCAAGGCTACTGAAGGAAGGAGGCACAATAGGAAGCTGTTGGCCAGGTGAACTTTTAGAAGACTCTTGAAAGTAGAAGAAGGTATAGAAAATGCCTTTATCACTTGGTGAGAAACATGAACTACATTCTTTGTTGTGTCATATTAAAATGTAAATCACAGGAATAAATTATAAAAATAAAACTTAACCAAACCATAAACAGGAGGAGGTAACAGAGGACACAATAGATTTCCTAGAAGATAATATTGCAGGCCAGACATAACAAGTACCCAAGATAATGCAAAATTCTAAAATTCCCTTAGCCAAGTGTGGAGCACAAAAGTTCTCAGTTCATGCACTTTTGAGGTATGTCATTTGGAAAAAAAACATGCTATAGGAGATAGTTTTATTGTGTTTTGTGCAGTGACCTTTTAAAAGGGAAAGGCCCTTTCTGAGATATTGTGAGTTCACTCATGCATCTGTCGTAGAATTTGCTTGAAACAAAGTGTGCCTGTCACCCCAACCTTTCTTTAGAGCAAAGCCTACTTCCTCAAGGGAAGAAAAATGCTTTAACAGTGTCATTCAGATGGAACAGAAAGAGGTCTTCCCAGGTTTATCTTGCTATGAATCAACAGGACCTTCTGGATTTTGAAAAGTATAGTACGAAATATTTTTTCAGACATCAGAGTTTGGGGAACTAGTTTTGTTTAGCTTTATACAAATTTCTAGCATTATTAGATTCCGCTGCCTCTTGCAATCTTACAGCCTCATAGAGAGTTGAATAAATGGTCATTGCCTGGGTAGATGAGGACTCTTTCTAAAGTGTTCAAGAGTGGGTCACATAGAGGGGAGTACCTTCTTCCTGCATTTATTTTCAAGTATCTGTTTTCCTCTATTCTAGTCTGCATTTTTGTAAACAGCAAAGATGTAAATGTTCCTTAATTATTTTTAGTTGTCAGACTTATGTTCCATTCAAATGTATTTCCAGGCTGAGATAATTTGAACGATGGCCGGCTCTAAGTTGATTACCAAACTTTAATTTTTTTTTCACTTGATTAAAATAATTGAAGGTGATAACAGCATTATGTAGGGTTCACTGAGTATCCCCGAAGTTGGGAACGATAATACAGAATACAGAAAAGAAGCTCCAGAAGAAAACAGCTGTAACTAACCCCTCTGGAAAAAGACCTCAATCAAAACAATACTTAGTGAAAGAAAAATATTTTCAGTGATCAAATTATTTGTCTGACCAATGCTTGATGGAAAGATTCTACATTACTAGTTATTTGTAATGGGTAATTGTACAATATACTGGATTTTTCAATCTGGTATGAATGAAAGGGGGTAGATCTTCACAATTGTCTTAGGACAATAGATGCTAAACTGAGACTATTCTGGGAAAACCAGGATGTATGGGCCCCCTGGTAATAGTACAATTGTCATACATCTGTGTCATAAGCACACAAATAATATCTAGCAATGAAAAAAACATTCAGCTAAGAAACCTTTCAGTCAAAAACTTTCTATAAAGGTGTGAAGACATGTTATGTCATGTATTAAGTTAAAATCTTTAAGATGAAGAGCATCCCTTTAATGATTAGGAGAAACAGAAGATAGAAATAAAGATTTTGTTACTTACAGGTCCTGACTGGGGGCAGTACATGGCATACCTGGAGACTGCATACAAGGAGATCAGGGAGTGTGGGCAGGAGGAATGTGGACTGGGGGCACTTGTATTTATTGAAGTCCAGGGTGAGAAACTGAAGTGTCATAGGACAAGGAGAGCAATTGGGCAATTTAAAGCAAGCAGGCACAAAATTTGAAGCAACCCAAAGTTAAAAACCCTTTCTGGCAAAGAATTGTTATCTAGAAATCTACCTGAGCCAAAGGCTGAGTGTGTGGGTTTGGGGTGAGAGATATCTCATCTCACCAGACGAACAAAAAGGAGAACTTATCATCTAAGTTAAATAGCCAAACAAAATAGATGCTGAGACAACATAAAATTATAAGAATTATGAGGTCAAGATGGTACAGAAATTCTGGACCTGGCACAAGGAAGTACTGCAATGAATAGCAGGAAGTTAGGGCAGACTACTTCTAGTGTCCTGAGTTTTCAGGTTTCATCTAGCTGTCAAAACCATTTGTCCCCTGGACTGTGATTTAACTGGTGATGCTGACTGGCAGTGCCCTTACTAATGACTTAGCAGATGACTCTGAGCTGACAATTTGCCATCCTTCAGCTGTCCTGGTAAGGGAGATTTAGTTACCAGCATGCACAGCACAAAGCAGAATCCAAACTCATAGATTTTTCAAAAACTTATTGTTAAAGCCTATTATTAACAGTTTGGTAAGAAAGGGCTTTTTAATGCAGAAATGTTATAGAGTATCATGAAGGAAAAGTATTTGCTATGGCCAGAGTGGCCCAAGCTAATCCTTTTGGGAATAGCCTTACATATTTGGGGGAAATGTATCATTTACTTGTAAGCTACACCTGTCAGCCTCTCTTTTCTACATTTGACAGCTCTTAAACCAGCAATGTAAGAATTACTAGTGAAAAAATAAACATTAGTGTAAAACTTTATGTACTTATTACATAACAGTCACATATTAGGTGCACATTTTAAGTACAGACACTGAAACAGCAATATAATTTATCAGGGAAACTCAAAATGCTATAGAAAAACTTGACTTGGAAAGCACCAAAAATGGACATAATGCAAGTAAAGTAGAAAACAATGACATTTGGAAATAGTCTTGTTTTCTCTTCTTCTGTGGACTTGCTTTATGAATACATGGAATTTAGACTTTGCTATATTTAAAAAAATATGAAAATGCACATAATGATTCCCAGGCTACTCCTGATCCTTTAGTCATGATTCGTACAGGAAAAAATGTGCTTGGGATGGGGAAGAAATTTGTGGCTATCGATATTTGACCCTGAGAGTGAACCTCACCTTTGGAAGTTATTACCAACCATTTGACTTTTAGAAGACCCTTTACACAGCAAGAGATCTCCCCTACCTTTAAGGTTAAGACATTAAACTTGGTTAAAAAAATCACTTTTCCAAGTACATTAACTATGTCTTATATATTATCTATACACGGTTACTAAGAAAATATAAAAATTTATTCATATACCATTAAATTGGCTTTAAAGAAAAGAATCACCTTTTTAATACCATCAGGATTTAATTTGTCAAACTTTTCAGAAACTTATATAATGAAAATACCTGGATGTATTTCTCTGTAAACTTTAGCTGTTAACATCCTTTTCAATGCTTGTGTAGTTTCTCAGAACAAAACCTAACCTTCAAGATGAGTCATTTGTTCCCAAACTCGAATTGTCATGAAACACGCTCCTTGGGTTTCTGTCCATTGCTGAATATGATTTCTAAGAATGGTGTGTCATAGTTGGTGTATGAAGGTCATTTGTTCTACAGGTCAGAAGGCCTGTGTTCTCATCATTAATTAACTTTGTGATGTTGGGTAAATCACTTAATCTCTATAGTTTTATCTTCGGTAAAATATAAAAGAAAGACTTTGAACTACAGTTTGTTTCTACCCTAAGAGCTTGAGATATTTTATCTTGGTGACATCATGGCTCATGGGCATGCTGAGATCAGATTAGCAGTTGCAAAAACAGTGGTTATACGGTGAAGAAACCTGGAAGGGATGTCAGACTTAACCTGGGAAATAAAATCAGGGAATGTGGTCAAAGTCAAACAATACGTTAGCACAGGATGAGATGCCAGCAGATGATGAAGCCAACAAAGACATGCATAAAAGGCTATAGGGCTATTTCTGGACTCAAGCAAGCTAGTCTCAATTAGGAGAAAAGCGGAGGGGCTGGTGGAGTGGAGGAGAGAAAGTCAATAATGACGCGATAGTTCCATCCTGGATAATTTCTTTGAAAGCTGGGAGTTCCAATCTGTGTATGGCCTTACGCCTTCCAGGGTGAAAGAAACAGCCTCTTAAAAACCTGACACTGTTCTTTGCTTAAGCTTCTTTATTAACCAGGCCAAGGTGAGACATGGGTTTCATGCCCCATTGGTAGCAGTGCAAGCTGTCTTGTTCTGGGTATTGATATCCAAGTATGCTTTTAAATCATATTCCTCTTTGACACTGTTAGCTATGAAAATAAGTCTTAGTACTACTGCCAGTGGTCTAATCCCAATGATGTGGTTGAGCATCTAGTTCATTACTCTGAGCTACGACTCTTGATGAAGATGTAGGGTGACACAGTGTTTGTGAAGAAGGCGCATGTAGAATACTTGATATCCTTGGTGAGATGGCAGAACTTAAACCACAAGGAGGACAGGAATTATGAGGAATGATATCAGGAAGTTTTTTTCCAGCTTGATAGATGGGACAGAAAGCAGAGTGGCAGGAAGGGGGCCAGGTACTATCTCCTTGAAGGAGGAATGAACAGTCCTCAGGGGCTGTCTGTCACAGGCCAGAGACTTATACCAGAACTTTGTTTAATGGAAGTCTTTTAGAATTCAAAGTGAACTTATCTGACCTTGACATGTAATTCTCTACAGCAAGACAAAGAGTAGTAGATGAATAACACACCTGGATACTGTTGGGAAGAGAGGGGTAAAATCCAAGATGGAATAAAGTGTGTTATGGGAGATCATGAATATCATGGGCTTTGAGTATTAGGGTTACGATGTTATGAAGAATCAGTTTGAGACACAGTCTTATGTTTGTTTTGGTCATCTGCCTGGAGGCAAGGTGCAGAAAATGCTTATACTCTGACAAGTTGTGAATTAAATAGAACTTTCTATCAATAGTTAATGAACCGGGTGTCAGAAATCAAGACTTCATGATTGGGAAGCTGTGGGACTGGGGAATTTCCTTGGAAAAGAGGGGGACTCTAAGTGGCGCTAGTGGGGTGGCCTAAGTTCTGACAGTGAAGTGTGCCCTTTTTGGGAGACTGTACCCTGAGGTAAGGACACTTGTGACCCTGAGACTAGAGCCAACCCATGGTAGAACCCAAGTGTATAGAAACCTTGGACTTGAGGGTGTTGGCAGAGTGAGGGGCACTCAAACCACCCAGAGACATCCTTCATCTGAGAATGAGTTTTCTAGATCTCCCTGCAGTGTTTTTGAGGGCTTGAGTCCTAGCTGAGCCTTCTGTGATGCCTCCTAAGTCCTGTCAGTGTGGGTGCCCACACATTTTTCTCAACAAAAGTTGCAGAAATAGGAATATAACTAGTGCAGCTCATCTGCAATAGAGAGTCCTATGTGGTTTCCAGCTGGGCAGTAGTTTAAAGGATAGCCCTGTGAATCTATTCAAATGGTGTCTTTACTTGAGATGTCAATAAAAGGTGGTAAACTTGGGAATCTCTGAGAAACATTTATCCATAGTGGAAATTACATGTATTTAAGTATTAAGGTAGTAAATATATATTGATATTAGATTACATGTCAGATACTGACCTAGGCATAGAGCTATAACTAGAAGTCAGAGCGATACAAAATCTCCCATGGGGGAATTTAAGACCAAGTTTCAAGCCACATGGACCTGCATTCTGCTAATATCCAGTTTCATGCCTTGGAGAGGTTACTTGAATTTTTCCGAATGTCCATTTTCTCATATATAAAATGGCCGTTATAACCCTGCTCTGCAAGACTGCCAATTAGATGATATAATAGCTTTCAAATGTCTGTTAAAGTGTCTAATAACCGCATAATAGCTACTCAGTAATAAGTAGCCATAATTATTTTAGCAAATAAAATTTAAACTCATAGAAAAATTGGAAAGCACTGCACTGGCTTTCCTATTTTCCTAATGGCCATTATTATTTACCCAGTGACAATGCAGATTTTGATTCATTTTCCTTTTCATAACCAACCTATCAAAAAGTCCTGTTACTGTTATTTCTACTTCAAAATGCATCTCAAATCTATTCACCTCTCTCTGTTTCAGTCTGTACCACCCTAGTTCAAGCTGTCTTCATCTCCCAAGTAACCCAGAGCAATAGCTGGTAACCATGTGCTTACAGCACATTCTATGCAAAGCAACAGGCTGAGTATATTTTCTACAGCACGTATCAGATCATGAGGGCCTCTTGCTTATAAAGGTCCAGTGGATTTTCATTGCATTTACAATCCAAATCTGAAGCTGACATCATAACCAGACTTCTCTCATTCTCTTCCATTTCTTCTAATATCACATTCCTGCACTAACCCCCTCACCCTGCGTCCTCCCACCTCAGCCTCACTGTGTTCTCAGTTCCCAGCATGCACCAAGCTCTGTGCCACTTCCAGGCCCCACACTTGCCGATCTCTCTGCCTATGATTCTCTTCTCGATGCTGTTTGCCAAACCACCTCATTCTTATCTTTCTGCCCTCGGCCTTACCTCAACCAGCCCATCATTCTCTCAGCCTCCTCCATAACTTGTCATAACTTGTGTTTGCTTATTTACATGTTTCTCTCATGTACTGGCCACCACAAAGGTAAACTCCTATCTGTTGTGTTCACCTTAGAATTCTCTATCCTTGGCTCAATAGGAAGCACTTATTAAATATTTTTTAAAATAAATAATATTTTGATGGTAGATAATTGCAGATTACATGATTGTTCAGTTGTTACTCTTCATGATCACGGAGTATGCTGGTTTTAAAGATTAGCCCTTGGTTTATATGTGAATAAACTTTCAAAATTAGACATGATCTTCTCAGTTTTCTTGTCAAAGACTCTATTTCTAAAGATTTGCATTAGCTATTCTGGTCCTGTATATCTACCTATCAGGAATGCATTCCTGTATTGGTAGATTCTGAAGATCCACTTTCTAAATCTCTCATGACCCTTCCTTCTGTGCTGTTAACTAGGAAGTATAAAGCACTTTGGGGCATTTCATTATTAGTATTCCCAATATGGCAATGGAAATGTGGGTAGTGGAATGAGGCAATCCAACTGAGGTTTTCTTCCACGATAACTCTTCTTGAAAACTACACTCTGTAAGAAAGAATTCTCAAGCCGGTGCAACGGTGTTTGAGAGAAGCATAAATGCAGTGGTTGAGCCCAGGTCTTGGAGTCAAATAAACCTGGATTTGTATCTCAGCTCTGTTGTTAACAAGCTACGTATTTAAACTCTCTGATCTCTGAAGCGGTTATGGTAATTTAATTATATCATTCATATCATGCGAGTCGTAACAAATGGTAGCCTTTTTTAACTTTCAGAAGAACACAATACAGAAGAAAAAGTATATGAGGACATTGCTAGCTTAATCTGAGGTTCTCTGAGGGTAAGAGAAAAAGAATGGAAAGAAGGGCATAGTTCTTTCTTTAAGTTCTTAAACCTTTTCTCATGAAAAAGATGTGCCACATATCCATAATTCATCCTGGCAATTAGGTAAACAGTATACAGAATATGAATCTCACCATTAAATAAACTTCAGTGAGTCTCTTTATCCTAAAGGAATTCTTAAAGATTTCATCATGAGTAAGCACTTTTCAGTATAGAATTGCCAAAATACAAAAGAACACCAGAGAACTACTCAAACTTCTAAAAAAAAAAAAAAAAGAGGAAAGAAACCCAAAACCTGTGATTGAAAAAAAAAAAAAAAAGTAAAGTAAGAACAAGAGGCCCTTAGTCATTCTGTTCCCTTTTGGGCCTCTATCTTTCATTTCCTCTGAGAAATAAAGTTATAAACTGTGCTGTCAGTAATCTAGGCTGCTACCAAGTGAGTTACCCACCCCCAACCCCGTGTCTCCAAAAGATTCTTTACAACCCTTTGGCCCTAATTAAAGAAAAAAAATGTTTTCAGTTTTCTGTCCTGTATCTTTCCACTCTGAATTATAAAACAGATTTCTTGAAATTCCTTTAATCATTTTTACAAAGGATTAGCATTAAATTCACAGATAAAAATAATTTAGTAACAATGATCAAAATTACCTAACTCCAATTTGTTTTTACTTTTCTTCTGAGTTTCACTTGCAACCTACAGAGATAGGAGGACAAATAACATAACTGCTTATATGATGATTTTTTTTTTCTTGTTTTTTTTAATTGTACTTTGGGCTCTGGGGTACCTGTGCACATCCTGCATCCTGCAGCATTATTGCATAGGTACATACATGCCATGGTAGTTTGCTGTCTCTATCTCCCCCACCCCCCGTTGCCCACATTAGGCATTTCTCCTGGTTATCCTTCCCCAACCTCCCCTTCCCCTATTGTCCCTCCCCTCACTTCCCCTCCACCCCCACACCTACCTCAGTGAATGTTGTTCCCTTCCCTGTGCCCAAGTGTTCTCATTGTTCCTCACCTGACTCTGAGTGAAAACATGCAGTGTTTGGTTTTCAGTTCTTGTGTCAGTTTGCTGAGAATGATGGTTTCTAGATTCATCCATGTCTCTACAAAGGACACAACCTTGTCATTTTTTGTGGCTGCATAGTATTCCATGGCATATATATGTGCCACATTTTCTTTGTCCAGTCTATCATTGATGGGCATTTGGGTTGGTTCCAGGTCTTTGCTATTGTAAACAGCACCTCAAGGAACAGATGTGTGCATGTGTCTTTATAATAGAACAATTTATAATCCTTTAGGTATATACGCAGTAATGGGATTGCTGGATCAAATGGAATTTCTATTTCTAGATCCCTGAGGAATCACCACACTGTCTTCCATAATGGTTGAACTAATTCACATTCCCACCAACAATGTAAAAGTGTTCCTTTTTCTCCACATCCTTTCTAGCATCTGTTGTCTCCAGATTTTTTGATGATCACCATTCTAACTGGCGTGAGAGGGTATCTCAATGTGGTTTTGATTAGCATTTCTCTAATGACCAATTATGATGAGCATTTTTTCATATGTTTGTTGGCCATATAAATGTCTTCTTTGGAAAAGTGTCTGTTCATACCCTTCACCCACTTTTGAATGGATTTGTTTGTTTTTTCTTTCTTGTAAATATGCTTTAGTTCTTTGTAGATTCTGGATATTAGCCCTTTGTCAGATGGGTAGATTGCAAAAATTTTTTCCCATTCTATTGGTTGCCAGTTCACTCTAATGATTGTTTCTTTTGCTGTGCAGAAGCTCTTAAGTTTAATTAGATCCCATTTGTCTATTTTGGCTTTTGTTGCCATTGCTTTTGGTGTTTTAGCCATGAAGTCCTTGCCTATGCCTATGTCCTAAATAGTGTTGTCTAGGTTTTCTTCTAGGGTTTATATGATATTAGTTCTTATGTTTAAATCTTTAATCCATCTGGAGTTAATTTTTGTATAAGGTGTAAGGAAGGGGTCCAGTTTCAGCTTTCTGCACATGGCTAGCCAGTTTTCCAAACACCATTTATTAAACAGGGAATCATTTCCCCCTTGCTTGTTTTTGTCTGGTTTGTCAAAGATCAGATGGTTGTCAATGTGCGGCGTTACTTGCGAGGTCTGTGTTCTGTTCCAACAGTCAATATCTCTGTTTTGGCATTGGTACCATACTGTTTTGATTACTGTAGCCTTGCAGTATAGTTTGAAGTCAGGTAGTGTGATGCCTCCAGCTTTGTTTTCTTTTGCTTTTTGCTTAGGATTGTCTTGGCTGTGTGGGCTCTTTTTTGGTTTCATATGAAGTGTAAGGTGGTTTTTTCCAGTTCTGTGAAGAAGGTCAATGGTAGCTTGATGGGGATAGCATTGAATCTATAAATTACTTTAGGCAATATGGCCATTTTTACAATATTGATTCTTCCTAAGCATGATCATGGAATGTTTTTCCATCTGTTTGTGTCCTCTCTTATTTCCTTGATCCGTGGTTTGTAGTTCTCCTTGAGAAGGTCTTTTATATCCTTTGTTAGTTGTATTCCTAGGTATTTTTTTCTCTTTGTAGCAATTGTAAATGGGAGTTCGCTCATGATTTGGCTCTCTGTTTGTCTGTTATTCGTGTACAGGAATTCTCATGACTTCTGCACATTGACTTTGTATTCTGAGACTTTGCTGAAGTTGCTTATCAGCTTAAAGGTTTTGGGCTGAGATGATGGGGTTTTCTAAATATAGAATCATGTCGTCTGAAAATAGGGACAATTTGACTTCTTCTTTTCATTATTGAATGCCCTTTATTTCTTTTTCTTGTCTAATTGCTCTGGCTAGAACTTCCAATACTATTTTGAATAGGAGTGATGAGAGAGGGCATCTTTGTCTAGTGCCAGTCCATGATGAACATTGATGCAAAAATCTTCAGTAAAATATTGGGAAACCAAATCCAACAGCACATCAAAAAGCTTATCCACCATGATCAAGTAGGCTTCATCCCAGGGATATAAGGCTGGTTCAACATATGCAAGTCTGTAAACATAATCCACCAAATAAACAGAACCAAAACCAAAAACCACATGATTATCTCAATAGATGCAGAGAAGGCCTTTGACAAAATTCAGCAGCTCTTTATGCTAAAAACATTCAATAAACTAGGTATCGATGGAACGTATCTCAAAATAATAAAAACTATTTACAACAAACCCACAGCCAATATCACACTGAAAGGGTGATTTATTTTAAATTGAGTGCAAATTTTACTTCTTAAGGCCCCATTGTCTTCATGGCAAATAAGAAAGTTTTTAAGAATTTATTCTGTTAATTTCTGAAAAACAAGGAGCTTCCTGTTGACAACAATGGCATGAATAACAACTCATAGCTCTGCCCCCTCCACTTTTGAGTTTCAAAACTTTTGATGAAGTTTTCTTGTCCTTGTTCACTTCTATTATTAACATCTCTTGTAAGAGGGGGCATTTTTAATGAATGGGATGAAATCTTCTAAACTGGCTTCTGTCCTAAATATAGTGTCTGATATCAGGTCTGGGAAAAAAAAATTGGGTCAAAGAGATAGCCTGAGGTTATTTTTAGGAAGTTAGATGTTTAGGGAAATTAATACTGTGAAAGTTCTGGTCTCTATCTCTGAGGATATTCCATTAAGAGATAAATGCATCCATTCAACATCTTGTTTTTTTCCATTCCTACCCCTTGGGTGTTCTGCGTCATTCCCTATCTTGTCATTAGAGCATTAAGCAGAAGCTAGAGGCAGAAGATAGCTAATGCAACCTTTCCATTTGGTCCTGTAATTTTTCTGCACAGAGCTTTATAGGATTTCATTTCAGGTTAACAAGGGGAAGTTGGAACCAAGGAGAAAGCTTATGCTCTGCCAACATATACCAAGGATTACTAAACTTGGAGGTAGAAAATAGAACACAGGAATAAAAATGGAAAAGTCCTGGCAGATTTATCTGTAGCAGACTTCATCCTTAAAAAGCAGAATTCCATCCAGCTCTTCTTGGTGGCATAATTCCTTATCATGGAATTATAGCATAAATGCTCTGTTTTTATGCATCTCTCTTTTCTAAAGCTGAATTGAGTGTCTGAAAGACAGATGATGTGCCTAATACCACCCTTGTTTTACGGAAGGGAAGTCTAAGAAAATGATAGCTACCCTCCTGGGAAAGCATGTGTAGGCATATATTAACAGTCCTTTAGGCTGCATCTATGCACTTCCACACAGAAGGATATATGTCACATGTTCATTGAATGATCCAGGTGTTTCAAATATATAGTTGGTTTATATTAGGTAAACAATGCATTCAGGTCATGTGTAATTTAATTTTTCATTTGAAGTTTATCACTATGGAGGCAATCATAGATGAGGAAGGTGTTTTTTTTTTTTTTTCATGTCCTATCTCTTTCATTTGTCAGGTTCTTTTAAATGCTGTTATGCATATTAACAGAAAATAATATTTTATCCATAATCAAGATGGATCAGTTACTGGATATCAGGTATTATTAACAAAAAGTTTACTACGTTATACAAATATTACTAGACAAGGACAATCTCTAGAAAGTTAATTAAGGTGACTAAGATTCTCAACTGCCACCACAAAACTTTCACAGTTAATAATAACTTCAAAGTTATTAACATAACTCTTTCAAGACATATTATACTAGACCAAGGATGCCAAATGTAGCTTATTAATGTCTATGATGGATACTAGGAGACGTCAATATTGGTATGCATTCCTCACTGCAATCCAGACACTTCTACATCTACTTTTGAGATTTTTTTCATTTGTCTTTTTAGCAGCCAGCTGTCAATTCTTTTTGCTGTAACAATTCCTAGTAACAGTTCCCATATTCTTCAAACCTGATGTTAGCAAGGAGGTCAGATACTCAAGCATAATTAGAATTGAAGAAGCTTGAGCTTCATATTTAAATGTATTTAAATATATGTTTGGAAAAGAATTTATGAGATTTTAATTGCAGATCGAAGGTTACGATTTGGTAGCAAAGTGGCTGAACGAGTGAATGTTGTTTGAATTTTCCTTTTGCCTTTCTGTAAATGGAACTGTGTTCTTGAAAACCTCTAAGTCTTGATCTTGTTCCTCAAGATTCTCAGAGCAGTGGGTGTAGGTCAGGGGTAGGTGTGTCTGGGAATTATGAATATCTAATTGATTTAGTAGCCATATTTCTTTTCTTTACACTGTTTTTTGGAAAATGAAGGGCAATTTAGGTTATTTCATTTTCAGTCAATGTCTGTTACAAACTCATGGGAAATGGCAATATGGAAAGAGGAATAAATATTGTAGATATCTTTCATTGTCCTATACTGGGTGGGATTTATAAACAAATTATTGACTACGAACTATTGATTTTTTTTTTTTTTTTGCTTTTCATTCACTATAAACAGCCAAGAGAACTAACAGATTTAATTAAAAAAAATAGATTTGAAAGGCATGTAGTAGTTAAAGCAAGTCCCCTTGATTCAGATTGCCCAAGTTCAAATCTCAAACAGGCTGCTTTTTTTGTGGTGTGCCTTTGGGCAGGATGCCTCAGTATCCTCATTATGAAAAAGAGAAATGTTAATAACAGCTTACCTCGTGGGGTTGCTGGGAGTGGGTCAAATGACCTATGATATATAATGTGCTAGAACAGTGTTTGGCTGAAGTAAGCTCCATGTAAATGTTAGTCCTTGAATAAAAGTAGAGCTCTGGTAGAGATAATTCCATAAAAAAAACCTTAAACGTTTTTTGAAGTTTCTATGGCCCCAAAATATAAGCTTCCAAACTCTTCTATGACTGACAATATTATTTATACCCAAACCAGGAAATTATTAAGAATCACAGCAGAGTAACAGGAATAAATCATGCTGGTACTTATAACAACAAGTAAACAAAACATTATTTAGAAGAAGAAAAGTTTACTGAATTGACAAATATTACTGGATGGGTAATTTTTCTCCTTTCTTTCCAATGTAGTCCAGAACCCCTAAGGATATCAAAATTAAATAAATGCTCAAATCCCTCACATAAAATGACATAATATCGGCATAAAACCCACACACATCCTCTTGTATACTTTAAATAGATTACTTTTAATACCTAATACAATGTGAATGCTATGTAAATAGTTGCTATACTGCATTTTAAAAATCAATATTATTTTTTAATGTTTTTAACTTTTTAATTTATTTTTTATTTATTATTTTTATAATTCTTTTGAGAGGGAGTCTTACTCTGTCACCCAGGCTGGAGTCCATTGGTGCAATCTCGGCTGACTGTAATCTCCACCTCCCAGGTTCAAGCAATTCTCCCTGCTTCAGCCTCCCAAGTAGCTAGGATTACAGGTGCAGTCCAGCACACTCAGCTAATTTTTGTATTTATAGTAAAGATGGCATTTCACCATGTTGGCCAGGCTGGTCTTGAACTCTTGACCTCAAGTGATCCACCTGCCTCAGCCACCCAAAGTACTGGGATTACAGGCATGAGCCACCACTCTCAGCCACATGTTGTTAATTTCTATTTTTCCAATATTTTTTATCTGTGATTGGTTGAATTCGTAGAACTCGAACCCACAGATGTGGAGAGCCAACCTGTAAATTGTTATCGTCATGTCTTCTTCTCTCTCTTGTTCTTTTCTGCCTGAATGGCTAGGTACCTCTTTACAGAGTCAGATACCATTTACCATTGATACCACCCAGAGTCGTGTGGTTTACTTCTCCGGATCCTTTCATGAGCAATGCTGGTTTCAGGGGGAAATTCAAGGCTCTGAACAGTTAATATCACTGATTAGAAATGCAGCAGTTTTATTCAGGCCTTCATTTTATTGACCGTTTTTAGTTGACTCTTACCTCTGTGACTGATCATGTGTGCATATTTCAGATGTACAAGTAAACTAGAAAGTGCTTAATATTCCAAAATGATTAGAAATGTATTGTTAAATACCAAAAAGAAAATAACTCCGAGATGTTTCAGGCATGTTATTCTGTTATTTAGTTCAAGTTGAGTGTTTGTATTCACTTGTTCGTTGGTAAGTAACAGGTTTAGTATAAAATTACGTCATGGAGCTAAATGATGAGAACACATGGACATGGAGAGGAGAACAACACACATTGGGATGTATTGGAGAGTGGAAGGTGGGCAGAGGGAGAGGACCAGGAGAAATAACTAATGGATACTAGGCTTAATACCTGGGTGTTAAAACAGTCTTTACAACAAATCCCCATGACACAAGTTTACCTATATAACAAACCTGCCAGTGTATCGCTGAACTTAAAATAAGTTTTAAAAAAATTAAGTCATGTAGATGAGTACCTTAAGGTACAGCCACGTGAATGATTATGTCAAATTATGATGATAGAAAACTCTATTGTTGATTTATAAAAAGACTTCACACTGGGCATCATTTGAATAATTAGTTTTACAAAGAACTGCACATATTGGTTACTGATAGTAAAATTCACAGAATGTTAGATATAGAAAATACTGAAGAGTTCAGGAGAAACTTGGTTTGTCCTAGGTCAACCAGTAAGAGTTTAATCTAGAACCCAGGCTTCTGGCTCTATTTCAAAATTCTTCTTATAATATCATTGAGGTGATAATAAATAAAATTAAACACTCTCTCTTTAAAAAAAAAAATGTTGGCCAGGCATGGTGGCTCATGCCTGTAATCCCAGCACTTTGGGAGACTGAGGCAGGCAGATCACCCAAGGTCAGGAGTTTGAGACCAGCCTGGCCAACATGGTGAAACCCCATCTCTACTAAAAATATAAAATTAGCTGGGCATGGTGGCAAGCCTCTGCAATCAATCCCAGCTACTTAGGAGGCTGAGGCAGGTAAATCGCTTGAACCTGGGAGGCAGAGGTTGCAGTGCGCTGAGGTCAGACATTGCACTCCAGCCTGGGCAACAAGAGCAAAACTTTGTCTCAAAAAAAGAAAATTGTTAAGTACTGCAAGCATAAATATGAATATCTGCTTACCTGCATTTCTGAAGCTAGACCATAAGTATTAACAGTGCTTATATCTAGAGTCCCTGGCACATAGTAGGTGTAAGACATATAGATTAATTGAATGAATCATATGATCATGGGTAACTTTTAGTTTTTTCTTTTGTACTCTTTAGCATTTTTGAATTTTTACATTAATCGTGTATTGCTTTTGAAATTAAAAAAAATCTGGCAAAATGTAATTACTGTAGAAACTGACATCAAAAGTTTTTTTTAGCTGAAATATTGTAATTTTACACTGAGTTTGAAACTTCAGATATCAGGAACTTTGAGAAGCCTAATAATATAGGTGTTATACAGGAGGAAGTGAATATGCTTAGAATTTTTGATGAAAATGAATCTGACTACTCAGGTTTCTCTATGAGAATGATTGGCAGTTTGATTTGTAATTATGAGAAGCTGAATGTGAGGCTTGGATGAGGCTTTGTGGCTATCAGATCAGCTCCTTCCTTTGGGGGCTGAATTCCCTTGGGCTCTCAGAGAGGCCAATAGGAAGTAATCATGGAGTTCTTTCAACATACCTAGAAGTCAGTAGGTCCACTCCCCACACCAATTTTAATCAGCCAATTTTAATTTAATAACACTACCAAATACTTATAGAAAAGTATTTAGTTGTGTTGTTCTTGTCCTTTTCCATATGTACAAGTGAGAAAACATCAAATCCTCCTAAGCAAGTGATCAACTTTATATAGTCCCCTCCAAAACTCATGTTGAAATGCGACTTCCATATGTTGGAGGTGGGGCCTTGTGGGAGGTGATTGGGTCATAGGTGCCCTCCCAGTGGTAATGAATGAGTTCTTACTCTGTTAGTTCATGAAGGAATTGATTGTTTAAAGGAGTCTGGTGCTTCCCTTCCCTCTCTCCTGCCTGCTTTCTCACCATGTGACATGCCTATTCCTCCACACCTTCCCATGATTGGAAGCTTCCTGAGTTCCTGACCAGAAGCAGATGCTGGTGCCATGCTTTGTGTGCAGCCTACAGAACCATGAGCCAGAAAAACCATTTTTCTTTACGAATTATTCAGTCCCAGGTATTCCTTTATAGCAACACTGAACAGACGAATACCACAAGCAACAGGTGGGAAGTAATGTTGAGAGGATCTGATTTGCTGTAGGTATTGTTCTAGGGTAGCCCGGGTATCCGTTGAAGACTCTGATCATGAGCTTTGCCTGCATTAATATAACTGGACCAAAGGAAGCAGAACTTTAGTTTTATGAATGGGTGTCTCTCCAGACAATTTTTCCTGGCTGAGCTTTGTTCGTTAACATTTTTCAATTTCTAAGGAACAAATAATCTCCATTTCTCTTTTATCTCCAGCCCACTCTCCTGACAGATAAAACCTCCCTCCTGTTTAGTTCTAGGAATTGTACTCCAGTTGCCCAAACCTGGGAAAAAGAATCAATGACTCATTCCCTCTTTTGAGTGGAGGGCTTCTCCAGCTGGCTCGTGCTATTCTGTGTATATGGATTCTGTCAGCAGGGTTGAAATAAGATGTTAACTGGCAGTTTTTCATTAATTTCCAGTGAGAACAATGACTTGACTTTATGTCAACCATTTCTGAAACATTTTGACTAACATTTTTCCTATTGCTTAGAACTGAGCTTAAAAGCTGGGACAGGCATATGGAAGGAAGCAAGGAGCTCCAGTTATGATGATTGGAACTAGGACTAATTGATTTAACATGGAATGTTTATTTATGTGGAATGAAATATATATATATATATACACACACACACACACACACACACGTGTGTACATACAAGTGATCATATTTTATGTTTGCATTTTCCTCTAAAAGTAACCCTAAGAGTATTTGTGATTGGTACTACATTTTTTCAACATAGTTTGCTTACAAGATAAAACAGGTATTATAATTATTTTCTTTACAGAGGAAATGAGTTCAACAACAATTAACTGAACAAAAGCAATGTCCAGGTACTGCAAAACTTTACACAAATTACTCCTGTTCATTTTCACAGCATCCCTATAAAGTAAATGGTATTGTCCCAACTTACAGATGTGGAAACTAAGATTAATCAACTTACCTAGAATCAAGATGGCAGAGGCAAGACATGAATTCAAGTTTTTTTCCTCTAATTTAACATTCTTTCCTGTACAAATGTAAATGTTCTTTAAAAATAATGAATATATAATGGCAGGATTCATATCGTTTTTCTGCCAGAATTACCATGTTTACCTGAAGTAAAATATGCTCATAAACAAAGCAGAAAGTGCAGCTGGTGCTCACATCTAGGATGATGAATTAGCATGTACAGTATTTTTTTTCCTTCATTTGCAAAATGAATGCAGTAAAACTTCAGGGCAGTGGGTTTGTTCCCACACAAGACAAGGTGATCTGAATGATACCATAGAGAAATGCTGCATGTGGAAATAATATATCAAGGATTCATTATGTGTCTGTGGTAATTCTTTCATGTCATTTTTGATGTTTACATATTTCAACATTTGAGAAGTTGTATATTACATATATACAAACCCATAGTCAAATATATACTTGGCTAAACAAATCACATATTTGTTTTAATAAAATAGTAATCAAACATTGATAACTAAGGGGACAAATTCAGGACTGAGAGGAAAAACTCAATAAAAAAGACAATAGCTGAGCACGGTGGCTCATTCCTATAATCCCAGCACTTTGGGAAGCCAAGGCTGGTGGATAACGAGGTCAGGAGTTCGAGACCAGCCTGACAGACATAGTGAAACCCTGTCTGTACTAAAAATGCAAAAATGGCATGGTGGTGGGTGCCTGTAATCTCAGTTACTAGGGAGGCTGAGGCAGGAGAATTGCTTGAACCCTAGAGTAGGAGGTTGCAGTGACCCAAGATCGTACCACTTCACTCCAGCCTGGGTGACAGAACAAGACTTCATCTTTTAAAAAAAGGGAAAAAAAGGCTGGGCGCGGTGGCTCACGCCTATAATCCCAGCACTTTGGGAGGCCGAGGAGGGTGGATCACGAGGTCAAGAGATTGCGACCATCCTGGTCAACATGGTGAAACCCCGTCTCTACTAAAAATACAAAAATTAGCTGGGCATGATGGTGCGTGCCTGTAGTCCCAGCTACTCGGGAGGCTGAGGCAGGAGAATTGCTTGAACCCAGGAGGCGGAGGTTGCAGTGAGCCGAGGTCGTGCCATTGCACTCCAGTCTGGGCAACAACAGCAAAACTCCATCTCAAAAAATAATAATAATAATAATAAATAAAAAATAAAAATAAAAAAAAGGAAAAAAATAGCTGGGCGCGGTGGCTCACGCCTGTAATCCCAGCACTTTGGGAGGCCGAGGCGGGTGGATCACGAGGTCAAGAGATCGAGACCATCCTGGTCAACATGGTGAAACCCCGTCTCTGCTAAAAATACAAAAAAGATTAGCTGGGCATGGTGGCGCATGCCTGTAATCCCAGCTACTCAGGAGGCTGAGGCAGGAGAATTGCCTGAACCCAGGAGGCGGAGGTTGCAGTGAGCCGAGATCGCGCCATTGCACTCCAGCCTGGGTAACGAGAGCGAAACTCCGTCTCAAAAAAAAAAAAAAAAAAAAAAAAAGTACTTAAATATCTCTTGATGCATCTACTTAACAATGTCTATAATTGCTTTTTATAACACTACCAGAATATAAAGCACACATTATAATGTTTATCCTGCTTTTAAAGGAAAATTTTATCTCCAATTTTGTCCAATCTTGGTGGAAGAAAACGATTCTTAACATGATTATTTGTCTCTTATTTTAGGATTGTGTCAGCGTTTTTAGTATTCTGTCAATGGAAGGTATATGCACATGTCCTAGCAATTGAAGGAAAGTCAAAGGAAAAAGATAAAAGAGAAGTGTCACGTCTTTTACCCTCCTCTTAAAGAAATGCTGAAGTTGCTGAGCAGAAGGTACCATAGTCATGTCCCTTAATTTATCCCTCAGCCTTTTCCAGAAGTAAAGTGACTACGCCTAAGCTCATACAGTGACAGTCATGGGATAAAAGCTTTATAAGAACAGTGATAGAAATAAAAGTATGTGCATTGGGATAGACATATTTTTTAATTACAGAAGTAACTACTAATCTATATAAGAGAAGCTCCTTCTACTCTCAGAGCTTCCAACTTAACCATCTGTGAAGAGTAGGTCCTTTAAAACCACCTGCAGCCCCAAAGTTCTGAGATGACATTTCCAGACTCAACAGATAGGAACAGGTGTGCTAAGATAAGCTATGGCAGGGAATATTAGTCAGGGTTCTCTAGACAGACAGAATCAATTGTGTGTGTGTGTGAGAGAGAGAGAGAGAGAGAGAGAGAGAGACAGAGACAGAACACAGAGTGCTTTAGTTTAAGGAATTGGCTCACAATTATGGAGACTGGCAAATCTAAAATCTTCAGTCTGGGTTGGCAGGCTCAAGACTCAGGAAAAGCTGATGTTGCAGTTTAAGTTCATAAGATTTCTGTTGCCAAAACTCCCTCTTGTTTTGGGAGAGGTCAGTCTTTTGTTCTATTCAGGCCTTCAGCTGATTGAATCAGCCCCACTCACATTATGGAGGGCATTTTGCTTGACTCAAAGTTCATTAATATAAATGTAAATCTCATCTGAAAACATCCTCCTAGAAAAACTCAGAATGATGTTTGACAAAATATCTAGGGACCATGGCCCGGCAAAGTTGACACATAAAACTGACCATTACAAGTCTAGTTGCTACCTATATACATCTCCCTAAACCATTCTTAATCTCCAAATATGGTCACATTCTGAGAAACTGGTGGTGAGAGCTTCAACATATGCATTTCAAGGAGATACAGTTTAGTCCATATCAGGAGGTAGCCCTAGGAATTTTTTGTTTCCATTCCTATTGGCAGAGACAACTGGGGAAGAGGGAAAGTTCCCTTTCATTTATTTTACTTTCCTGCACATCTAATCATTAAGGAAGAAAATAGAATGAGACTTGGAGCACAAAACAAGGATTGAAGGGCAGCCCACTTGAGTCCATGTAGCCCTGGAGCAAAGCAAAGGAACATTAGAGAAGAAAACAGAGTTGGAACTGGCAGAAGATAGGGTCATTGCAGAGTGGAAGAACAGATCTGAAACATGGTAGTTAAGTCATAAGCTAATAGTTGGAAAGGCAGACTCCACTTACTTTTTTCATATATATATATATATGTATATATATGTTAATTTATTTATTTACTTTAGGTGCATACTATATCTGGCATTTCTCCCCATGTTATCCCGCCCCACCCTGTCCTCCCTCCCCACCCTCTCCTCCCTCCCCACCCCCCACTGTCTCTCCCTAACCCCCTCAACTGCCCCCCCAAGGGATATGGCCTGGTTATATCTGATCGTAAGCCTAGCTCTCCCAAGATTTCAGTAAATATATATCTATATATTTATAGATATATATTTAGACTTATATATTTAGATTTCAGTAAATATATATTTATATATTTACTGAAATCTTGGGAAAGCTAAGCTTACGATCAGGTATAACCAGGCCATATCCCTTGGGTCCCAGAGTCAATAAGCAGGAAGAACTTGGTGTTTAAGTCCTTAGGAATGGGGCATGCTGCTCAGAAAAGAGATGTCCAGACTGTGGATTGTCATCATCTGCAACCCAAGAGGCTCTTTGATTCTTCATATCATACTGTTTTTACCTGAGGATTGTAGATACCCTATGGTCTTAAAGCCTCCTGCCAGTCTGCCTTGGAACCACGGGATACATTAGGCAAGGTCTGGGACTGGCTTTGATGTGGTATTGCTGGCAGAATAAATCACTCTTGAAGGGAATATAGATGCTACTGTGAGAGACTCATCAACTAATTAAGATCCTGTTGAAGATTCTCAAATCGAGTTTGAGCTTGTTGACAAAAACCAGGCTTAGGCAGACGGATGATGATCCTGAGAGCATCCTCTGTCTCCATCAGTAGGTGTATTTTCAACCTGCTGTTTTCTTAGTTTTTGTTTTAGGTTCCAGGGTACATGTGCAGGTTTGTTATATAGGTAAACTCATGTCATGGGGGTTTGTTGTACAGGTTACTTCTTCAACCAGATATTAAGCCTGGTACCCAATAGTTATTTTTTCTGATCTTCTCCCTCCTCCCACCCTCCACCCTGAAGTAGGCCCCAGTGTCTCTTGTTCACCTCTATGTGTCCATGAGTTTTCATCATTTAGCTCCCACTTATTAGTGAGAACATGCAGTATTTGGTTTTCTGTTCATGTGTCAGTTTGCTAAGGATGATGGCCTTCATTCTTGCCATGGGAAAAAAAAAAAAAAAAACAGGGAAATAAACCAATGCCCTTGAGCATGCTAGAGCTTGAGGTTCAAGAGGGATGGGAAAGTGGCAGAAAACTATATCTTAAATATTCTTTATCTATTGTCAGTCCTCAGTCTAAGAACATTGCTGCTACCTGACCTCACAGACATGCATTTGAACCCCTACTTTTAGTATCTGCTCTAAGATCTGATTTAAGAACAGATGGTATAAGTTGAATAAAAGAAGCTTTGTTCTCTAGGAATCAATTTTCCCAAATTTCACAGTTGTTCCATATACAGTCACATTTTATATTATAAAATATATGTTTAACTGTCACATGCAAATATATTCCAATTTTTAAAAGCTCAAACTGCATGCTGATAGTCACTATAAATAAATATATATGTCAAAATCTCCGGTTCCTCCCTCATCAAAAACTAAATAAAGGGCAAGCGAATAAATAAATAAAATTGTTTAAACTGCTGACCTTCCTGTCAACAAAGGTGATGTGAGTTACATGAATCTGTTTTCTAGCTGGAGACATGGGCGCAGCCAAGAGTATGCCTCCACTATTAACACCACTAAACCCAACATTGTCACAAACAACGGCTGCATAAAAAGGCCAAGCTTAGTAGCATGTGTAATTTATGAGAGCTTGTTAAAACACGTACACACACACAAAGCTGAATGAATAATACTAGGTGATGGGTAGGAAACAGAAAATTCCCAAAGCCAGCATTTCTTCTTTTTAATGAAGTATCAAAACTACTGTCTTATTAAAATTGAGATAAAAAAGGCATTAGGCCAAGTGTATTGGGTTAGGCTCACACTTCTACTTTGCTCACAAATTTAAAGGCCTAAGAGTTAGAGACTGTGTATACAGTTGGGAGAGTTTTGGGGTGGGGTAGGGAGCATGTCAATATAATAGGCACAATGAATGGTGGCTGGTGTCTGGGATAATGTGGCGTATTTTATCCCAACTCCCAACCTGATCTCCCAGTGGGAGATTTGGATCGTGAGCAAGATTTGGCTCTAGGCTAGTTTTCAATCCCAGGATTCTAGCTCCTTCATAGCACCACCCTTACACTCAAGAATCCCTCCATCTTTAAAGACACTTGGATAATGAACTATCTGCATGGTTAGAAATAGTTTGGGTTTGTTCCAAATTTTACATTAGAAAACAGGTCAGCTATAAAACAATGGGAGCGGGCAATTAGAAAACATTAGGTCTTATTTCATGCCATGTGATACAGTACATGTGTATTTTTTAAAATCAAAGAACGTGACATGTATTATAGTTCAATTGGATATTTACATTTCATGTAGACTATAATCATAACAGTAATTATAGAAATTTTAGCAACTTTTGAAGGAAGTATTTCCTAGCAAGATGACTGACAGAATTTTTTAGAGAGAAACTGAGGCATAGAATTTACCTGAGAGCAGTCTTGTTGAAACCAGACAAAATAATTACCTTTTCTTACATCCCTCTTCTAGAGTTTTCCTATTATCATTTAACACATAGAGAGTACTAGAAAGAAAAAGACATTTTAAATTAAGACCAATGTGAAACATTATACCAATTTAGTATCATTTTGCCCATTACTCTTATAGAAACTAAAAATAGAATGAGTGCTCAGAATTTGTACTGTAACTGCCTGCCACTTACATGGGATAACTATTTTTAGTTCCATCCTTATTAAAGGCTTTCATTATAAGTTCATTTATGGAAATGTTATCTCACAGAGTTTTTTTGGGAGTTTTCTGAGATCTCAAAATGAGGTCTCAGAAACATGATTAGAACATAGTCATTTAGCTTCCCAGCAAATGCTGATCCTTTCCAGGAAAGTTCTATAAATAAGGAATCAAAGCTGGTTGTCAGTAATTCTAAGTAGCTGGGCTGGATTGTGAATATTAATGTGTAAATTATAGCTTGTGCCAGCTATATACAACCAGGATTGTATGCATATCTTCCCATGCTTTAAGTGTGAGTTTGCATACAAATACTGGTCTAATTGAGTTTCAGAAAAAGAAAATTCTTAAGAGATGCCATGTGTTACTTAAAGATGTTTTGCTTTGAAACTTTGTGATAGGTAAGATCCATCAATATTTGTAAAATTTACCATTTGTAAGAAACATTTTGTTCTTGGTAATTCCCTGTGAAAGTGGTAGGTAGGCTAGTAATAATAAAATCCAGTCTTCATCAGCCCAAACTGGAATATGGCTGGTAGCTGGTGGGGTGGTGACAGCCCCGCTTCAAAGAGAGATCAGAAATGAGGGACTGAACTGAGTGCAAAGTCAAGGTCAACATAGGCTACTCTTGGCTTTTGGGCACTTCTCTGTAAAGAGTAGTTTACAGAGAAGTTTTCAGAAACAGAGTTACTCTGTTTGAAGGAGTGATTTTAATTCAGAAATATATTGGAATAGTGAAAGAATTCCTAGAGGAAGGTTAATCCCAGATGAGATAATGGACTACATATAGTTTTTTATTGTTTTTGTTTTGTTTTGGTTTTTTATACTTTAAGTTCTGGGGTAAATGTGCAGATCTTGCAGGACTGTTACACACATGCCATGGTGGTTTGCTGCCTCCAAACCCCCATCACCTACATAAGGCATTTCTCCCAATGTTATACCTCCCCAACCTCTACATCTAGTTTACTATCCAATGGCCTTTAGCACAACTACTACACATATGTACAAGCATAACTATTGGGCTGCTCTGGAGTTAGCCAGAAACCCCTTGCCCTTAGTTCGAAGGAGGGAAATTAATATCTCTGTAATTATTGCTCTAAATCCTTTGCTTTTGACATAATTTATTCTCTGCCATTTGAAATTTGTATGAGTATCCACTCATCCACGGGATTCTTTTCACTCTTTCATTGGTCATTTCCTTCTATAAGAACAGGTCTGCTAGTCATAGAGAATGTTCAGTATCTTTCATGATCCTTGTCTTTATAGGACCAAACATTTCTGCCTTGTGCTAGAAAGATTTTTCAGCCCAGCCCCAGGCAACCACCGTTCATTCTACTCTCTGCTTCTATGAGTTTGACTATTTTAGATACCTCATGAATGCTTTTGCTGCATTCATTTTGTATTTTAATTACACTGTTTGATGGCAATGCTAGAAATTCAGGAGCTATAGCTCCTCTCTAACGTGAATGCTATCTTGTTAATGCCTTCAGAAGAATAAAGATCATAATTCTTTCTTTCACGCTGTGATTTCTATTAGAAGAGTTTTCTAGACCTTCCTGGATCTAGATGGGAAGATACTAACTTTCAGACTAAGTGTTCACTGGACAATTTTTCATTCATTACTCCTAAGGTCTTTATTGTAAATATGATGGTGTCTCCCATAGTTAAATATGTCTCTAACTGCAACATATAATTTAAATTCCTAACTCACGTGGGATTATATTAATGATTTTTGGTTCAACTATTTCTCAAATTTGAGTTGCTATTCAGAATGTAAGTGAGGTCTAATGCCACAGGCAGGGATTAGAAGTCCAGGCCAGAAGTCTGAAGCCATCGCATTGGATTCTGTTGACCTGAAGTAAATTGAATCACATAGAGATAGACATGGCCACAGTCAGGAGTGACACTTGATGGGCCTAAGCTTTGCCTCTTAGCTAGTTCTTAGTCATTCCATGTGCTGCGCTCCTTAGTAGAAGAGAGAACACTTCAGGTAGAATTCTGTGAAATCCTCACAAGGCACAGAAAGATTTAATGGCACTTCTGAGAGTCACAAGCTTCCTGTGAAGTAGAAATTATGTTCTCATTACATTAGCTTAATGGTGGGCATATTGGGACTCTTATAAATGGACATTTTGTTAATGGATATTTTGTTTTAGCAATTTAAATAATGTTAACTAGCATACCTATAATATTTTAGAGTGAACATTACAAAATGATAAAAAAAATAAGAAATTTTCTTAGCTCAATTAAAAATATGTATGTATTTTTGGTCCACATAAATCACATCACCTAAAATAATTCAGACCACTTTGCTAGAAAAGGCAAGACAAGGTGTTTCTGAGAGTGTCTCTGCATTTAGATAGCCTTTTAATTCCATACTTAGAGATCATACATTAAGGTTTCTTTGAGCTTGGTGAAGAGTTTTCAGCAACTCGCCTAAGCTCTGGGAATGTGAACATCAATTATGAATTCAGGTCGTCTCAGTTTGTGCATAGCACACTTTCTCTCAGTCCAATACAAACTTGTGTGAGTAGATCTGTTTATTGTAATAACTACAACTTATATTAACTTGTTGACATCCTTTTTCCAACTTATTTTCCTGGGTCTGCAATTTTCAAAAATTGAAATTCCTGTATCTTCAGCACAAGTCGGTTGAAGAAAACATAATATGGATAGTGATTAGGAAAATTCAGGCATGGGAGAAGAGGTGACATATTGTTTACTGTTTTTAAAAGCCGTAATATAAATTTCACTTAGCGCTAACATGATGAAACAAGATAGCCTTATGAGCAAGATAAGCTCTGCAAGTTATATTTTTATATTGGAAGAAATAACAAGTCTTCTTAAAGTTTTTTTACATTGTTATAGCAAGAAAATTTAACATGAGATACATCCTTTCAGCACTTTACATTTTAAGTGTGCAATATAGCATTGTTAATTCTAGACATGGCATTGCATAGAAGATCTTAGCATCTGACATTACTGAAACTACATGCATCGAATAGCATCTCCCCATTTATCCCACTTCCCAGCCCCAGGCAACCACCATTCATTCTCCTCTCTGCTTCTGTAAATTTGACTATTTCAGACACCTCATTGATAATGGTTTGGATGTCTGTCCACTCCAAATCTTGTGTAGAAATGTGATTCCCAACGTTAAAAGTGGAGTCTAATGGGAGGTGATTGGATCCGGGGAACAGATCCCTCATGAATGGCTTAGCACCATCTCCTTGGTGATAAGTGAGTTTTTACTCTGAGCTCATGTAAGATCTGGTTGTTTAAAAATGTGTAGCACCTCCCTCCCCCATCATCTCTTCCCGTTTTGCCTTCCAGCATGATTATAAGCTTCCTGAGCCCCTCACTAGAAATAGATACTGGAGCCATACTGGTACAGCTTGTAGGACTATGAGTCTATTAAACCTCTTTTATTTATTAAATTACTCAGCCTCAAATATTTCTTTATAATAATGCAAATGGCCTAACACTCATGTAAATGAAATCATCGAGCATTTGTCCTTCTGTGACTGGCTTATTTCCTTTAGCATGATGTCTTCCAGGTACATCCACATTGTCACATATAACAAAGTTTTAATAGCAGTTTTAAGACTTAGCCGAAGTCAAATGGAATGCTTTTGGTACTTCTCTCATAGCTTGTTATCTCCTGGACTTGGCTACGGCCATTTCCTCTTCCCACCTGCTCTGCAAGGTGGTTTTCCAGCCATCCTTCAAGGTCCTGCATGAATACCATCTCCTCTGGGAAGCCTCCCTTTGGTTTCAAGGCAGAGTTCAATCTTACTTCATCTGAAAACCAATGACACTTTGCGGTACCTCATGATAGCACGTCACAAACCCCTTTAATGTGACTTTGTGTGTATCATCTCTCTATAGTGAGAATAAAAACTCCAAAGCCAGGAACTATATCTTCCTCATTTCCTCATTCTCCACTGGGCCTTGAGTTAAATAATTTAATGAAAATTCAGTAAGTATCTGTTGATAGATAAATAATCACAGAAAATAAATTCCAGACCAGGTCTGATAATGTGGATTATATGGGTAAACGTTGCAGAAAATAAACTTTTTGAACTATTGTAACTGGTGAAAAGCAGCCCATAACAGTCAGTGGGCTACCTGAGCAAGTACCTTTCCTGAGCTTTTTCTCTAATTCATAGAACCTTGGGTCTGAAAGAAAACTTACAAGTCATCACATTTAACATCTCAGTCCTCTGTGTTAGAAAACATATATCCAAAAAATAAAAATTTCTTTAATGCTAGATAGTGGCTGAAGTAAGACTAAAACTCAAGCATTTTAAAGCCTGCTTCACATTTCTTGTTACTAAGCTGTACTGCCTCCCACACATGGCCTATTTTGGTCTCTAAACTGTCATGAAAACAGATGCTAGGTCCCTGTCAAAATGTTTGTGTATTTCTGGGTGTGAAAAGGTGTGTGTGTGTATGTGTGTGTTTGTGTCTGTGCTCGTGTGCATGCATGCCTGGTGGAGGGGGGAGAAAGGCAGTTTGTCTCTGCAGACTTCCGTCATTGCACGCAGTGCACCCTGCCATGGTGAGTTTGTACTCCACAGCAACAGAACAGCTGCTGGAAAGGGATGGTGTGCTATTTTCATCTTGGGTGTGTGTTTTGCATCAGGCTCTTGGCAATGGCAAGAGTAAACCTCTGTAAAGAGTACCTTCTTAACCTTTTAGTGTTACCCACACTTAGTCAACAGAAACAATTAATATGTTTAACAGGAGTTTTTCCTGCTGGACAGTTAAACATTCAATTCTTGCATATAAAACATGCATATTTTGTTCCCTTCTGTAACATAGCAATAATAATAATAATAACACTACTAGTAATACCAGCTAAAATATTTTAAGTGCTCTTTTCAAAGCGAAAATTTTTTTTATAATGCCAGTTTTTTTCTCTCTACGACAACAGTCTTCTTGTATAACTTTGAATTCACACTAAAACCCTCTGTAGCAACATAAAGATAGAAAAATCCTCCTTTCAGCAATATGGCACTATGTGCAATGAGCAAATGCAATGACACAGAAGGAAGATTGAGTTTAAGAGTGTCAGCAGCAAAGTGACAGAAACACCCATACGTCAAAAACTAAAAATTACACTTAATTGATTATTGGTGGGAGGAGCCCATTACTTTTGGTGAGGACAAATATAGGTGAGAAAAGGAAAGAGAGAATAAAGAGAACATATCTATGACAGGAAGCTTCACAGACTTCATTTTGATAATGCTTTTTGAGACTAAAGGAAATAGAACATTGTCTCTCATATGTGTTCCAAATAATGTAATTCTGTTTCTCATTTATCTTTGGACCTGGCTATATAATGCATGTGGTGAAGCGGAACTCCTTTATTATTAAGTTTTTAGTGGCTACATTTGTCAGCCTGTTTCTGACACTTATGAGGAAGCTCTTGTATATTGACAAGAGCATAAATCTATCAACAGCCAGGTTCATGTCTAGGGTCTTTCTCTTAAAAGTTATAAGATACAGGGCAAGTCATTTCACTGCTTTGAACCTGTTTCCTCACCTGTGAAATGGTGATAGAATCATACCTTACATAGATAAGATGTAAATAAGAATAGCTGTAAGTTAGTGCTCAGGAAATTATAGTATTCTGCACAAATCTTATTATTAACTTTAATTTTGCTTCAAATATTGATAAATTACATATAGCTGAAAATACAATGAATCGTTGCCATGGACTAAATTTTAAGATGTCTTAGGACAAAAGCCCAAGCTGGAGTACAGTGGTGCCATCTCGGTTCGCTGTAGCCTCCACCTCCCAGGTTCAACAATTCTCGTGCCTCAGCCTCCCGAGTAGCTGGGATTAAAGGTGCCCGCCATCGTGCCCAGCTAATTTTAGTTTTTTAATAGAGAGGGGTTTCATCATGTTGGCCAGGTTGTTCTCAAACTCCTGACCTCAGGTGATCTGCCTGCCTCAGCCTCCCAAAGTGCTGAGATTACAGGTGTGAGCCACTGCACCCAGTCAGGACGAGAATATTTTTGAAACTATGAGCTTTACTGTCAGAGGCATTAAAACTTCAGAAGGAAAGAGAACTTTGGGTCCTTCTGAGCCAACTCCTTCCTTTTATCACCACCAATAACCTGAAGTCGGAGGGAAGTGACTTGCATACAGTAACATGAGCAGGAAGAAGTGAAAGCAGATTAGGGGACGAGGTCTTCTTAGTTTATGTCCAGAGATCTTTCCATTTGGCCCACCATACTCTACATTTGTCACTACCACCGCCATCATCATCATTATGACCAAAATTAAATCTACAGCTTTTCACAGAGTAATTCCATTTACATGCTAAAGATAAGGCCGTTCACATCCATTACCTCTTTTGTCAAATGAAGGAATTGGATGACGTGATTTATGTAATTCTTATAACATCTCAGTACTAATAAAGCAACATTCTCTTGCATTTACAATGATCATGGTGGCAAGTTGGGAGAGAGAAAGGGCATTTCTGAGGTAATAATAAAATGAGTAAGATGGTAGTGCGGTGTGCCTACATTATGAACTTTACATTTTTATTTTCTCTCACCCAAATCACAGTAAAGGAGCTGAAGTAAGATTTTAATTAATTGGTAGCCACTTGTGCCCCTGGATGATATGCCGGGCTTTATTTTTCTCACACTGCTGTACCACATTCAAGGCCAGGGTGAATTCTGAGTGCCATGGGCTCTACAAGAGCAAGATTGGAATAGGAGCTAAAGTCAAGTTCTCATTGAAGAGGATTGACCAACAGTGATAAAGGATGGAAATGAAGAGCCAAAGGGGAGAAGGGACAGGAGGTGCTGAGACCTGAGAGTATATTGCCAAACAATAAGAGGTAAGAATGTGAGGTGAGGCCAGCCAGGGCTGGTGCAAAGCCAAGACAAGGAAGGCCACAAGGCTAAGGTGAGATTCTAGAAATAAATATGATGAGACCTTATTGTAGGGGAGCCTTTTGGGGGACTATGGCCTTGATTTGATGGGTCTGCTTGTCTCTAATGTTCCTTCAACAATTCTCTTGAAGCTTGATGCCTGCCTTAGACAGCTAGAGGTTGAAAATGAACATATATTTAAGAGACAAAGACACTAAGTCCATTCACAAAAATTTAACAAGTAAATTTTTAAATACGGTAATATTTTTGCAATATATGTTATTTCACAAGATATGTAAAATCATTAAAATATCTTGACATCCCAGGCTAGTTTAACACATGCATATCTATAAATGTAATCTGTCACATAAACAGAACCAAACACACATGATTATCTCAATATATGCACAGAAGGCCTTTGACAAAATCCAACAGCCCTTTATGCTAAAAACTCTCAATAAACTAGGTATCGATGGAAAGTATCTCAAAATAATAAAAGCTGTTTATGACAAACCCTCAGCCAATATCATACTGAATGGGCAAGAACTGGAAGCATTACCTTTGAAAACTGGCACTAGACAAGGATGCCTTCTCTCACCATTCCTATTCGACATCATATTGGAAGTTCTAGCCAGAGCAATTGGGCAAGAAAAAGAAATAAAGGGTATTGAATTAGGAAAAGAGGAAGTCAAATTGTCTCTGTTTGCAGATGACATGATTGTATACTTAGAAGACCCCAGTGTCTCAGCCCAAAATATCCTTAAGATGATAGCAACTTCAGCAGTCTCAGGATACAAAATCAGTGTGCGATAAATTACAAGCATTCCTGTACACGAATAACAGACAAACAGAGAGCCAAATCATGAGCAAACTCCCATTCACAACTGCTACAAAGAGAATAAAATACCTAGGAATACAACTAAAAAAGGACATGAAGGACCTCTTCAAGGAGAACTACAAACCACTGCTCAAGGAAATAAGAGAGGACACAAACAGATGGAAAAACATTCCATGCTCATGCTTAAGAATAATCAATATCATGAAAATGGCCATAGTGCCTAAAGTAATTTATAGATTCAATGCAATCCCCATCAAGCTACCATTGACCTTCCTCACAGAACTGGAAAAAACCACCTTACACTTCATATGAAACCAAAAAAGAGCCCACATAGCCAAGACAATCCTAAGCAAAAAAAGAAAAAAAAAAAAAAAGAAAAAAAGAAAAAAAAAAGCTAGAGGCATCATACTACCTGACTTCAAACTATACTGCAAGGCTACAGTAATCAAAACAGCATGATACTAGTACCAAAACAGATATATAGACCAATGGAACAGAACAGAGGCCTCAGAAGTAATGCCACACATCTACAATCAACTGATCTTTGACAAATCGGACAAAAACAAGCAATGGGAAAGGATTCCCTATTTAATAAATGGTGTTGGGAAAACTGGCTAGCCATATGCAGGAAGCTGAAACTGGACCCCTTCCTTACACCTTATACAAAAATTAGCTCCAGATGGATTAAAGATTTAAACATAAGAACTAACACCATAAAAACCCTAGAAGAAAACCTAGGCAATGCCATTCAGGACATTGGCTTAGGCAAGGACTTTATGACTAAAGCACCAAAAACAAAGGCAACAAATGCCAAAATAGACAAATGGGATCTAATTAAACTTAAGAGCTTTTGCACAGCAAAAGAGACTATCATTAGAGTGAACCGGCAACCAACAGAATGGGAAAAAATTTTTGCAATCTGCCCATCTGACAAAGGGCTAATATCCAGAATCTACAAAGAACAACCCCAACAAAAAGTGGGCAAAGTATATAAACAGACACTTCTCAAAAGAAGACATTTATGCAGCCAACAAGCATAAGAAAAAAAGCTCATCATCACTGGTCATTAGAGAAATGCAAATAAAAACCACATTGAGTTACCATCTCATGCCAGTTAGAATGGCGATCATTAAAAAATCAGGAGACAACAGATGTTGGTGAGGATGTGGAGAAATAGGAATGCTTTTTTACTGTTGGTGGGAGTGTAAATTAGCTCAACCATTGTAGAAGACAGTGTGGTGATTCCTCAAGGATCTAGAAATAGAAATATCATTTGACTCAGCAATCCCATTACTGGATATATACCAAAGGATTATACATCGTTATATTATGAAGACACATGCACATGTATGTTCATTGTGGCACTGTTTACAATAGCAAAGACTTGGAACCAACCCAAATGTCCATCAGTAACAGACTGAATAAAGAAAATGTGGCACATATATACCATGGAATACTATGCAACCATAAAAAAGGATGAGTTTATGTCCTTTGCAGGGACATGGATGAATCTGAAAACCATCATTCTCAGAAACTGACACAAGAACAGAAAACCAAATATCACATGTTCTTACTCATAAGTGGGTGTTAAACAATCAGAACACATAGACACAGGGAGGGGAAACATCACACACCAGGGCCTATTGGGAGGTGGTGGTCGGGGGTCTAGGGGAGGAATAGCAGAGGGTAGGGGGATTGGGAAGGGATAACATTAGGAGAAATACCTAATATAGATTACGGGGGGAGTGGGATGGATGCAGCAAACCACCATGGTATGTGTATAACTGTGTAACAATCCTGCACAATCTGCACATATGCCTCAAAACTTAAATTATAATAATAAAAAAATACCTTGACATCCCAACACATATTTTTGGGTGTCAAAAAAGAAATAAGGCAGGGTGCAGTGGCTCATGCCTCTAATCCCAGCACTTCGGAAGGCCAAAGTGAGAGGATTGCTTGAGCCCAATTCTAGACTAATCTGGGCAACATGGCAAAACACTGTCTCTACAAAAAATAGAAAAACTTACCTGGACCTGGTGGTGCATGCCTGTAGTAGCAGCTGCTCAAGAGGCTGAGGCAAGAAGATTGCTTGAGCCCACTGCACTCCAGCCTCGGTGACAGAGTAAAAAAAAAAAAAAGAAAAGAAAAGAAAAGAAGAAAAGAAAATGGAAATAGTGTATGTTGATAGAAATCTTAGTGAAGAATATTAAAAAGGTTTGCTTGAGTTCTTGGTTACCATGGCAGAGCTGCGGGAGCCTCCAGCACAGGAGTTAGTGGGCTCTTTGAAGAAGCCTTTTGCAGGAGCTACATCTAGGAGATGTAATTTTTCATGTTCAGCACCAGCTGTTGTGGGGAGAATCAGGCATCCATGCAGCAGGTGTGGCTGTACGCGGAGGACTGCCACGTGCTTCTGGCTCAAGCCCAAACCTTGGGGACCACGGAGATAAAGAAGTTCCAAGGCCACCTGGCCCAGTGCACCATGCATTGCAGTGACAAAGTCAAAGATTTACTAGATACAGGGAGTGAGGAGCTTCAGGCGAAGTGACAGCTGGGCACTTGTGTAATGAAGTGTTGATCACGTGCATGCCACCCTGACAATGACCAAGGAGATGCTCTCATCCATTGGGATACAAATCTTTGCCAGTGACCATTAGGGCTGAGGACAGGAATCTGTCTAACAAAAGGAAGGAGATTTTTAGTCTTTAAGGCAAGCGTCGTGAATGAAGAAATTAAGGATGGCAGCAAGTATAAGGCCTATGTTGCTTGCCTCTGGACAAAAAGGTCCCTTTACTATTCAATCCAAGAAAGTGAAATGAAAAAACTAGTGCTAAAATTAGGATCAGAGATAGTACAAGAAAGCATATTAGAGTCAAAATTTCATGTGGCAAGTGCTTGTCCTCGCAGCAGAGATATCCCTGTACCAAGCCAGAGCCTTCCAAGGGACAAGATTCTTTTTGCTATGTAGAAACCAACAGACTGACAGAGTCTTCTAACCTGGTGGTGATCTGGTGGAGTTTGAGGAGAGGTGTTTCTCTTTGTTGCCACCCTCCTATTTACCAGAAGTGTTGCTGCACCATTTTTCGTAAACTATAAAACAAAATCAATGAGACAACTCATTTAGAGGGGCAAAAAAAGGATTGTTGGTCTTCGTTTTGCTTGGTTTTGCTTTATATGCACAAGGGCATGAAGTTGATTTAGGATGTGGAGTTGGGAAGGGGAGTAGTTTGGATAAGAACTTTGAAAGGTTGCTGGCCATCAAGATATGGACGCACCTCTCTTGAAATTCTCACACGCTGCATCTTTCAGTTACTTGGAGTAACATCAGGAAACATGTCACGTAGCATACATTTATAAACCATCTTTTTAATTGTCCATGTGAAAAGAATAACATCTAGCTGATTAGATGTATTTTAGGGGAATTTGGGAAAGAATAAATAACTCTATGCCTTATGACTGTTCTGATATCTGCTATTTATATCTCTGTTCTGGGCAAAGAACATCAAAACAGAATGAATTAATTGTTGTGCATGCTATTATGTCTCGGATATAGTAATACCAACATTTATAAAAATATCGACTCAGTACAGATAAAAAATAGAAAGTAATTTTCTTCTTTTGTTTTTAAAGAAGGAAAAATATTATTTTAGACCCTGAACCTTCTTCTTCCACTGAATGGGAAGAAATAAGATATAGAAGCTGGTAGATATAAAATAATAAGAAGGTAATGTGATGGGAAGTGCCTGGGACTACATAGCTTGAATCTTCAGAAAAGGCCTCTCTGAGAAGAAGGCTTTGAGCTTGGAGATCTGGGTAGCAAGAAGCAGCCAACCATGCAGGGAACAGCATTCCAGGCAGAGGGAACAGCAAGTGCAAATGTTTAATTGAGAATGATTCCAGCCGTGGTAGCCAGAGTCTATAATGCAAGCGCTGGGAGGGGTGGTAGTGAAAGGAGTTTGCATTTTATTTGAAGATCAACTGGAAACCAACAGACAGCATTAAGCAAGAAGTGGCATAGCAAGATTTAGTTTTTAAAGATTACACTGGTTGTGCTGTAGGAAGATACTAGAAGGAGTAAGGAGACCAGATGTGGCTATTTTTTAAATTTCTCGTTGATGTGTAATAACTCTACATATTTATGGGATACATGCGATATTTTGATACATGCATACAATGTGTAATGATTAAATCATGCATTTAGCCTGTCACCTCAAATATTATCATTTCTTTGTGTTGGGAACATTTCCGATCTGTTCTAGCTATCTTGTAATATATAATGTATTATTGTTAATTATATGTCTTAGCCTGTTTTGTGTTGTTGTAAAAGTAATTTATAAAGAAAAAGATTTATTTTGTTCACAGTTGCGATGTCTAGAAAAGTTCGAATTTGGGCATCTGTATTTGGTGAGGGTTGCAGGCCACTTCCACTCATGGAGGAAGGTATAGAGAGCCAGTAGGTACAGAGATTATATGATGAGTGAGGAAACAGGAAGGAAACAGGAGGAACTAGCAAAGGGAGAAAGAACTCACTTTGTTAGTTCTTGTAAGAGGACCTAACTCATTTCCCATATCCCTAACTCTCTGGGTAAGGCATTAATCTGTTTATGAAGGTTTCACATCCATGACCCAAATACCTTCCATTATGCCCCATCTTCAATTCTGGGAATCAAATTTCAACATGAGGTAAAGGAGCAAACATCCAAACTGTAGCGCTAGAGTCATTCGACTGTGCTATTGCACACTAGGACGTATTTATTCCTTCTATCTAACTGTATGTTTTTGCCCATTAACCAAACTCTCTTTATTCTTCACTCCCTCATCCTTTCCAACCTCCAGTAACCATCTTTCTACTCTCTGTCTTCTTAAGATCTACTTTTTCAGCTTCCGCATATCAATGAGAACATGTAATGTTTGTGATCTTGTGTCAGGCTTATTTATGTAATATAATGACCTCCAGTTCCATCTATGTTGCTGCAAAAGACAGGATTTCATTCTTTCTTATGGCCAAATAATATTTCATTGTGCACATTTACCACATTTTCCTTATGCATTTACCTATTGATGCATACTTAGGTTACTTTCATATACTGCTATTGTAAATAGTGCAACAATAAACACAGGTGTGAAATTATCCGTTTGATACACCTTTTTCCTTTTCTTTGGATCATTACCCAAGATTGAGATTACTGGATCATATGGTAGTTCTATTTTTAGTTCTTTGAGGGGTGTCCAGACTGTTTTCCATAACGGCTGTGCAAATTTCTATTCAACAATGTATAAGAGTTCCGTTTTCTCTACGTCCTTGCCAGCATTTGTAAATTTTTTTTTGTCTTTTTTGGTAATAACCGTTCTAACTAGGGTAAAGTAATACCTCATTGTGGTTTTGATTTGCATTTCCCTGGTAATTCCAGGAAAGAGAAGACACTGGGTTAAGTTAGAGTGGAACCAGGGGATTAGTTCAAAAGATGAGGAGAAATTAGAATCTGTTTGAGAAACAGAGTCAACAGAACTCACCAAATAGATGCAGTTAAGGAAGGAAGGGAAGCAGCTAAGGACAACACCTGTTTGTGGCTTAAGTAACTGAGTAAATGGGGATAGGGCAATGTGAGACATGGAGTATTTGGGGAATATTTCATGTGGTATTTTTGGGGAAATATGAAAATTATATTAATTTAAAATCTCTATTATGCTTCCAACAGAAGATCTAAACAATTCTAGAAGAGTCTGGAACTCAAAGAAGAGGTCAGGATTAGAGATATAAATTTAGAAGACATTGGAATATAGGATTCATTAAAGCCAATTGGCCAGATGAGATCATCCATGTAGAGACTATAGATAGAGAAGATAAGAGAGATCAAATCCAAGCCTTAGAGAATTCAAGTATTAAGAGTTGCCAGAGAAAGAAACCAGCAAAGACACACACACACACACACACACACACACACACACACACACACACACAAAAGCAGTCAGTAAGGCGGGAATAAACCAAGAGGGCCTGATGTCATGAAAGCATTTCAGGTTGGAGAAAGTGTTGATTAACAAGAAGACGGAAGAGCTTCCATTGCATTTGGCAACGAAGGTCACATTTGTGATCTGGACAGGACAGTTGCAGAGCATAATGCATTTACATTGTACATCAAGCTAAAAAACACACACTCCACGTGCTCTGGCAAAAGGAACAGCCACAGAAGGCTGGCATGTGAGGTGCCTGTCACACCAGTTGTGTTTTTGTCTTTTGGATTCTCCTGTTAAATATACACCGCTGTTAAACAGGGTCTCAGAAATAATGGCTTGGTAATGGATGATTCTGACAGGAAACAAGAAATCCCAGAGTGTTAAGCTCATCAGGTTTATTGTTAGTTCTTGTTTCCTGGAAGTGCTTGAAGCCTTGACTCTATTAGGTGAAATATGACTCCATTAAATTGTCTGACATTTTAATACTTTAATTTAGTGCCAGGGACCACTTTTAGTGTAAAATGTTTTGCAAAGGGATCTCTTTTAAACTGCCTAGCTTTTGTAACTCTCAGTTTTTCTTCCACGACTTTCACCAGTATATCCCAAATTTGCATCTTGCCTGATGCTAACTGAGGAAGAAGGGCACCTGGGGTTTGACCATCAGGAACAAAACAAGTTAAAATTGTCAGAGAAGATGGTGAGGTAAAAACATAAAGCACTGGAGCACAAAACCCTGGAGCTTCTTGCAGTTGTTTAGCACTGACTTTCCACATAACCATGGGTAGCCCTAGGACCTCTTTAACCCCTACTTTTCACATTTGTAAAGGGAGGAAGCAGGAATTGCATTTTAAATATATAATTGTTGTCACCGGTAGCATCTATCTGGGGCCAGTGATGCAGGCAGTAAAAAGAATTTACCCAGTTGTGAGGAAAGAAAGGATACCAATTAGAGAACGTATGAAAATATGTTGCAAGCGTGCAATGGGCAAATCAGCAAGAGAGGAGCTGACTGCAGGGAGATAAACGCTTGTTGGGGATTTTATAGGATGGCACTTGTGCTGGAGATGGAGAGGGCTATGTGCTGTACGGATAACGCCAATGTTGCAGTAAGCTAACTTGCATTTTCTATTGGCCGAGGGTCTGATAGTAAGTCGGCATGAGAAGATTTTGAGTTATTTGCACAGGAGGGCTATGTGTCCTGGACCATGAATAAAGGCAAACTTGCAGCTTATCTGCTTTCTCTTTCTGCTTTCTCCTGCTCCCAGCAGTCTGACTCCTTTTCCCTAATTAGGACTCCACAATTGTGGCATCTTATGTATTCTAGAGGATATGGTGACTGTCTAAAGAAGTTGGTTTGAATGTGCAGATCTAGCAAAGAACATGCCCCGGATGTGAAAGCTAGGAAGCACCATCTGATTGAAGATGGAGGTGAATGACATCACCCTAGATCAATTCTTAAGGACCTAAGGAGAATAGAAAGGATGGCAAGAATGGAGGAAAAATGTGGTAGAAGGGAAAGATGAGACACTGAAACAATTTGGAGATTGAAAGGTGAGAGTCTGTAGTCCAAGGCTTCACACTAGTGGTTGAAGAACCTTGATCACAGGAGAGCCAAGACCTCAAAGGCTCAAGGGAAATGACGACAAGGTTTGTTTGGCTTGTTTAGAGCTGCGCTACAGAGTGGGAAGATTGTGGTTAAACCTTAGCTGAACTGATAAAAACATGAAGCTGTAGTGAGAGATTTTTCAACTGTATATAGTTGTAGAAAGAAACAACTTGCTACCATAGTAAATATTTGTGTTAGAACACAGTGGATGAAGGTAGGGTGGCACGTGGACTGGAGGGCTTAACAGAGTATATGTAGTAGGCAGGTGGGATAGGAGTGGAAGGAAAGGATAGCTGAGGGTGATGAGGTTGAATCTGTGACCAAGAGGGGCTTAGGTCAAATTCTCCTCCTTCTAACCTTCTTCCAGCTCTTCTCCTCTCTCTTTATCCTTCCCTTCTTCCCCTCCTCACTCTTTTCCTCCTTCCCCCTGCATCCTGTCTTCCTCCTCCTCCTCCTCCTCCTCTCTACCTTTACTCTCTTTCTCTTTTAAAGTCTTAAAACAAAATAAAACAAAACAAAATAATTGTGCTGATGGAACCAGAGTACACTGAGAGATTTCTCAACTGTGGGCAGGATTGTTAAGTGGTAGTAAACTCATGACAGCATTTATATTGCACTTTACAATACATAAAGCACTTTCATGTAATTAACTCCTTTGATTTGACCATCACAACAATGCCTGAGGCTGATAGTTAGAAACCTTGTTACTGATAAAGAAGCTGAAATTCTTATCACTTAAATGTGTTGCTTGGGGCTTAGGAATTGGCAAAGCAAGTCAAGTCTGTCTCCAGACCCTGTGGTCTTCTGATTCCAAATCCCAAGCTCTTCTCATTATACAGCACAATGCTTATTTTTTTTTAATGTATAAAAAATGTCTTTTTTATGTATTTACAGACAATTCATGGCTTTAGACACACACGATAAAGCCATTTTTTATTAAATATAAGAAAATGGAACACATTTGGGTCCTTTATTTTCTAATGACAATGCTAAAGGCTAAAAGGCAACTGGCCATTGACAGGAGAAGGAAGGAACCTGAATAATTGATGAAATGTATTCTAAATCCAGAAACTGTTAAAGTAGGCTATGTCAGAGATGCTGCAGTTGCTTGGTTGTTCCTGACATCTGATGATGCTGCGTCTCAGTAAAAAAAAACTTCAGGGAATATGAAAGAAGTAATAATGTGCCATGGTATTCTGAGCTTACCACTACAAGAAATAATCTGTAGTTGCATCAAATGATTATAAATGGCATGTTTTAGGGGTATAATAAGCAATGCAAGGGACAGGTCTGGTTATTAGTGCCAAAATATGTATTTATTCCACATAGTGCTTTTTTTTCCCCGGCGTTTTCCAGCATCTCATCTCTGACTATTAAATTATACCCCAAATAGAATATGCAACTACATGTAATCGAACTATTCTGGTCTACATTAAGTGCAGCAGCATAAATGGGAACTGAAAATAACCAGAAGCGTTTAGAATTTTGTTTTTATTCATCTAATCTACTTGGCCTTTTGTCTGGGATGTAAGTGATTTTGCGCCCTCTCCAGACTCACACTTTTCTTTCCCCAGGCTTCAGTACCTGGGGCTCACATTCTCCATAAAAGAGTTTCAAGGCAATCTTCCATCCAGGACTGCTTATACCTTGTATGCACACAAAGGAGGTTGCTCAAAACATCGGAAACAACTATGAGGAATAAAAAGGAAAAGCTTGTTTCTTAAAGAACAAGGAGGCCAGCAGTCTTTTTCATAACTTCTTGTTTGTAGAAAGCAGACTTTTTTTTTTTTTTTTTGGTAAAGGCAGATTTGGAGCATGAAAGAAATATGACCTAGGTTGTATTGTTTCCTTTTATTGTATCTACAAATCGTTTAGCTGAAGTGAGCTTTTCAGCTGTTGATTCTAAATCATAAACTCAATTTGTTAACAAAGAAACAACAAAGTGATGTCTGGGGCAGATGCAAGGTTAAAGTATGTCTAAAGAAATAGCAAGCTGATTGTGTTTAATGTGGAAGGTAAGTTATAGCAAACAAACTAAAACCCACAAACCCCAAACATTTTCCCTTATAGTTATAGAAATTAGGAAATGCCCTAATGTACATCTTTCCTTCCCAAATGTACTGAGATTTTGAATTTTATAATTTGTACTAATATGTAACTAGACCAGATATAATCTGTTGAGGCTTTCTTGTGATGGAAAGCAGGTGAAATCAATTTTCAGTTGAAATATGTTTTTCAGTTCACTATATGATGTTTGTAGGGCTTTTTTAGAGAAGGGCTTTGCATTCACACTTGAGCAGTTTAGCAGGTTTCATTGCAGGGTAAATTCAACTATTGGATCTACTTGGAATGTTTTCTTTTCATAAGAAGAGTTGGAGACAAAGTGATTCTTGCTTTCAAATACACTTGCCAATACAAAATAATAGTTGAAGACTTTTTCTTTTGAGACAGAGTCTTACTCTGTTGCCTAGGATGGAGTGCAATGGCACGATTTCGACTCACTGTAGCCTCAGCCTCCCAGGCTCAGGCGATCCTCCCACCTCAGCCTCCCAAGTAGCTGGGAATACAGCTGTGCCACCACATCCAGTTAATTTTTGTATATTTTTTAGAGATGATGTGGTTTTGCTATGTTGCTCAGTCTGGTCTTGAACTCCTGGGCTCAAGCTATCCTCCCGGGTTGGCATCCCCAAGTGTTGGGATTACAGGTGTAAGCCACTGCTCCCAGCCTAATTGAAGACTTTTGTATGTTAGGTGCTAAGTAATACAAAAGTAAAAGTGCCACTATTTCTGTCCTCAAGGAATTTACAGTCTGGGGAAGCAGACACAGTATAAATAAACACACTGATAAGTAAATGATTACAAATTGTGCCAAGTGCTGTGATAGAAAAAAATAGATACGCATTGTCTCTCTGCTCCCCGTTAGGAGCACCTGACCTGTCAGGAAGTCCAGTGATTATATCCATCAGTCTTCTAGGTACAAGGACATTGGATTGAATGTGACAGGACCTGCATTCAAGCCCTACCATTGGATCCAGTTGGGTGTTTCTGGGCTTCAGTTTATAAACATTCAGTAATAGTATTGAATGTTAGCGTTGAGTAAGAGCATTGAATGCCCTCCATGTTTGTTGCAACTTCATCCACGATTGCAATGTCTTGGTGGCTTCCTAAGGTTTCTTTTAATTTTTAACTTTTGTAGTTACATGGTAGGTGTCTGTATTTATGGAGCATGTGAAATAGTTTGATAAAGGCATGCAATGCATAATAATCACATCATGGAAAATGGGATATCCATCCCTCAAGCATTTATTCTTTGTGTTACAAACAATTCCATTATGTTCTTTTAGTTATTTTTAAATGTACAATTACATTATTTTGACTATAGTCACCCTGCCATGCTATTAAATACTAGGTCTTATTTATTCTTTCTAACTATTTTATGTACCCTTTAACCATCTCTACCTCTCCCCCATTCCCCAGTACCCTTCCTAGCCTCTGGTAACCATCCTTCCATTCTCTATCTCCATGAGTCCATTTGTTTTGATACTTACAACCCAGAAATGAGTAAGAATATACAATGTTTGTCTTTCTGTTCCTGGCTTTTTTCACTTAAGATAATGACCTCCAGTTCCACCACATTGTTGCAAATAACAGGATCTCATTGTTTTCATAACTAAATAGTACTTCATTGTTTATATGTACCACAATTTATTTGTCCATTGATGTGTTTATGGACACTTAGGGTGCTTCCAAATCTTGGCGGTTATGAACAGTGCTGCAACAAACATGGACATGCAGGTATCTCTTTAACATAATGATTTCCTTCCTTTTGGGAATATATCCAGGAGTGGGATTGCTGGATCATATAGTAGCTTTGTATTTAGTTTTTTGAGGAAACTCCAAACTTCTCTCCATCATGGCTGTACTCATTTACATTCTTGGTGGCTTTCTAGAACCTCCTCTTGGGGAACCATATAGAAATTTTGCTGAAGGAAAGAATATGGCAGCTTGATGCAATGCAGTGGTGTCAAGCTGCTTAGTTTGTTGTTGTTCTGAGACTTAAGACTCAGGAGAGATACACAAAGGCTGCTGCAGAGCTGTAGAGAGGAGATGAGGAGTGAGCAAGGGAGGTGGGGTTGGAGGCTCAGGGCATCTCCCACCCTGACTTCTCTCAGGCATGCCCCTCCTTTATCTGTTAATTACACCAGGCTTCCAGGGAAGATTTCTTCCAAAGAATTCATCTGCTAAAAGAGGAAAACATTTTCAAATTACTTTTGTAGTCCAAGTAGTCTCTGGAACTAGACAATTCTGGATTCCAAATACAGACATGCAGTGCTTAACGACAGAGATACATTGAGAAACGCCTTGTTAGGTGATTTTGTACTTGTGTGAACATCACAGAGTGCACTTACAGGAACCTGAATGGCAAAACGTACTACACACATAGTACATACTAGGCTATATGGTCTAGCCTGTTGCTCCTAGGCTACAAATCTGGACCGCATGTTACTGTATTCACTACTGTAGGCAATTGTTAGTACAGTGGCATTGGTTTACCTAAACATATCAAAACCTAGAAAAGGTACAATAAAATATGGCATAAAATATTTTTTTAAGGTACACCCATATAAGGTACTTCCCATGAATGGGGCTTGCAGGACTGGATGTTGCTCTGGGTGGGTCAGTGAGTGAGTGGTGAGAGAATGTGAAGGCCTAAGACATTACACTGCTGTAGACTTTATAAATACTACATTTAGGCTACCTATATTTATAGGAAAATTTTCTTTCTTCAATAATACATTAACCTTAGCTTATTGTAACTTTTTGACTCTTTAAACTTTTTCATTTTTCAAAACTTTTTGGCTCTTTCCATAATTGCTTGAAATATAAACATTGTACAGATGTATTCTTTCTATAAACATTTTGTATTTTTAAATTTTTTATATTTTTATAATTTTTAAACTTTTTGCTAAAAATGACACAAATGCACACATTAGCCTAGGCCTACACAAGGTCAGGTTTGTCACTATCACTGTATTCCACCTCCACATCTTGTCCCACTGGAAGGTCTTCAGGGGCAGTAGCAATCCTGAAGCTGTCGTCTCCTATAACAACGCCTTCTTCGGGAATTCCTCCCGAAGGACCTGCCTGAGCCTGTTTCACAGTTAACCTTTAAAAAAAAAAAAAATACAAGCAGAAGGGGTATGCTCTAAAATAACAATAAAAAAATGTATTATAGTAAATACATAAGCTGATAACAGTTTTTCTAATCATTATCAGGTAATACGTACTCCACATAATTGCATGTGCTAGACTTTTTTTTTTTTTCTTCTTTTTTGAGAATGAGCCTCCCTCTGCCACCCAGGCCTGAGTACAGTGGCACGATTTTGGCTCACTGCAGTCTCTGCTTCCCAGGTTCAAGTGATTCTCCTGCCTCAGCCTCCTGAGTAGGTGGGATTACAAGCATGCAACATCACGCCTAGCTAATTTTTATATTTTTAGTAGAGACAGGGTTTCACCATGTTGGTCAGGCTGGTCTCCAACTCTTGACCTTATGATCTGCCTGCCTCAGCCTCCCAAAGTGCTAGGACTAAAGGTGTGAACCACTGCGCTGGGCTGCGTGTGCTAGACTTTTATATGACTGGTAGTGCAGTAGGTTTTTTTACACCAGCATCACCACAGACATGTGAATAATGAAGTGTGCCATGACATTATAAGGGCTATGATGTCACTAAGTGATAGAAATTTTTTAGCCCTGTTATAAACTTATGGGTCTACCATCATATGCAATCCATCAATGACCAAAATGTCATTATGTAGCGCATGACAGTATTCATCTGTTTTCACATTGCTGATAAAGATATACCCAAAACCGGGCAATTTACAAAAGAAAGATGTTTAATAGACTCACAGTTTCACATAGCTGGGGAAGCCTCACAATCATGGCAGAAGGTGAAAGGCACCTCTCACATGGGGGCAGACAAGAGAAGAGAGTTTGTGCCAGGGAAACTCCCCTTTACAAAAACCATCAGATCTCATGAGACTTATTTACTATCACAAGAATAGCACAGGAAAGACACACCACCATGATTCAGTTACCTCCCACCAGGTCCCTCCCACAACACATGGGAATTGTGGGAGCTACAATTCAAGATCAGATTTGGCCTGGGACAGAGCCAAACCATATCAATTATTACAGTACTATAGCACTTGAGTAGTTTTTTTAAATCCCTTGAGTATCTTATGATCTATAAAATGGCACTCAAAGCTATCCTGTGGATATTCGCAAGCCTTATAAATATCATCTGGAAGAGAAAGATTACTTAGAAATATATTATAACTCTTGATGTTTTTATCATATTTGTCATTAATATGCCCAAATTGTAAATGTGTTATCGTTAATAATAATTTATTTCAAAAAGTGAAGTGATAATATCATAAAACCCTTGGGTGAATTCAAACATGGCCACTTTGTATGACAAATTATCTGCTTCTATTTCTGTTCTACCCAGAATTTCTTTTGAGCACTGGAAATTCATCTGCAAACTTAATCTTATCCCACTATAGAAAGCCATTCTTGATGTGCCACTAATTCAGCCAAATGGGCTGACTTGACTACTCTCTTAGGATACAGAATTATATGAAGAAAAATAAAATTGAGAAGGGGAAAGTACAAACGTTGTGTGTCCGTGTAACAAACAGATGACTGCTTTAGACATATTTGGACTGTAAACACCTGTGGAATCTTGCCTGTATCTCTTTTATTTTTCCAGATTTTGCTCGTGGGAGAGACACAATTTGTTCTTTGAATGTAGCCATTATATTTTAACATACATGCTGATTTAATCATGCTGGTCAAAATTTTCTTTTTATAGCATCCAGATAACTTGTGCATATAACTACATGTGGTTGTATTTTGTGGCCAACTGGCAACCATATGGAAGTCAGCTAAAATGTATTTTGATTATATAACTCTGTACATATAGGCACATCATCTCAGGGAAGCTCAGGTATCATAGAGGCAAGTGAATTCACCCTGAGATTACAGTAAAGACATGAATCTGATAGTTTGGTATTTCTGGACCCGCATTGATTTCTTGAAGAAAAGCCCATATAGTTGGAATCAGTGCCTTAAATTAGGTTTCTTAATATGATGAGCTCATAAAATATGTGCTCTCCCGCCTTCTTCAGATGTGGTAATTGATGTAATAGAGATCTCTTCATTAATGTATTTTAATAAAATGTTCACAATTTAAAATACATAGAAAAAAAGAAGCAAGGAAAGACTGGAACTAATGGTTAGAGTTGTTGAAGATGCATATATAATTTACTCCCTCTTTTAAAAGAAATGGAATTGGGCTATACTATTGTAATAGACTTGTCAAAATCAAATTAAGAACACTACTCAATTTTCTTTTTCTTCCTTAATTCATCTCTGTAAATATTATTTTAAGGCCCTTGAAAATAAAATAATTATCTTATTAAAATTAATTATATGTTGTGTTTAAAATGTTAAAGTTCATGGGAGAAAAAAATCAGGATTTATTTTTAGTTTCAAATGTAGGCATATAAGAAAATAATACATAGTAGTTTTCTAAGTGCTATTAGACATTTGGTTCCCATTTTGCCATTTGCTTTCAGTTTACCTGGCATGAAGATAAAACTGACAGCTATTTCTCACTTGACATTTGAAAGACAAGAGCAATAAGAAAGCCAGTGAAACTCCTAGAGAATTTTCATAGGGAAAGTAAGCATATTGACATTCTTTGACTCTTGTAAATTGATTTTTTGGCTCCAGCTGCTCTAAAGCCATTAAAAGTTAGAGTTAATCATTCTTGATTTTTTATTGTTAGTCATTTCCCTTATTCATAACACTGAATAATAGCAATACTACTCAGTTTATTTATGCTCACATTCAGTGGTATGTTAAAAAATTCACAAAGCAGTATACTGAAATTCTTGCAGGTAACTGGTAAAATACGTAGTCTTTCTTTCGTAGATTGTTAATTGATATTCTAATGAAAGAGTAAATCTTTTGAATTTTTTTTTCTTTTTTTTATTCACCTGGGTGCAGGTGGGCTAAGGCTGAAAAGGGGAAAAGGGCGTTAGCTAAATCTTGTGAATTTTAAAGGTGGTCCCAGGTTGGTCTTAACCCTACTGTGTTAAAAATATCAGCATCTTTTTCCTATAAAGACAACCTGAAGGCTCTTTTGAAATATGTACAAGTTCTTCTTTTTAAAAACCTTATTGATCACGTCTGCTTAATTAGCTATGAAAGGAATGATCCTTCACCCCCATGTCAATGTCTATTTACTGTCAGTTTGTAAAAAGTTTCTGAATAGAGATTGATGCCGTATCTAATAAATTATCCCACTATGCATTCATAAAGTATGATGATTACATCTATATGAATATAATAGGTGAGTGTAGATTCATATCAAAAATTGAAATCCCAGATAAAAAATCCCAAAACCTGTCAGTATGCTCTGTGACGTGATTAAGGGAAGTTACATTGCAGGTAGAATTAACGTTACTGTTTTAGTCCATTTGTGGTGCTATAACAAAATACCTGAGGCTGGGTCATCTGTAAAGAACAGAAATTTATTTTCTATTCTGGAGCCTAGGAAGTCCAAGATCAAAGTGCCAGCAGGTTCCATCATCTGGTGAGTACTGCATCTTCAGAGGGGAGGAAAAAGAAATGCTTTGTCCTCACCTGGCAGAAGAACAAAAGAGCAAACTACCCAACATTGCCAAGCTTCTTTTATACAGGCCTTAATCCCATTCGTGAGGGAGCAGCCCTCATGGCCTAAGTACTTCTTAAAGGCCCTATCTCTTAAAACTACCAAGTTGGCAACACCTGAATTTAAGAGGGAGTATAATCAATTGACCTTAAAAGAGATAATTCTGGATTATTTAGGACCCCTTGTAATTACAAGTTTCCTTAAAAGTGGAAGAAGGTGACAGAAGAAAAGTGAGTGTGACATAATGCAAACAGGACTCTACACACCATCACTGACTTTGAAGAAAGAGATCTGAATTTCAACAGCTAAGGAAGTGGACAACCTTTAGAAACTGGAAATGGCAGATAATCAGATACTACCCCGAAGCCCTCAGAAAGGAATTCAGCCCTGACAGTACCTTTGTTTTAGCTCTGTGCAACCTGTTTCAGACTGCTAAAGAACTGTAAGATAATAAATTCATGTTATTTTAAGGCACTAAGTTTATAACAATTTGTCACAGCAGCAATAAAAAAAACCAATGCAGCAAAAGACAATAATGTCTGTTTAATCACATAGTCATGGGACATCTATTAACTAGCAACTTATTAAATACAGCTTACCACTGCAACATCTTTGGGGTAATTAAAACATCCTCCATGAATCAGTGTGAGAATTATACTTAAGTGTCTGCCAATTGCCATGATAATAGAAAGGCTTATGATTTTTTTACTAATGATATTAGGAAGGCAAGGGCCCAATGATATGAGCAACGTGGTGGAACCCCAGACATCTTCCCACTTAAACGTGCACATATATCATTCATTCTCTTTATTCCCAAGTTTTGGTGTTAGTATAGCGGGACCATAGATCATGATTAGCCTCGAGCATGTGCGGACTTTAGCTGCCTGAGCAGGTTGACTTGAGAGTCCAGAAAAAGCTTATTAAACATGTATTATGAGAAGTAGACAGGACTTTTGAGACCATCTGTACAAAAACTTTGGTTTTACTAGTAATCAAATTCAGACCCAGCATCACTCAGCTGGTAGGTGGTAAAACTGAGAAGAGAATCTGCATGTTTTGGTTTTTCCTAGTTCTGTGTTGTTGCAGTGCGTAATGAAATCCAACCAGAGCCACACATTCAGTTCCTGACTAGTCCATGATTAGATCACTATCAAGTCAAACACAGATGAGGCATTACATCCAGGAGGCCATAGTTAGTTCTGTGTGTGTTCCCTAGATAGGTTCCCTGAAGCTTGCCCATCAACACCAAGAAGCTGAAGAGGAAAATGAAAGTTCCATATTCAAAAGAAATTGAGACCAACATCATTCATGGATATTAATAATATGGACTTTTTAAAGACTCACTAAATCATTACACCATAAAGAACAATGATCTGATATTTTACTGTATTATTAACAATGATCTGATATTTTGCAGTCTCAGCTACTAGATTGCTAGAAAGCTCTGGGCTCCTTTGGATATGAACATGGTCAAATCTCTTTAACTTTCTAGTTATGCCACTTTAGGTAAATTCTACTTCTCTGAATCTAGGCTTCCTCCTCTGTACGATGGAACTGACAATTTCTATGTCAGAGAGCTCTTGTAATGATTAAAGAAATGAATATTTGCAAATCGCATACCATTATTTGGAATATAACCTGTGCTGAATAAATGGTAGCTATTTGATTGTTTTAAAAAATCTTGCTAGATATCATGAAGGTGTATTTATCTAAGTGGGGGAAGAAAACCTAAGTAAGACCCTTGGATTTTGATAGCAGGAAAACAAAGAGAGAGAAAGAGAGATGGAGAGGGAGAGGAATGATTGTCAACACAAAGAGAAATGCTTGAGGAATTTTCAGGGCCCCCCAAGAGCCAAAGGACAGGCTAGAAAAAATGTCAGAGAAGAAAGAGCTCAGGGAAGGTCAAAGGAAAGGAGAGGAGGGGAGAATGGAAGGAGAACCAAGAAACCAGCAGTGTTTTATAGAGGTGATAATTGAAGAAGGTGAGCAGAGGAAGAAAGAACATAGTGAACAGTTGAAATCACTAGTTATTTTCTTCTGATTCATCTCTTTAAGGAAATACCTTCCAAGAGAGATCTTTGTTCCTTTGTGTGCAGGTGAGTGTGAGGTGACACTTTCTCCTTTCTTTTTCTAATGATGACCCTGAACAAGGTCATGCTCTTCTGTTAAACACCCTTTCTGTCTGCAGCTCTATTATAGTAGAATCAAATAGGGTCTCCTTTTTTATGTCACTGATCTAAGGTTGGATGATGTACTTGGCAGATCCTTTTGAACTGCCCCATCTGGGAACTGAACCAAAGTCTGGATCCCCAATCATGGTACTCACAATTACCTTTCCCTTTCTGCACAGTAGTCACATTCACTACCAAAGGTATAAAATCTATCTCATAAGACACAGATGAAGTAGAATGATGCGGTTTCCCAAACTTGCCTGATTATACAAATGCCCAGGAGCATTGCTCTCTGGAGATTTGGATTCTTACCTCAAGGTGATTCTTATCATTACAAAGTGAAACACAGAAATGAAGAAACTTTCGAGTAAAGCAACATTTCCTACCTAGTGACTGGGTGGTTCTGAATATGACACCATCATTCTCCTATCAACAGAAGGTGACAGTTTGACAAATAGGCTTAGGATTCATATTCTTCCATAAGCTATCATTTTGCTAAGCTGTCATTTTTTTTCTTTCTTGTTCTTTTTGAGACAGAGTCTAGCTCTGTCACCCAGTCTTGAGTGCAGCAGTGTAATCTTGGCTTTGCAACCTTTGCCTCCTGGTTTCAATAAATTCTCCTGCCTCAGCCTCCGGAGTAACTCGGATTATAGGGACCCACCACCATTCCTAGCTAATTTTTGTATTTTTAGTAGAGATGGGATTTCACCATGTTGGCCAGGCTGTCTCAAACTCATGACCTGAAACGATCATCCCACCTTGACCTCTGAAGGTGCTGGGATTACAGGAGTGAGACACTGTGCCCAGACTTGCTAAGCTATCTTTTTGCCACTCGTGATGATGATTGTATGGATGACTCTCTGGTCTGTGTTGCATTCAAGAGGTATCTCCTCTCTGTCACATCTTCATTATGCTTTTCTAGCAGGCTTGCTAGTCCCTCCTGGCTTGTTCCATGCCAGGCTTGGAAATATGAATTGCAATCACACTGTGAGATGATTAATTGTCCAATATTTCTCAAGACTTCATGCCCTTTAAAGATTATTTCGCATTTGTCTTTGAGTCCTCAATATTTTGCCTGCCTGACACCTGGAAAACGGTATTTGTTAAGTGAATACCCAATGTAGACTCTAAGAAAGATCCACATGGTGAATGAGAAAATTGAGCTAATCCCAGGAAAAGAACAGGAAATGGAGGTAAAAGATTTGCCTAAGTTTCCCCTTCTATCTAGGCATGTCTCCAGACACCAGTTTCTGCTTCCTTATTTGTCTGGAATTGATGTAGAATTGATCTTAGATGTCAGTTTGAGCTTTTTTACTCTCTATATGAGCCTCTGATACTTAGAATGTGATTTTATGTTCAGATTGCAAGAAATCATGAAGAAATGAAAGGGGGAAAATGGTGGCAATAATGATGATTAACTAACAATGTTTTATTGCATGACATGAAGTTAAACAGTAATAATTTATTGTTGTATCTAATGCTACAGCATTACACTGCTGCCTCCAGTGTTAAAAGCAACACATACAGGAAAGATCTTATGAGACTCTAAGTAAAAGTAAAGGATCACTGAAATATTCAGATACAGAATTTATAGTAGTTGCATTAGGGCTTTCTTTGAATTAATATTTCCTCTGAGATGACTTCTGCCAAATGGTTTTGCTTCATTCCTGATTTAATTGCTAGGAAAATCAGAACTATCCCAGAAAGTGAGGCTATGAAGGTTTCATTATAGAAAAATCTTGTGTCTGAAGCCGTGACTCTGGACCAAAGAAAACGAGTTGGATGCCATTGTGAATGGGCAGAAGTCAGCACCAGCAACTTCCATTTATTTAGAAGTAAGAGTTGATAAGGGAATTGACCATTGAAGTCAAGTCTGCACTATTTTCTTATTTCCTCCTTTGCATCCATCTTGCAAAGCAAATTTTTAAGAGAAAACGAGTGTTGCATTCTTGCTAGTGAATTGCTCTGTTTCTTCAGCAGGAGGTGCAGGAGAAATCCTATTTGCATCCTCTCAGCTACTCTTAACAAGCCCCTAAAAGCTGAGTTAATGTTTGTTTGTGGCCTGGAGTAGCCAAAAGGGAATAGCAGGAATTATACTCTTCATAGAAATGGTGGAGAATATGAGTGCCTCCCTCTATAAACTGGAGGAGATTTACCTGAACAATTCTCCTCTCTGCTTTTAGTAATGTTTGGTGGATGAAAGGGACCCGTGGACTTTGGCCTCAGACACACCAGGCTGGTTTCAATTTTTTCTTTTTCTGAAATCCACAGTAAGCCACTTAAACTCTCTGAGGCACAATATTCTGTTCTGTACAATTGGAATAACAATGCCATGTACTGGAACAACTTCATAATTTGCAGGTCCAGTGCTAAATGAAAATAGGGACCCTTTTGTTCAAAGAACATGAAGCTTAAGACTGGAAAGGCAGAGCGTTAAATAGGTGTGGGGCCCTTCTGAGCATGGGGGCTGTAGCACTGGGCAGGCCGCACGCCCATGAAACTGACCCCACTGTGCAGGCAGATTGGCTGTTGGATTTCAGATATCTTTCCCTTTGTATCTCAGACAGTGGATTCCAGAAAAGGGCATTTGCACTGGCTGCTAGCTAGATTTAGCCAATGGAATGCAGTGATAGGAGCCTGGGGGTAAGGGAGGGGGGAAGTCAAGTTATGTCCTTCTTTTCTCCTTTCCGCTGTCTCTATTTCCCTTTGAAAGTTATCTCCAATAGTAACAGCTTCCTCTTTCAGTTCCAGTGTACCTAGGACAGCCCACCTTCTGGGGTCGCACCTTTCCTGATCCCACTTCCTGCTAGTCAGTTCCCTGCAGGCAGCCCAGCTCCTTATGCTCTAACACCACTAGTTTCCTTGGTTGCTCCCACCTGACAGGGGCTAGCTGTTTCCTGATATTGCTAATATCTTGACTACCTCCCTGTTCCCTATTTGGTATTTCAGCTCTTCCAAGCCTCTTTAGTTCCCCTTATTAACTCTTCTCTATTCTGCATAGAATTTGATACAAGTATCTACCTTGAAAGATTCTTACAAGGAACAAATTTGTCTAAGGCAGTGGTTTTCAACTGTAGATTGCAATTCATTTGTGAGTAATAAAATCAATTTGATGGGTCAAGACCGGTATTTTAGAACACAGAATAACTTAGAGCAGAATAGAAAACATGGGGGTGCATTGTATGTATTAAGGGTACATATGATTTCATAAAGCTTTTGATTAGCTTTGTGTGTCTGTGTGGTAGGTACCAGTTCATGCTGTAAAAATGTATTACTTTCTAGGAGGTGGGAGAAAGAAAGAAAAGCCGATGGTCTAAGATTTCTGGCACATAATTAGCATTCAATAAATTGTAGCAACTATTGTTGCCATCCAAGACCATGTCATTTAAACAAAAGGCAGTCAGACAGCCCAAAGAGTTTACCATTCCACTGACTTTAGCTCATTAGAATAGTTTCATGCAGTTGGGCCAACTTGTGCAAAAATGGCCAAAGCATTTACTTACATTTGTTTGATTACACCTAGACAAGCCCAGACTGAGTCACCAGCCTTGGCTGAAAGAGAAGCCAGCCAGGTTCAAAGTAAAGAAACAGTTTTAAAATAACATTTTATTTTTCTGTGAGTCATAGCAAATCTGTACCTGCAACATCTTTCTCCTGCAGCTGAATGCTTTAAAATGGTCAGATCTCACCCAGGAAAGTGGGGCTGGGAGGAAATGATGGGATAAAGCAGCTTCCAAATCAGTGCATTAGTAAGAGTGCAACCACTGGCATTCCTCGTTTTTCAAAAGTATCAAAAAGCTCTGCAGAGATAACTGTGTCTCCAGACGGCCATGAGATTGGTAAATAACAAATATTTATCAGCCTTTCAGCATCTGCTGATGGAAGAGCTAAAAAAAAAAAAAAAAAAAAATCACAGGTAACTATAAGCCCATAAACACCCTAGCTCTAATGGGTGCTGGTAGCTCTGTGTCACTGGTCACACATGGGAAAAGGAAGAGTGAAAGAATTTTTAGTGCCTTGGGTACTTCTTGTCTGTTTCATCAGGCTTTGAAACTCAACTTGAATCCGTTTAACTCTGAAGAATAATAGATCTGAGGAACAACAAAAAGCTCTAGGTCATATGAATTTCTCTGCTCAGAGAGCCCAGAACTCTGAGATCTACCCAGAACTCTCCCTGGAGCTGAAGTAGCCCTTGCAAGCTCTTTCATGATGGTCTGATAGCAGAGTGGGCTCACTCATATTAGTGCTGGTTTTGAGCATCTGTCATGACAAGCCATATGTCTGTTTCTACTACTACAGAGGATAGAGTTTGCCAGTCAAGTGACAGAGAAAAAGAACAGTAATTGATAACCCATAGTACCCTTTTATATCAGGCTGTTGAATAATGCAGGGATTAGGGGTGCCAGACACCCATGTAGTCAAAAATCTGTATATAATTTTTTTTTCCCCCAAGGCAGAGTCTCACTCTGTTGCCTAGGCTTGCGTGCAATGGAGTGATCTTGGCTCACTGCAACCTCTGCCTCTTGGGTTCAAGAGAGTCTCCTGCCTTAGCCTCCTGAGTAGCTGGGATCATAGGCATGTGCCACCATGCCTGGCTAATTTTTGTATTTTTAGTAGAAACGGGGTTTCGTCACATTGGCCAGGCTTGTCTCAAAGTCCTGACTTCAGGTGATTCACCTGCCTTGGCCTCCCAAAGTGTGTAGATAACTTTGGACTCTCCAGAGACTACTAATTGCCTATTCTGACCAGAAATCTTACTGATAACAGTCTTTTAAGGCATATGTTGTATGTTATATGTATATTATATGATATTTTTGTAATAAAGTAAGTTGGAAAATAAAATGTTTAAGAAAATCATAAGAGAAAATATATTTACTATTCATTAAGAAGTGGAAATGGATCATCATAAAAGTTTTTCTTATCATCTTCAGGTTGAGTAGCTGAGGAGGAGGAGGAAGTGGATGGGTTAGGCTTGCTGTCTCAGGGATGGCAGAGGCAGAAAAAAATCTGCATGTAAGTGGACCCATGCAGTTCAAACCCTTGTTGTTCAAGGGTACTTAAAATTGTCCTGGATGCTATATTGAGTACTTCATACATGTAAATTTACTTAATCCTCACAACATCCCTATGAGATGGATATCATTATTATCCTCATTTCCAGCTGAGGAAACAGATAGGGAAGGCAAATAATTTGCTTGAATCTGCACAGTTAATTAATCGTAGAGCTCAAATTCAAACAAAGTAGTGTGGCTGCCAACTCAATGCTCTTAACCTCTACCCAGACTGGGAGCCAGAGGGTTTGTATTCTAATTTTATCATTCACCAATCTGACTGTTGGGGCAAATCAGCCCCACTGCAATCTTCTCTTCTCATCTGTAATATAAGGAAATTGCTTGAGATATTTTCAAGTTTCTTAGTGCCACCTCCCATTGAGAGCTTTAGTGTTCAGAAGGATGATATTAATGTATTCTGTTGTCCTAAATATTTCAAACACATCAGCTACTATTCCAAACAACTCAAATGGGGATAGTTTTTGATTCCTCCACTTCCTAATTAAGGCTGAAGGGGCCCCATGTTTATTGCCGAGTCTCTTTCTCCCCCCTTCTTTCCCTCCTATATGACCTAAAACTGTCTTTTAGCATGTGGGGAGAAACTCTGGGAAGCTTCCTAAATCCCTAAATTTGTCACACCCATCCTTAAAGCAGTGCTGAGTTAAAAGTTAAGCAGAGGAGATACTTAAGGAAGGAGAGGGGTTACCGTGCTAAATGATGTTTCCAATTAAGAGAAGTGTAAGGTCAGAGAGAAACGCCCTCCTGGATGGAGCTCCTCACCACCTGATGAGCTGATTAAATATCATGCAGCAAAAAGTAAATGTTTACCCCAAGCCAGGTGCTTGGACTCTAAAGAACTCTATTAGGCAAGAGTAAGTGGTTTAATTGGCTCACCTTCATTCAGTTGTTAGTGTGTTCCTCATAAGTGCCTGTCAGAAAGAATCTTTTGTGTTTCCCTTCTAACAGCTGGCTCATAAAAACATAAACTCACCTTACAATGTTAAGTAAGGATCCTACTTTCAATTCCTGTTTTCTTTCCTCCAATTTGTGTTAATATGAAAGGAGAGAACGAAAATTAAAACATGCTTCTTTAGCTGACTACTTCATCAAAATTAATGGAACCGTATTTTGTAATTCATCTGTAATTTAAGATTTGGTCATTTTATCTCTTTGTTGTTGTTGTTGTTTTGTTTTTTGTTTTGAGATGGAGTCTCACTGTCTCCCAGATGGAGTGCAATGGCGTGATCTCAGCTCACTGCAACCTCCGCCTCCTGGGTTCAAGCGATTCTCTTGCCTCAGCCTCCCTAGTAGCTGGGACTACAGGCATGCATCACCACGCCCAGCTAATTTTTTGTATTTTTAGTAGAGACGGGGTTTCACCATGTTAGCCAGGTTGGTCTCCATCTCCTGACCTCATAATCCACCAGCCTTGGCTTCCTAAAGTGCTGGGATTACAGGAGTGAGCCACCATGTTTGGCCATTTTATCCCTTAAAGATGAATTCCAGGCCAGGTGCAGTGATTTGTGCTTGTAATCTCAGCCCTTTGAGAAGCCAAGGCAGAATTGTTTGAACCCAGGAGTTTGAAACCAACCAACATAGAGAACCTGTCTCTACCAAAAAAAAAAAAAAAAAATAGCCCGTTGTGGTGTAATATGCCTGTAGTCCTAATTACTCAGGAGGCTGAAGTGGGAGGATTGCTTGAGCCCAGGAGGTCCAGGCTGCAGTGAGCCATGTTGATGCCATTGCACTATAGCCTAGCCAACAGAGTGAGACGCTGCCTCAAAAGACATGCAAACAAACAAATATGAAATCCTAGCTAAACACTGAGGACTCTAAATAACCTGTGAAATCCCCCAACTGTAGTATTTATGGGAATATTTCAAATGGAGATCTGTAGCGATATGACTATTCCATACAGATATTTGTTATTAATAAGAGTCTTGGGGTCAGCATGATGTGTTAGCCACAGTTAAATCCATACTTCTTTTTATTTTATGGTTTGGTGATTGTCAAATATACTTTCCATGCATTTTTTCAAACATATACTTCTTATTTCATCAGCTTTGAATGGTTTGGATGGAAAAATATATCAAGGTCTCAGAAATGCCCTCCATCAACATCAGCGTAGCCATGACTGGAACCCACCCCACTGGTTTCCTTTGTCTTCTCCATTTCTGATTCTCTATCTCTTTGGTTACCTAGGATATACAAGTTGATTAACTTGAAATTCATGATTAACTCATAAGTTATTACAGCTAGTGATTCATATTTGTTTTAAAAACAGCGTGAAGAATATAGAAGCATGGTTTTTAAATATAATAAAATAAATTAGCATTCTTTTATGTACTCAAATGCCACACACATAAGTGTAAGGCATTCATATGGAATAATCTTAGCATGGTTCTTTGAGAATTTTTGTAATTCATTGTCTAGTGAAATATTTCCCCAAAGTGTATCCACAGATTACTATCTCACCAATATGCTTCTTGAAAAAAAGTACCATGATGTAATAAGTTTAAGAAGCCTTACACATTCTTTGTCCTTGGGAGCAATTATTACTATTAGCAGATTTAGCATCAAGAAATCCTACGGTAGAGAAATTCAAAAACAGTGCCATCGTCTAGTAAGTTTAGGGAACCTTGCACATTCTTTTTCCTTGGAAGCAATCATTAGTATTACCAGATTTAGCACCAAGAAATCCTATAGTAGAGAAATTCATTAACTTTTAACTCAGTATTTCTCAAAATCATTTTATCCTATCAGCCAAATCCCTGCTTTTATCCTGAGAATTGTTACCTCTTCTTTCCTTAGTATGTGCTTGAGAAATGGCCTCTAGAAATACTAGCCTGGAAATACTAGTCATGGGGCAGATCCTTCATCAATAGATTAATGCCCTCCCTGGGGTGAGTAGGAACTGAGTGACTAGTCACTCTATTAGTTTCCATGAGAGTTGTCCCCCCATCCCCACAGGGCCGGTTGTTAAAAAGAGCCTGGTTCCTCTTTCCCTTCTCTCTATTGCTTCCTCTCTCTCCATGTGATCTCTGCACACACCAGCTCCTTTTCACCTTCCACCAGGAATGCAAACAGCCTGAGGCCCTCACAGATGCAGATGCCAGATGATTGCTTCTTATACATTCTTTGGAACCATGAGCCAAATAAACCTCTTTTCTTTATAAATAACCAAGCCTAAGGTATTCCTTTATAGCAAAACGAATGGTCTAAGACAGTGACGATTATTTGTTGGGCATTTCCTATGTGCCAGGAACTGTTATAGGTACTTTAGAGGTTGTAATAGCTAGGTATTTATTTGAGTGCTTTAACAGAGACTAAAATGACTGCTTTAAATAAAATTGATTATTTCTCTCTCACACGAAAGTCTAAGAGGGAGAGCAGTGTAGCAACTTAGGAAAGCAATCTTTGACTGTGTCATACAAGGCATCAGATACCTTCTGTGGTATTATTTCGCCATCCTTCAAAGTGTTCTTTTCACCATGGGTTGAAACTGGCTCATTGTACTTCATCTGGTCCAACTGCTGAGAAAAGAGACCAAAGAAACATTCCTGATAAAAGAGAAAACAAAAGGCAAACAGCTTGCTGTTAAGGATCTGGTCTGGATTATGCTCATAACTCATTGTCTAATTGAGTAACTTGCTCAATTTACTGACATAGCCATATCCAGGTTACAAGGAAGTCCAAGAAATATATTCTCTTCCTAGGGAATATTTGTCCACTTAAAACATAGAATGTTCTATGATTTAATAGGTAGAAGGAAATAATGAATATTACAAGGCAATTAGCCTTCTCTGCTATGTTTCAACCTCATTAAATCCTACAGTTAAACCCATGAAGTAGGTACTTCTGTCTTCATTTTAATAATGAGAGAACTAAGATACCGAGCAGGTAAAACTAAAGTCACATAGTAACTAGTGGTTTTTGGTTTTGATACCATGCTGCCTAATTCCATAGCCTGCATTCTTAACTAATACACACAGTTGCAATGCCTTTCCAGAAAATTTCTGGTACTTTCCACTATTCCTGGAACTATTCTAACTTTAAAGGCAATCCATCTTCTAAGTCAGTGTGGCAGAGACTCTAGTTTCTTCACCCAAATCGTGTTCTCCTGTCTTTCTTGGGCTCATATCTAAACTATAATTATTGACTTCTCTTAGATGTAACCATATGACTAAGTTCTAGTCAATTCAACATGAGATGGCCTGTTGCGTACCACCTCCAGGTTTGACCTATAAAAACTTCCCATGGACATGAGCTTCTCTGTGCCCTTTGCCATCCAGCTAGATGAATTGGAAATGACACCTAGGACAATGGGAAGGCCATATGTCAAAGATGGACAAGTCTTGCTCACCCTGAATTCTGGAATAATTATGAAGAGGAGAACTACCATAAAAATCTGTTTTCCCACCTAGCAAAAAAAAAAAAAGTGTGAGCACAAAAATAAACTTCTGCTGTGTTTGATCCATTTAATAGTTTTTGATCTATTAGTTCTAGCAGTTAACTTCCTCTAAAAAATACAATCAATTAGCATGATGTCATGGGTGACAAGTTGGCAACCTGGGTTAAAATCCTATACTTGTTATTTTCTAGTAATAAGACCTTGGGCAATTTACTGAATCTTTCCAAGTCTCAGTTTTCTCAGCTTTAAAATAATCTGGAATCATAGGGCTGTAGTAAGAAGTAAATTAGTTTCTCTAAAAAGTCCTATTCCTTGTTACTTATTCCATTCCAGCAGTCAATTTGTTCTTATTCTTGCTATCCCACTGTTTAAAATATACATGCCTTAGTATTATGAAAACATTTCAAAGGAAATGTGTTTCAGGTTTCTACATTTATATTAGAGAACTTTCAAATTTATATTTGATACCTTTAAAAATAATATTAGTAAAATGAAATATCAGTTTTGGAATCATTCGACAATCCTGGATAAAAATACGTGTTAGACCGCTTACTAGCAGTATAATCTATCTGAGGCTCAAATTCAGCATCAGTAATTTTGGAAGAATGGTAGTCCTACTTTCAGAATTGTTAGGATTAAATAAAATGTTAAAATTCTATGAAATCTCCTTCCACACTGATGATTTCCCTTCTCTCCCCATATAGATTTCCATATGGAGCACTTTTAGTCATTTTTGCTGGACTGCAATCACTTTTCTTTCTTCAAATGTTAGAACTGAACGGTAGCTGCTAGAATTTGGAATCTCTAGAAAGCAGTTATTATTATTATTATTATATAGTGCTGAATCTTAGCTCATTCTCCCAAGGATACTGTGGATTTGGGGTGCGTCATAAGGGAAGAAGTTGGCCTCCTGCTGTATTAACAGAGACCGAGGACAACCGTTGGTTGTCACCTGACTAATCAGGCAAGTGATAGTCACAGACTGACCATCTCACAACAAAACAAGGCTAATTTTGTCAAGGTATAGAAATGTTTCAGGCAATCTAATTTTCTCTAGAACAGTGTCCCTTTTTAAATATTCCTTCTCAAGTAGGGCATGGTATAAACTCTGCAAGAGGGAAGTTCCATTTGGAAGACATGTGGGCAAAAAATATCCAGGATCCAAACCCATTTCACCTTCTGAGACTTCATTTGTTACAGAACTGTAGATGCTCATCCACCAGCTTCTCATACCCATTCATATCGTAGAAGGGATGCAATGGTTATAAATTGCACTAATTATGCACACCTTGGTTTACCCTATTGTTGCATAAAAATAGGCAGAGCATATTAGTCTTTGCGTAGTCTTTTCAGTGGAAAGGCCAAATGATTGAGAAACAGCAAGGGAAATTTTGTTTACAGATAAGTGTTTTGTTTTCACTCAGTTCAGTGGGTATATAAAGTTAACGCATTTTTAACTTAACAGCAACCAACAACAGCTTCACATTGAGTGCATGAAAAACATTGGGGTTTAAGTGTTGATTTGTTGCCAGGCATTTCATTTGGGAATCCATGTAGGCTGATCATTTACCTGGGAAATCATATGTGTTTGTGTGTGCCCGCGCGTGTGTGTGTGTGTGCCTATTACTTTTACCTTTGTAACGGACATCACAAAACCTCAGTTTCCTGGTGTGTTCCAGTTAATGTTCTGCTTTATTGAATGTCAGTCTGAATTCCCTATTTCATTTAACTTTTGTGTTGAAAAATCAAAAGACTACTGAGCCATTTTCTTATTTATTAAGAAAAACATTGGGTTACATTTAATCTTGGTATCTGAAAATTTTGGAGCATTGTTTGGTTTGTTTGTTTTATATTTTTGAAACAAACTATTTTGAGATCATAATAAGAACTATGGATAGTCTTCTCACAAATGAGAGAGAAAAAGAGACAGATTTCTGCATCAATGTATAGATCCCTGCAGCCCACATTTGAGGCCCTGGCAATAGACCCCAGGTTAAGAATTCCTGGCAAAGAGTATTTTGACATTATCACTACAAATATTTGGTTTTGTCAAAATAAAAAGGTAAAGAAAAGGGGATTTAGCAAAAATCTGCATTTATATTAAAAACAATTCAAAGTGCATTAAAATCATGAAAATGTTTGTTCTTCTATAGGTCAGGGAAGTTACTTGCTAATTATTTCCTTTATTAAACTATATCTCATTTATTTGCATTTTTCTTTTAAAAACAGAGTATCCAAAGATTAAGAATGATTAACCAAAGATTTGGGGAGGTTGATTCTAAATAGGTGAGCTGTGTTTTAAGAGCTCTCCTTAGTACTCTTGATCTCAGCATGTGGAAATAAATTCCAAAAGTTTGTCTTAATTTCACAAAAACAAATATAAATAGTTGTGGAGGGAAAAAACAACACACCAAATACCAGATGCCAACTCAAAGCACATTATCTGCTCTCTTGATCTAAGCTACTGGTTCTCAGTGGGAGTGGGACAGCTCCCAAATGGGGGTCTTTGGGAATTTGTGGTATGTTTTTGGCAGTCACAATGTTAAGAGGTACTGTAATACCTATTTAGATGGCAGAGTTAAGATTTCCAAGAAGATTATTTCATTTCCTATTGTTTTCTTTTTGGTATCCCTCGTGACTGTATAATCTCCCCCCAAATATTCACATAGGTGAAAATCCTATTCATAATGATTGAACTCGATTATAACTCCATTTACAGATAAACACACACAAAATTTTCATGGTTTTAATACACTGAATCTTCCAAGGGTGTGTGAAATTGCCACATATATTAAAAGAAGATTGTTGTTTGATTTGGTCAAGAACGTTTTTAAAGAGTTATTTTCCACTTTAGAATATCATGCTAGGGACCACAATACTGTTTATGGTATTGAAGTCCCCATGAGAATGTACCTGGATCCCTATACATTGTAATGATTGGATTCACAGTGATTCCATGAGTAGGAATAACCTTGTCTCCACTTCACCATGTGTTCTTGTATAGTTATTGATAGGGGTTGGCTGTGTCCTCACCCAAATTTCATCTTGAATCATAGCTCCCTTTCCCATGTGTCATGGGAGGAACCCAATGGGAAGTAATTGAATCGTGGAGGCAGGTCATTACCCTGCTGTTCTCGTGATGGTAAGTCTCATGAGATCTGATGATTTTATAAAAGGAACTTCCCCTACACAAGTTCTCTCTTGCCTGCCACCATGTAAGACATGACTCTGCTCCTCATTTGCTTCCGCTATGATTGTGAGGCCTCCTAAGCCATGTGGAACTGTGAGTCAATTAAACCTCTTTCCTTAATAAATTACCCAGTCTTGGGCATGACTTTATTAGCAGCATGAGAACAGGCTAATACAGTTATCCCAAATCAACATATTTCAGTATTACTCTACACTTATAAATAATATAAAAATATTCATTATATAATTATATATTGTAATAATATATAAATATGTACTCATGTTTTGTCTTATAATTTATTCTAGAAATTATAATTTTTAAATTAATTTATAATTTATTAAATTAACATTTCTTTGGGAAATGTGCCCTCAGGCAAAATTTTATTCTTTTTGGTCTCTTTGCTCCTTTGCTACTTGCTAAAGAAAATTCATTCACACTAATTCTGAGTTTTTATAGTTATTCACAGCCATGCTGTTAGACAAGTGAATTACTACCGTTTCAGGGCTGAACTCAAGGGGGAAGTGTGACTATTGACTGACAAAATAAAGTAGTGGAAATTTATTTCTTTTGTTCTCAATACAATCACCTGTGAAACATCCTGGAACTAAAAAAATAAAATTATTTATGAAGAGAAGTTGGAATATTTAAATTTGTTTTCTCTCTTTTCCCTTCATTTCAGAAACGTTCCATAATAAAAACTTGGATATATTGAAATTTTGCATAAATGACATGTGGCAACCTGATTTAGTGGAAGCCAGGGAACCTGGTAATACTTCAACTTCAAAGCTTCTGCATTTTATTCCTTCATTACTTTTCCTCCTTTCAAAGCATTCTTTAGCCATGCACCAAGTTTGAACAATGACGAATCAAATTCCCAGAGCCAAGAACAATGTTCTAATATTTCCATGCAATTAATTGCTGTTTCCTGGTGAGCATCCAGTATACTTGGTGCTCTCATAGAAGATTCTCCAAGCCTGACACTCAGTTGAAGTCTGAGGTTGTCCAGGACTCCTCTGACACCCCCTTGTGTTCCCCACGTCATTTTGATGTACCAGGCCATTCACTGAATCTGTAATATGAATGCATACCCCTATTTTCAGCCCCCCCATCCCATTAGCTTTTCCCTTCCAGTGAACTTCTCCAAACCCTTCCTCAGTATTTCAAAGGCAACAATAATTACCACAACAAAGTGGTAACATTCTTGAATGTTCACAATGTGCTGGACAAGTGAAAAGCTTTACCTGCATTGTCTCAGTTAATTCCCTTAATAACCTATGATATCAGCTGTATTATTAACCTCATTATACAGATGAGAAGATAGACACTAGTATGGATTGAATGTGTCTTCTCCAAAATTCATGTTGAAACTAAATCACCATTGTGGCAGTGTTAAGAGGTGGGGCCTTTTTGGGTGATCAGCTTTCATGACTGGATTAAGGCCTCATAAAGGGGCTGGAGAAAACTAACTTAAGGCCCTTTTGGCCTTTCTACCTTCCAACATGTGAGGACATAGCATTTGTACCTTCTAACATGTGAGAACACAGCAAGAAGGCTCTCACTAGACACCAAACCTGTGAGTGCCTTGATCTGAACTTCTTAGCCTCAGAATTGTAAGAAATAAATGTATATTATTTGTAATTACCCAGTCTATGGTATTGTGTTACAGCAATATGAAGGCAGATGGAAAAGTTTACAGTTTTCATCACTTGGCAGAGGTCATACAACAGATCTATTTGAATCTCAAGTCCTCTTTACCATTAAGCTTACTTGGCTTTTATCTCTATAGTCTTGGATTGCTGAGTTATCTTTCCCTGAGTCATTGCTGCTTCAAATCTCAGTCTTCAGGAATCACTTCTGTAATCTGCTGATTAATTATGCATAGATCATAAAAGTTATTTAATCCAACCGCTGTTCAGAGTTGAGATCACTATCCTGCTCAAAAGTCTGCAACAATCTACCATGACCAATCAAGTCAAAATTCCTTAGTCTGACATTAAACAACTCTAATAATCTGATCCAATCTAGCCTCTTTGCTTCTACCTATCTTATTTACCTATTTGTTGATTCTTACCTAGTTGCTTCCTTGATGGAGGGCCTTCCTACCCACCACATCACTACCTCTTGTTCCTGCCTGCACGCATGTTATCATTTCCCCAAGTCTTTTGATAAGAAGGATCTCCTTTTTACAACTATTGCTCTTCTTTTCTCCTCTTCAACGTACCTTCCTGACATGTGATTGTATCTTAACTTAGTTTCTACATTTTTTTTGGAAAAGTCTTGTCACGATATGATTTGGGGGCCCCATAAATATTTTGTGATTTATTGATAAGGGGCTTCTATTCAGTTTGCACGTTGAGTTCACTATTTGGAAAGATTTGATCCCTCTTTTCTCTGTACTTCCATCAGAACTGGATATAGTTCTGTTGTAGCCCTTTCTAATTCTTCACATGCACGCCTTCACTGGGTTGCAGACTCCAAGGCAGAGGCCATGCAGTGTTTGTCTTTGTGTCTTTCCAGTTACTCCACAACAGTTTATTGAGTGAATGAAGAAAATGCTGGGAAATAAACTCTAGATATTTTGTAGATTTAATATGATTGCTCTGGGTATTGCAAAAAATAATGGCTATTAATGAATTAGTACCCCCCTTCCCAACATCTCGCCCTGTTGAGATAGTATGATAGAATGTGTAACCACTTAATCCACCTTAAGATGCTATTAGGCAACAACAATGTCTTGACTTTAGGGGCTGGAAAGCAAATGGTATATAATGTCCAATTGCTCTTGTTTGGGGGCAGAGAGCATATATTTAAGAAATAAGGATACAATAAAATGAAACTTGGCTGCAATACAAGGTTAATGTCTCCTCACCTCCCAAAGAGTACCAAGGGATCATTCATTGTCACAGCTGTTGGGGTTTAGAGCTTTCTTCTCATCCAAATGACAGTGCTTTCAACAAAAAGCTCTTCCCCGGGGATGCCCTAATAAACCAGTTTAGAACACACGGTTTAGGTGTGTAGGTGAGACTTGCCCTGGCTGTCTCTATCCAAGTGGTGACATAAGCTCATCTAAAGCCCTTCATTAATGAAAACAATGACTCAGCCATGGTGGCACTGATTCTTGAAGCTGAAGACATGAGAAGGAGGCTGCTTTTCCATCAGACTGATTGTTGTTTTCAGTAAGATGTTTAGCTTTTCAGTTTTCTCTCTGCCAAATACGAATTAGTGTATTTCCAACATCCCATAGTCTTAGCTGTTCATTGCTGGCTTCCACTGCTTCTCCTTAATTAACAAGCAGCTGTAGAAGAACTTTTCAACTGACATGGGGGGAAGAGCTCTAAGGAAGAGATGGACTATGTCCCATATCTCCAAATCCTCCACATCTCCTGTTAGATTACCACAAAGACATGTCCAGTGGGACACTTCAGATCAATGAACAGTCTATGGCTAATTGGGTTCAGTCTCCAATCTGTATGTAGTTTCCTATCCCAGGAAGCAGGGCAAGACCATATAAACTCTCTTGTGTTTCCTTTGACTCTTTAGCTGAAAGCCTAGCATGTAGTACAAGTGGCTAACCTGTGTTTTAGAACTTTCTTCCTAGGCTAACATTCTGAACTTGGCCTTCTGGATTTTACCTCTTAAACTACAGCAAAAAGTATGGAAACAAAGGGCTTACAACAGTGTTAGCCCAATCTGAGCCCTCTATACCTTCCTAGACTATGGCCACAGCAGTAAAGCTACCTGGTCTTCCAAAAGACCTTCCAAGAGAAACTTGACTGCAGACCTTGCTTACCATACCATGACCCTGCGGAAGAAAAAAAATACCCACAAATAGTTTAGCCCCTTCATAAACTGTTGGTCCCTAATCCATTTTTGAACTCTATTCTTTTGGGTGGAGTGTGTGTGTGTGTGTGTTTGTGTGTGTGTGTGTGTGTATTTACAAATTCAAAAAAAATGAGATCTTGGTCTTCCCTAAAGGGGAGACTGCATTATCAATAGAGGCTGTCTTTGCAGAGAATGAAGGCTCCTGTTGATCCTAATCTTCCCATTTGTGCACAAATACATGAACTCTGATTAGGTTGAAAGCAGGGAGACACTCTTTTCCTGCTTAGTGGCTACATCTAGAGCTAACAACACTATCAGTGGGATGGTGAGACATGGTTTAAGAACATGCCCTTTCCATTCCAACCACTTGGGAAGGTGAGGTAAAAGGATCCCTTGAGCCCAGGGCTCAAGACTGTAGTGTGCCATGATAAGACATGTAAATAGCCACTGCACTCTAGCCTGAGCAACATAGTCAGACCTCATTTCTTAAAAACAAAACAGAAAAAAACCCTCCCCTCTTCCTCTCCCCTAGCAATCTTGGATGGTCCATCTAATAAAGTACACATATTTTATACCAATATAGTCAAATATAATGAGACAATGAGATGATTATTATTCTCCAGTCCCTGCTCTGCAACATTGTTGGCTGAGGAGAATGAGATTTCTTCCTCCCTGAACCTGGGAGCTAACATGAGGTGTTTTCTTCCACTTGGTGGAGCTGTGCACATGTGTGCTTGAGGAGAGAAAGAAGAGTCCCAGCAGACCCTCTTCCCAGCTGTTCCAGATGGAGTGAGCTTTCCAGTGCATTATCCTGGCTTTATGCAGTGATGCCTTCCCCCTGATGGCAGTAAAATTTTAATTAGTGGGCAATGTACATTCCTATATAATGGAGTGCACACATGGCAGGAAGTTAACAGGACACGTTTGCAGTTCCAGTTTCATTGTCAACCAGCTGTGTGCTGTGTGATTCTGGGCAATTTGCTTTATTTTGTTGTGTCACAGTTCTTGACTAGGTAAACTGGGGAGTAATCTCTGGTCTACTTTTCTCTTGAGTTTGGTGGAAGGTTCACATATAATTACATGTGAAAGTCCTTGGGGAATTGAAACAATGGGCACATCTATAGCAGAATGCTTGTTGAATTCTGTCAGTTTTCCCAAGGTGCAGGCTGCCCATGTTTAGTCTTTCTCACTTTCCAATCCATTTTCCACACTACAGTCAGCATGGTTTTTCTCAATGCACATCTGATCATATCAACCTCCTTTTAAAAAATCCTAAATATCTTCTCCTTCCCACAGAATAAAAATCACAATTCCTTAAAAAGCTTACAAAGCTCTTCCCAATCTGTACCTTTCATCTCCGACCAGTGATATCTTTCTTCTGACAGGATAACTGTGCATTGAATGTTCAAGCATTCTCTTTGGCTTTTCAGAGTTTAGTCGTGTGGTTTTTTCTGTCTGAAACAAGCCTCTCCACTTCCTTTCTAGGCTAGCTCCTACCCATCCTCCATATTTCAGCACAGAGTCACTTACAGTGGGAATGCTTCCATGGCCCTCTATTATGGCAGCCTCTGATTTATGCTCCCACAATAGTCGATTCTGCCTCCAGATCATGTTTTATCCAATTGTTCTCCCTGCATAAAAGCACAGTCATCATCAGTATAACTCAGTGCTGTAACTCTGGCAGTTAGCACAATCTCAAGTTCATAAAAGGAGCTCAAGAAATATTTGTTGACTGACCAATTAGATGGCATACTCATCTCCTAGGGCTTCTATAACTAGCGTGAGCCTGTTGCCTAACACAACAGATATTTATCCTGTCATACTTCTAGAGGCTGGGAATCTGAATCAAGGTATTGACAGGGCCATGCTTTCTCTCAGTATTTGACACGGGATCTTCCCTTGCTTCTTTGGTGGCCGTCAGTCCTTGGAATTCTGTGGCTTGCTGCTGCGTCACTCTAATCTCTGCCTTTGTTGTCACATGACATTCCCACTGCATGTCTCTATTTGCACCTGGCATTTTCCTCTTATAAGGACACCAATCATACTGAATTAGAGCCTACCCTAATGGCCTCATCTTCACTTGATTATAGCTGCAAAGACTCGATTTCCAGTTAAGGCCACATTCACAGATATTGGAGGTTAGGACTTTAACATATCTTTTGGAGGAGGACACAGTTCAACCCATAATAGATTGCTAAACCAATTAACTAATTACTAATTAATATAAGTTATGGGTGGAAAAAGCTTCCCAACATTATGATAAAAAGCTGTGTAGACCTAATCAATGTGCTGTCTTAATTAAGGTATGTGTATAATATATATGCATGCATTTGTGTATGTATACATATGAACACATGTATTAATTATTTTATATTGTACTAAAACCCCAAAGGCTACTTATTCCAAGTAGGAAATATTGTGTGGTTTGTCTAAAGCACTTTAAAGACATCTGCCTTTTTCAGATAGAAATTTCTTGGACATTGCAAGAAATTACTTCTTTGCTAGCTTTTGAAATACTAAATTATGAGAATCCATCATCAAATAAACTCTGTGCTTCTATCCTTTAAAAAACGTAAGAACTCTGAGGTTAGTAGTAGTTTTTAGTTGCCATTGAAGGATGGCAGTTTAATATCATTGTTTATTCAGATTCCAAATCAAGGAGATCTCTGTGGTTAGACATTCCTTTCTTTATCACGCTCCTTTTTTTCAGGCTTGTCATCTGTCTGTTAGTATCTTTTTCTTCCAAATGATTCATGTACACAGTAGGTTTTTCCCTAAGCCTCAGATTATGAAAATCAAAGCTCCATGAAAAAAAGCAAATAACTGCTAAATTATGTCCTAATTTATAGTATTCAGCAGTGCTAAAATCAAGCAGAGAATTTCACAAAATTCTCAGATGTAGTATATTTTTACCAACTAACTTTGGATAAAAGGGACTGAGAGATTTCTTTTCTTCTTATTAATAACCTTGAAAGTGATGCATTTGGGAAATTATTTACTAATGTTCGTTGGAATTAGTGGTAATTCTGAGGTCCTTATTTAGTTCCAGGTGTTACCCCAAAAGTTCGTGTTTGCCTTGTTTCAAGCCTAGAGTTGCTAAAACAATCCCTGCAAAGGAGCCAGGCGTAAATTATCTTTCAGACTGGTGAGTGTAGGAATCTACACTGCAAGCTAACTATGCTGAAACAGACATTTTAGAGAATGTGAATGTCTGCCTCAGACAAAGGCGATTACAGGTTATTAACCAAGGTACTTTTCAAATCCCATCCCTTTGGGTTTTCTTACTTAGAGTTTCAATTAATTGAGCCAAATTCCAGACATATTGCTTCCCTAATTTTTCTAAATACTTGTGGCTGAGTATACGTTTAGCTTTAGGAGTACAGAAGACTTTGAGGCCAGGGTTGAAAAAGATGGGCTTCAGGTCATTGCATTGCTTCAAGGCAGTTTGCAACTTGCATTCATATTTTTAAAGTCTAAATTAGAGTCCTTTAACACCAACTATCTTAGGCACGCATGTGTGTAGAAGCATGCCACCATACGGCAAAAGGCAGAGTTGCTAAAGCCATAAATAACAAAGAGGAAGGTTAATTAGCAAATTAATTAACTGAATTCTATACAAGATACTAACAATAGCTTAATTTACAGATACATTTGTTATCAAAAATGTCTCCTCGATAAAGCTGTGGGGACTTACTAAGTGTATTTGCTGGGCATGGTTCCCAGTTATGAAATATTAATACCTTGAAAAATAAAACACGCTATGAAATGCAGTTATGTTCTCATTTTCAGAGGAGTATGTAAGTGAGGAAGAGATATAGAAATCCTTAAACAACTGGAAATTAGACTAAAATGAAGTAGATTGTAATTTTGTCATTACATGTTCTATTCATACTAAAGCACCTATCCTCCCACTTTACCTTCTTTAGACTGTGGGGCAGAGAGTTATGTTTTTTATCTTCATGTTGAGTAAAGAATCCACGAAAATCTAATACCCAGTTACCACTCAGTATGAAAAGAACTTCAGAATAGGATCTTCAGTTCTACCAACTGTCTCTACCTAATTACATCATTATCCATGTTGGTGATTGCACAAACCTGTGCCTAATTATATTTTCACTTTTTTCTAAGGGTAGATACACTAATATGTGATGATCCCACAGAAAAGGGCATGAAAGTAAATAAAAGATGTGTGCCATGTATATTAATCTCTTTATGGCTATTATTGCTATTGTCTTATTCCAATGGGTATTGGAGGATTGTTTTTCTTTTATTTTGTTTTGTTTTTGTTTTTGAGATGGAGTTTCACTCTTGTTGCCCAGGCTGGAATGCAGTGGCATGATCGTAGCTCGCCACAGCCTCTGCTTCCTGAGTTCAAGTGATTCTCCTGCCTCACCCTCCCGAGTAGCTGAGATTACAGGTGTGTGCCACCACATCCGGCTAATTTTGTATTTTTAGTAGAGACAGGAGTTCTCCATGTTGGTCAGGCTGTTCTCAAACTCTGGACCTCAGGTGATCTGCCCACCTTGGCCTCCCAAAGTGGTGGGATTGTAGGCATGAGCCACAGCTCCCGGCCTGGAGGATTGTTGATAAGGCACTTAAATGTTGATAAAGCACCTAATGAGCATCTTGTGTGATAGGAATGGTATACAATGATAATCAGTTTCCTTCTTTGTGCATTATTATTGACGTGGCCACTAACCAGGAACTGTGAATTCTAAACTTGTATCTGCAGCCCTCTTACTAAAAAGATTTCTCAATTTTTTTTCCCTAAGCTAGAAACAGACAGACAAAAACAATGATTAAAGGGCACTAAAAGAAATTTAAAGGCAGAGTTTTTTTCCTGTGTGTATAAGATTCAAATTAAATTCCTCTTTTTGACTATTTGGATGCTTTTGGTAATTGGGCTGAAGCCACTATGTCTTTGTCCTAACAAGTCAAGGATTTCTTACTTGTGTTTGAGAAGCAATGATGTTATGGCAAGGGAGAGGTAAAGGACTGCAGTGGGAGGCTGATTAGGAATTATGCATGCCTCTTTCATATGTGTTGTCTCCAAGCTAGCCTTGTGAGGCAGGGATTGTGACTCCTTCCTGAAGGAGAAAAAGCAAGTTTTAGATTAAGTGCCTGACATTCTGATGTCATAAAAAGACTGAAATAAGCAACATTTTAACACAGCATTTGAACAATCCTTTTCCTACGGATAAGCTCTTCGCTCTACACCATACTAATTTCCAAAAAGGTGTGAGATTGACATATGAAACTTGTACCTTTCTATAAATGTGAATGCAGCAAGCCAGAGAAAAGAATGTTCTGCAGCCCAGGCAAGAGGCAGAGGAAATACCCAGTGACAGATCAACTGTGGCCTTCCCTGAAGGGTGCTGTAACTTTAAAGTACTAATAAATATTTAGCTTGGCTTTTTGTTTCCTAGTCGCGAAGTCTTGTCCTGAAATTCCCTGGCTAAGGGGTGTAAGAAAGTGGCTGTTTGTGATAAATGGTTGTGTTTGTATGTGAATGGATGGAAGAACACATCGGAGATAATGTAGTGTTTACTGCTTTGCTATTAGCACAATGGGCTGTCTTTATGGAATATAATGTTTAACTTTATGCACCAGTGAACTTTCAAATAGAGAATTTGCTTCCTATTTTCACTTAAAACTATCTTTTTATTTTAATTAACGGAAAAGCAGTTTAATCATCCATCTTTACAGCTAAGGAAGTTTTATAGGCTTATAATACTGTCAGATTCTGGGGTATATAAATGAGAAATAGACACTTTTGGGGAAGAAATTGGCCGGCCTGCCTGCCTGCCTGCCTGCCTTCCTTCCCTCCTTCCCTCCCTCCCTCCTTCCTTCCTTCCTTCCTTCTTCCCTCCCTCCCTCTCTTCCCTCCCTTCCTTCCTTCCTTTTTTACTCCTCCCCCCTTCACTCACTCTCTCTTGCTCTTTGTTCCTATGAAGAGACTGTTCTACAAGCTAGGAGGTTTCATTGATGGTGTGTGATTTCACAAGCTGGATTTCTTCTCAGAACACCTGTCTAATTCCGACTTGTCTGAAGCTTCTCCAACATCATTACCCTAGGGCTCCCTGATCTGCACGCATGTTTTTATAATCGCAGGAAGAAGAATTCATATAAGCATTTGTGTGTTAGAATCAGTGGTGTGCTGCTGTAACAGCTTTTAGAGGGTGGGGAGAGATAGGCAGGGGATGTTTAGAAAAAGTGGGTATGGAAAAGTCCTGGAATTCTAGTGTTTGCCAAATTCTGTGATGTAAATAATCCCTCCACAGCCAATTACAAGGTTATTTTTCCCCATTACATTTCATCAGGGCTATACAAGATGTTATAAGGAAGACAATGATAGGAATCCATGTGGTTCAACTGGTACTCACTCGGGAGCTGAGATAGCATTTCATTTATGCAATTCAAATAGCTATTGGTTTGGATACCTTGGCATTGTTTCTTCTAAGAAATATTTTCATTCTTTCCTAAAGAGATAATAATAGACATCCATGACCTAACTTAGGAGATATCATTTTTTATTTTATCACTCATTATTAATGCTTTGTACAAAAACTAGATGTATGAAAAGACTCAGGGATTGTACATCTATTATATCATCTCCTGTTGATTTGAAAATGAAATGTTTGTTTTGCTAATATGTTTTTCTGATTAAGAAATGGAGGCAGCAGGCTATTAAAAGTTTTTCTCAAGGCAATAAAGTGGTAGACTAGAAATTTTCAAATTAAGGATTAATCATTTCTTAGACCTGTTCATAGATTATTCAAAAATGGGTTAAAGCACAGATTGAAAATATTTTTGTGGGCCACAGCATAACTTAACTGATTATTTTACAGGCACTTCTTTGGGAAAACATATACTCACTAATGTATGTAACTTTGTTAACTTCTTAAAAACAAAAATCCAGATAAAAGACTTTCACACCCTGCCATGGAGTAGTGCCCAGCTAATAGGCGGCTGGTTCTGCATTTTACATTTTGTTGCTTATGAGTTACATGAAGAAAGGAGTCCCTTTTCTGCCCTGTTCGCGGTCAAAATTTCAGTCTCTACATCATGACTACATATAGAAGACACTAAAAAAATTGTTTTAAATATGTGAATCAAGCAATTAATTTAAATGATAAGACAACAAAGTCAAGTCTATGCATTATTTCTATAACATTGTTTAATTGCTTATTAAATAGGTAGGATGCTTAGAAACTATGTTTAACTGGAAGTGGCTTAAAATTTTCTCCATAGACAAAAAATATTAAGTTGAAATAGTTCATCTTCAAAAAAAGGCCCCCAGATGGCCAAATACCTTTCATGTACATGCATCAATCAGACTGTGCCAGAAGATAATAAAAAGAATCCTGTTGTTTTAATTGTCTTTTTTGTTCTCCAAGGAACCCCTATTCCTGCCAATTCTTACAGATGTTATTAAGGCACTCAGTTTTTATTCATTTATTTAAAAATATTTATTGTTCCAAGTACTATTTAAATGGTGGAGATACCAAAGTGAATGAGACATATACAAGGGGCCATACTTCTCAAGGAGCTCACGTTCATAAAAATTGTTTACACATGCAAGATATACCAGATATTAATAATATTACTCAGATCATTAAAGTAGAATGAGGCCAGGCACAGCAGTCATGCCTGTAATCCCAGTGCCTTTAGAGGTTATGGTGGGAGGATAGCTTGAGCCCAGGAATTCCAGGATTTCTAGGCTGCCGTGAGCTATGATCACGCAACTGCACTGCAGCGTGGTTAATAGAATAAGACCCTGTCACTAAACAAACAAACAAAAAGTAGAAAGATTTAACCTGAGAATAACTAGATGGCTGTTTTAGATTGGATATTCATTAATAAAATAACACTTAAAGTGAGATCTGAATGACAGAAAGAAAAGCCATGTAAAAATCAAGGGGTGGTGGGTACAAGATTTCACAGATGACAAATATCTAACATGGTGATGCTAAAGTCAGCATGAACCTCTTTCTGTTTCTTGAACAGACCGCAGGCTGGAGAAAAAAGGGTAGAAGAAGGCTGGTATAAGATGAAGGTGAAGAGAAAAGTAAAGCCAGATCATGGGAGCTTTATAGCCAAGCTAAGGGGTTTACGTTTGATATTAAATGCAGCAGAATATATTGGAGAAGATTATGCTGAGGAGTAATGTGACTTGACTTAAATTTTTAAAAGGTCTATCTAACTGTGTATGGAAATGGATTGCATGGAACAAGGATGGAAGCCAATTGAGAGATGAGTTAGATTATTATAGGAGACCTGGTGGGAAGTGTTGGTGGCTGGTGGAGGTGGTGGTAGTAAAGATGCATCGGAGATTCTGAACTTGTTTTGGAGGTAGAGGAAGTAAGATTTCTTGAAGAACTGGCTTAGTAGGGTGGGCACAAAGGAAATACAGAATTAAAGGATAATTCCAAAGTTTCCAACCTGAGCAACTAAATAGAGGCTGGCATTTACTAAGGTGGGTGAGATTGAGAGGAGTATTGGGAGGCAAGATTACTTGTTCTTTTTTAGCCAAGTTTACATTTTTTGAGATGTCTATTGAGTATCTGAGAAGAAATTTCAAGTGGGCAGTTTGTTGGACAAGTGTTTGGTTCATGAGAGAAATTAGGACACAGATGCAGTTTCGTGAGGCTGTAACACAGAGATAGTATTTAGAGCTAAGTATCTATATGAAATCACCTAAATAGTGCTTATAGACAGGAAAGAAAAGCACAGAGCCCAGGGGCACTCTTACATTTACAGGTGAGCATAAAAACAGAAATCAAAAGAAACTGAAAAGGAGCAAAAGTGAAATGGAAGAAAGCCAAACAGCCACGTGGGAGTGATTGTTGGAATGTTTCTGGAGAGAGAAGGTTGACAGTCATTTAGGAGGGTGATAAATCAAACACATCATGGATGAGGGTGGTGTGGGGAGATCATTCTCTAGGAATCCTTTGCACTTTTGCTGATCTTACAATCAGAGTCACTAACTCTCTTGGTTCAGGAGTTGGAGATACAGTGGCCTCTTCCAGAGCAAAGGCAGGTTCATTTGCTGTTCAGGATAATGAAGATAATGTCTCCCACCAAGGCAAAGATCAGATAAGCTTACTGCCCATTATAAAATATTCAGGTTCCTTAAGCATGTGGTTCCTCTCCCATAATATGTGTCTCTTGCATGTACTGGTGTCATCTGGCTCTTTTCACATTATCCTGTGAGAAGTGGGACCCAGAGAATCTGGGTGAAGTGTTTACAAATGCAAACACTCCAACCACTGCTATTGTCATAAAGTCCTTGGTCTCTGACCCAAAGTCTCATGTCCCCTGCTAGCATCCATTATACATTGGCAGATGAACTTTGAAAATAGGATAGGCTAAAATCTCAGATCCTTCACTGCTCTTCACAGATGGTAGGCCATTGTGAGTGTCCACTTGAGCTCTGCGGTTGTGGTGGAATATTTTTCTGCAGCGATATTCAGTGGCTTTAATGCAAGCATGGGGGAGGTAGATGGGTTTATGCCTTAGGCATTTAATACAAATGGCTTAACGCATGATCCTATAACTTCCTTTCTTTACTGACAATGGTCCCACTAATGGAGTGTGTAGATCCAGGAAGACCAGTGTTTGAGCACTGTGGGGTAAAGTACTGATAGGCATGCCAGCATATTTAGAAATTTCTAAGAGGTTCTAAAATAATGAATACTTTCCTCGATCATTTGTCACAACCAAAGTCTTTCTTATGCTTAGATGTCATAATTCATATTAAAGAATTGGGCCTTACGTGATACCTTAATATTAATTGTACTCGGTGAGCCGAGTGCAGTGGCTCACACCTGTAATCCTAGCAATTTGGGAGGCCAAGGCCAGCGGATTGCCTGAGCTCAAGGGTCTGATAACAGCCTGAAACCCCGTCTCTATTAAAAATACAAAATTAGCCAAGCATGGTGAAGCACGCCTGTAGTCCCAGCTACTTGGGAGGCTGAGGCACAAGAATCACTTGAACCCAGGAGGCAGAGGTTGTAGTGAGCCAAGATTGCACCACTGCACTCCAGCATGGGCTACAGAATAAGACTGTGTCTCAAAAAAATTTAAAAAATTAAAAATAAAAATAAATAGTACTTGGCTAACCACAAACCATCAACTACACTTAATTAATGATACTAATTCTTAATACATTATATACTTTCAGGGTATATAAGGAGGTAATCACATTTTATAGAGGCATGTATCTGGTTTATTCGATTGAGAATCAATAAACATGAGGTTTTTATAAACATGATTTATATGATGACTTTTTAATTAAATTATAGGAAATTTCTTTACCACCGGTCAGTAGTGTCTTCTTGTATAATACGAAGACATTATGGCCCAGCACGGGGGCTCACACTTGTAATCCCAGTGCTTTGGGAAGCCCAAGCAGGTGGATCACTTGAGGTCAGGAGTTCAAGACCAACCTGGCCAACATAGTGAAACCCTGTCTCTACTAAAAATACAAAAATTAGTCAGGCCTGGTGGTACACGCCTGTAGTCCCAGCTGTTTGGGAGGTTGAGGCAGGAGAATTGCTTGAATCCAGGAGGCAGAGTTTGCAATGAGCTGAGATTGCACCACTGTACTCCAGCTGGGCAACAGAGTGAGACTCAATCTGAAAGAGAGAGAGAGAGAGAGAGAGAGAGAGAAAGAAAAGAAAAAGACAAGACAAGACATTAGCCCTCTGGAGCAGTTAAGTAGATATTTGTCTGTAAAGCAATTTAATGTAGATGATAGTATCTCTGTTTGTGTGCACAATTGCATGCATATGTTAAGTATTGCAGGATTCTAAATATTTGATGACCTACTTCTTCTACAGACAGTTGGATACATAAAAGGAGATCCATGTGCAAATCCAGTCTCTGGTTCTAGGTTTATACCTCCTCTTCTATACCTCCATTTTCCTTGATAGCCCCTGATGCACACAGCAAGCCATCCTCATCCCTTGAGTTCTGGTTGGCTTCTCTCTATTTGGGTACCAGCAATTGTTTTTCCTCTTTTCTGAGAGTCTATGTGTGCTGCAGGCCTGTGAGTATTGATTCAGTTCTGGTTTGAATCTTCTCTCACTCATTCTGAAGTGTATATTGTGTATGTATTTGTTTTGTCAAAAGCAGCTTTGTATTAAGATTGAAGTTTTCTTAAATTTGCAAGTCACCTAAAATGTACCTTGTGTCTGCTGGATCCTTTTGTTGTTGAAGCGTCTTGGAGTAGAGAGTAGAGGATTTTCCTATGGTGGAAGAATGTTAGGTGTCTTTGTTGGAGAAGAGAGGAGGAGGGGTAGAGAATTCCTTTAAAGCCTTCTTACTGCCTATTCCTTGCATCCCTTCTCTACACATTTAGCAATCACATCTGACTTGGCAAACGCCAACAGCAGCTACACAGCATCAGTGAGTACAATAGTGAGTGGATTTAAACATCAGGGGCAATGTACCAGTGCAATAAAAAGAATATATCATTGTTTCTCTGAGGACAGAATGTCTGTGCTCTCTCTGAGTATCTGCATTTAAGTACAACACCCAAGGAAGGCAAACATGTAAAGCTCAACATGGGGTCCCTCAAGCAGGGGAATATAAACAAAACATTTTTCTACCAAAACGCAAGTTTTAGGAATTCAGGTAGGCAGCATTCTCCCTTCTTAGAACTGGAAATGGTAACCAGGACACATTGGTAATGGTAACCAGGACACATTGGTATGAGCAATTCTGCTGGCTCAGAGCACAAGCAAGCTCCTAGTCCTTGACTGACAGGAGGCTCACAGCAATTTTTTTTTTTTTTTTTTTTTGAGATAGAGACTCACTGTCACCCAGGTTGGAGTGCAGTAGCACGATCTCGGCTCACTGCAACCTCCACTTTCTTAGGTTCAAGCAATTCTCCTGCCTCAGCCACCCATGTAGCTGGGATTACAGGTTCCCATCACCACACCTGGCCAATTTTCTTGTATTTTTTTTAAGTAGAGATGGGGCTTCACCATGTTGGCCCAGCTGGTTTTTAACTCCTGACCTCAAGCGATCCTTCCTGCCTCGGCCTCCCAAAGTGCTGGGATTATAGGCGTGGGCCACCGTGCCCAGCCAGCTCACAGCAATTTTTAATGCAATATGATTAGACCCAATTTTATCTTTCTGATTTTCTCCCTTAAACCTCAGGCAGGCACCTTTTTCAAAACAGAAATCAATCAAACAATCAATCAATCAGTCAATGAAAAGTGAGTGAATGAATTAATGACTAAATTATTTGTCTTTAGCATGCCATAAAAAAATCCTTAATATTTTGATCTCAAGCAGCCATTCTGACCATGTCTTCTTCCATGCTCCTGTGACTGGGCACCCAGGTACATGCAAAGAATCAAGGTTTCTAGATCACAGCCCTGTCTTCTAATTCAGTGCCTTGGTATGAAATCTTTCTTCTGCTATGTCCTTTTTTACCAGCTGAAATTTCAGTGTTTATTTAAGATCAAGTGTCATTGTCTCTTTGAGGAAAGTCCTTCAACCCACATTTCTTCCCTTCAGAAGGAAAGCACTTGGGAAAGAAGATCTGCTGAATGACCTGGTAGCTGACAAAGCATAGAATAGGAGAGAGAACCACATGGCCATCCCTTCTCCTGGTATAGCCATGAAACAAAGTTGAAAAGGAGCCTGGTTTTTACTTGATCAGTCACAAATTACCATAAAATAAAATGAGACATTGTGAACCTTTGATCTCTGAAAAAGTAATATGTGTTGAAAAGAAATATCATTGTTACATATAGACAGGTATTAGAAATATTTGAGGCATGCATTTAAAATAGAGAGGCCAGTTATAGCAGGCATATTAATACGTGCGTTTGCTCTTTAAGAAATATACATATGTGTACCTTTAGCTTTGAAAGGGTAAGATTTGATGCTTGTGTGATAGATGCACTAAATTCTCGCAAATCACCACTAAAGGATTTATCCATGTGACTGAAAACAACTGTACTTCAAAATCTATTGAAATAAAAATAAAAAATGTAAGGTAAGATTCATAAATAGCAAGTTGAAAATACATGTTTATAACATGTAGACAATGCATGATAAATTCTTGGCAATAAGAATCATGTAGCTGACTTTGGAGATACAAAGTGGCTTCTGAAAAAGGTTCCTAATAAGCCCTGTCTGAGGTGGCTGCGTAAAGTATTTATCTGTAGCTTAAATGCATTGCCTCAAGGGCTTGAGGATTCAGGAGCTATAAGTTTCAAGGCCACAGGTGCAGTGGGATAAAAATGCTTCTGTCCCTGCCTGGCCCACTGACCTAACTGATGAGAATGCCTTATGGACCCAGGAGCTGTGATCATTTATGTCTAGTCCCTTGCTCTAGAAAGGGATTGCTTGAATACTACAGTTCTGGAGTTTGTAGCCACAATGCTGAAGGCAGGACAATCCTTCATGAAGATGGATTTCTGGCAGCCATACTTGCATGTCTAGTTAATGTCTGCAGTATCATTAAGGAGTGATCTATATATATAAAGATATATATATATATATTTTTTTTTTTTTTAACGCAGAGATTCAACTGATACTCAAAACCTATGACAATCTAAATTCTTCCTCCCTCCCCCACCTTAGTTTTTCTACTCAATAACATAAACTCTCCCTTTCAGTTGGGTAGGCAACCTTCCTGTCATTCTTGATTTTGTTCATGTCTTCCCCAGCTGCTGAATTGCTATTCTTTCTTTCTTTTATTTTTTATTTCTTGAGACAAGTCCTCACTCTGTCACACATACTGGAGTGCAGTGGCATAATCACGACTCACTGCAGTCTCAACTTCCTGGGTCAAGTGGTCATCCTTCCTCAGCCTGTTTAGTAGCTGGGATTACAGGTATGAACCACCACATTTAGCTAATTTCTTATCTTTTTTGTAGAGACTGAGTCTTGCTATGCTGCCCAAGCTGGTCTTGATCTCCTGAGCTCAAGCGATCTTCCCACTTCAGCCTCCAAAAGTGCAGGGATTATAGGCATGAGCCATACATACACCTGTTTTCCTTCTTCCTTTCTAACTAACTAAATACTTCAAGTCACAACTCAGGCTGTCAACCTCCAACTCCATTGACTTCTCCAGGGCACTTCATTTCCTCTTATCCTTTCTCTGCACTTTATTAGAACTTACATTCTGATTTGTACTGTTGACCTTTGAGCCCTTAAGTTTATACACTCTCTCTCTCTCTCTCTCTTTTCTCTCTCTCTCTCTCTCTCTGTCTCTCTTTTTCCCTGTCAATTATTTTATTCTGGTATTTGGTACCTATGAGAAATCTTACTATTATCCTAAACTCTTTCAAAACAGGAAATGTATATTTTCCTTCTCATGTAATTCTTAGGAAACTTCACATTGGAATAAAAAATATGTAGTAGTGGATTGACTGGTAAGTGAGTGAAAGAGGGATCTGAGGTCAGTGGGCTCTTTCAGGACATGACCAAGGAATGTGATACCAGGGCAGCAGCAAGCTTGCTAAGGGATGATAAAGTAGTCATTGTATCTAACAGAGGAACTTGGGCTCAATGCAGATTTGCTACTAACTCTTTGGCATTATAGAATTCACTAGAGAAATATTAGTAACTTAGTTAATATTTTTAATAAAGAACTGCTAATACCTTATAGAGACATAAACCATATTTCTCATCTTTCTTTTGTTTCTGAAATGAAATTTTGGCCAGGGAAACATTTTGTAGTAGCCCTTTTTGATATCTACAAACGTGGTATTTGTCAGATGTGAGATAGTTGTTTAAGTGTAGATGTGTATATATATCTATACACACCTATTATATATGTATATATACATATCCTATGTGTGTGTGTGTGTGTGTGTATACATGTATGTATATTTCAGATGCATGGAGAGAGAGAAGTATATGTAAGTACCAAATATCAGATATATCTTTCCATGCATCCAAAACATTCACAACTTTTCACTAATATCTGAATAACATTTGAAAAATTGACAACTCTTCTGGCTAAAGATCAGCATAAACATTTGTTCCATGGAGACTTGTGCCAAAATCTTACTCAGCTCGAAGGGCACTGCACAATAAACAAAAAGAAACTTTTATAACTCCAGCTAATACAACTCATTGCTTTTCCAGTTTGAACATAAAGGATGTCTTCTTGCTTTCCATGCCTAATTTTCCTGATGCTGTAAAGCTGTTCAGGGAAGTTCCCACTGCTGGAGTTTTGCTAGTAATCTTCAGCTCTGTGGGAAGCCTTTGAACTCTGTTGCTATCCCTGAAAGTGGCTGTTCTTCTCCATCAGTTTTCTAGGCAAGGGATCGAACCAGCTATTAGTGTCTATTTGCACTGCATGAAAACAAAATTTAATGTAAATATGCTTATAGCTTGCCTACCCTAAAGCCCCAGGAGTCTCATTCTGCCAGACCCTAGATGGTTTTTGAGCTGATAGAGGGATGGGTAGGTAATGGGTGGGTCTCTTCGGCCAGCTCATCTCAGCATGTTGAAAGTCCAAATGATCATTGTCTGAGAATGGTGAAAGTAACTTTTATATGTATATATAAGCCTGTTTTTTCATTCTTTCCCGTCACAGATTGCAGATAGTTGAGTGTGCTTGTGAGTGTGAGGGCTAATAACTTCGCTATGCTAATTTTTAGACTTCCTATGCTATATCATTTTACTGAAGAGCATGACAGAGCATTGCTTTGGAAAATCAATATTCAGTGTGATTATTTCTCCTGTTGTGTGTTATTGACCTTTGAAGACCAAAAATAAGCCAAATCTACAAGCATCAGTTTTCTAAACATATGTTTAGTCAGGAGAAATTGTCTTTTCTGGCTGAGGTATGCCAGCTACTGGTATGAAGAAAATCTGCCTAGCAAAATAGAAGGGGCCAGAAGCTCAAATGCTATTGAAAACCACTTAACAATTCTTTTTTCTTACACACAGAATTGAAGCATAGAGAAAAAAAAAAAAAAACCCTGTTTCCTCAAACTTACAAATGATTCATTAGACCAATGACATTGTGAGAATTTGGTCTCTGACAAAGAAATAAATGTATATACAAATACAGAATTATGTCAAGCATGTATTTTTCTTTTTCTTTCTTTTTTTGAGATGGAGTCTAGCTCTGTCACCAGTCTGAAGTGCAGTGGCACAATCTTGGCTCACTGCAACTTCTGCCTCCTGGGTTGAAGCGATTCTCCTGCCTCAGCTTCCCAAGTAACTGGGATTACAGGCATGTGCTGCCAGTCTAGCTAATTTTTGTATTTTTAGTAGAGACGGGGTTTCACCATGTTGGCCAGGATGGTCTCAAACTCCTGACCTCATGATCTGCCTGCCTCGGCCTCCCAAAGTGCTGGGATTACAGGCGTGAGCCACCACACCTGGCCTGGCATGTATTTTTTAAAAGATAGAGTCCAGTGAAAAGAATACATGTTAAAGGTATACTTATGTCTGTCTGAAGTCTTCAGGAAACAAAGTTTTATGTACACTTTAAGAAAGGTGGTATGGTAAACGTGAAGCAAACCAAAGTCCTGTCGCTTGTTTTGTCATATCATTAAAGCCTCCAGACAGTTTTCTTCCCGCTATGTGATGTGCAGACTTTCAGATGTCCCTCAGCAGCTGAAGTCAACTGGCCCACCAGCCTCTAAGTTGCAGCCTCTGTCAGCTTGGGGACAGTGAGATCCATGTGACTTGCCTGCTACTGCCCTTGATGGGGCAGATTACACAGTAGATGGCCTGTCTAGGGTACAAGCTGTTATGGCTTTTTTTTTTCTTCATTTCAATTTTAATTGCCATTTGTAAATACAAAAATATTATGATGATTTACAACCTGTTTTTTGTGGCCATGGTGTTTTCTTTTTTTTTTTTTAAGGTTTTATTGTGTTTTAGGTTTTGGGGTACATGTGAAGAACATGCAGCTTTGTTTTATAGGTACATACATGGCAATGTGGTTTGCTACCTTCCTGATATTCCTGGATTTTTCACTAATAATATAATATTGAGTGTATGAAATAATCAGTCAATTAGAACCAAAAATCTCCTGATACTGGATGATTCTGTATGTAAATATCTTGAACTAACGCAAGAATAACAAAAGTAATACAAAAATAATGTCTGTTCTTCCCCAGACCATGAGCTCCACGGAGCCAGAGACTGTATTTACCTGGTTTACTGCCCTTCCCCAGTATTTTCACCAAGCTAAACATGTATCAGGCTCTCAGTGCCCCTATTGAGTTGAAATAAATTACAGTGACATAAACTACGTTCCTCATCAAATACTGGACAAGTTTCTCAGGGGACTTCTCTGCGATCAACACAAGAACAGTGATGAAATGTGAGGAGCATTGAGGACAAGAACTTGAGCCTGGTCCCTACCTGAAATTTATGCTCCACAAGTATTCCACCCAACACTTCAGATACCGCCTCTTCTTTCAAAGTCGACAGATTATACACATTGAAAATAAATACACATACACACTCATGCCCACATGCTTATGTGTGCTACCAGAATATCTGCACGTTTTAGGCTCTTTGGAAGTAGTGGTGGTTTGGTGAGAATAGCTGCATTGGCTCATCAGTGCAGACCTGATTGTACTTTGATTTCACATCTTGCTACCCAAGGCTCCCATTATCTATCTGTCATTTGTGTGCATTTATGTTTAGTGTCAATTTATCTTCCCATGAGGCTATAATCTGCTCTGTAAGGAGCTGAAGTGGGAAAAGCAGTTAGAATGATAAGTCCAGTTGGAGCCTACTGGGGAACAAGACAGTCATCACAGGCCAATTGGCGATGGAGACAGGGTGGCCCTTATCACACAAAGGCATCTGGAGACTGAGAGGGACAAAGCAACACAGATGCAGGCTGACCACGATCTGCTGGAAGCTTCTTCAGTTATAAAGCAAAGGACAATAATTCTGAATGACAATGTAGGAAAAAAGGAAGAAGAAAGAAAGAAAAAATGGTTGAGCCCCTAGGATCCTATTTAGTCACAGATGTTACAGATGGTGATTGCTGCTAGTGAAGTACCTGAATCTGAAGACCAGCTGTATATAGTACGTGTGTTCATGGAGAGGTGCGTGTGTGTGTGTGTGTGTGTGTGTGTTCTGTAGCACTAGCCAGAAATCCTTGTTTCATCATCTAGAAGGTAGCCAGAGATTTGCCTAAATTCTCATAAGTCCATTACTGTTCTGTAAATCAGGCTGCCTGTTTTGCATAATTCACCAAGTAATTCACCTATCACTAGGCAAAGACAGCTGCTATGGAGTACATGCAGGAATTTCCTTCATTGACTCAGAAAGCTGGTAGCATTCTCAGCTTTTTTGTCGTTTATATGTTTTTATTTTGGTCTGGGTTTTCCATTATCTAAAAATGTCAAGGTGGGGTGGATCCCTGGAGATGCTCACTTAACCAAGTTCATTACACTTAAAATAGTTTTATGAGCACAAGTGAAAATAATGTAATAATTCCAGCAGATTCTTGGGCCTCCACTGGATCCTGAGTTGCCTGTTTCTTTTATTCAATTCTAGTTTCTAAGTTTATTGCTGAGTTTTGGGGTGTGTGTGTGTGTGTGTGTGTGTGTTAATTTTTCAATATAGAATTTGAAGTTTGAGGGAAAACTATTGCCCTTATTCTTATAGGTTTTGTTATTCCATCTTTTCATTTCCTCTTGGTTGGTGTGTGAGAAGTTGCAGAGCAAAGCTGCTGAGATCATGTGCTTCACTGAGGTTTCACAAGCTCTGTGAGATAACCTCATCTTCAGAGTGATACCTGACTTTGCCAACCAAGTGGAAAAACTAAGGATTTAGACATAACCCCATTCAACCACAGCCTTATTCTTACTTTCTCCCCTGTTCTTTGTCATATCTAATGACTAGCCCAGAAAGGTGCAAGGAGAAACTTTTCAGAAAAAGGGTAAAAAAAATCAAGAAGGAAAAAATTGCTTGGTTGTTTTCTGAGATACTTGAACCAGAACCAAGTGAGTATTTAGGTGTAACTTTCTATGCTCTATTTGAATGAATGTCATTCTCATGGCTTAAATCTTTTCAAGATGAAGAGAGCATTTATATAGACAAAGAGTATATTTCCCATAAAGAGATATTAGCACAATTCCAATTAATCTTAAATCTATGTTTTTGTTTCCCAAGTCCAATGCTGAGCCTATGCCCTTTTCTTTAATGCCTGCTGGCCAGCCACCATGTATGATGATGGTATATTGTACATGTACAAAGTGCCCAGCCAGGGGCTGAAATCAACTAGTGTTCAACTCATTAGAAATTAATTCAAACATTGAACTGCATCTACCCCAGAGGATGTGCCTTTTTCTAATTTTCATAAAGTTGCTTTACTGGGCCAGCCCTTAAGGTATACAGATAACAGAATCCTATAACTTTTAGGTGGACATTAGCTATCATGAGAGCCTGCCTCTCTGTACATGGTGTTAGGGTGTTTATTATCATCAGCAGCATTGGGAACACAGATGTTTTGATGTGTTTTCTGACACCCTGTTTCTTCAAAAATTCACTACTTCTCTGCAGGCTTTGGAAAATGGGTGCATAACCACTGGTCTTTTGAGTTCTTTGAGAAGTTGTGCTAACCATAAGATGCCACATACTCTCCTGGTGATTACGGTTTTTACGGGAGTTGGTGGATAGCAGCAAAAGTCTAATATAAATCTCATATGTGTTCCTCCCGAGCAGGGGCAGCTAGACTCTAATAATTTCTTGGGAAGAGTTTCAGTACCTGGAAATTTAAAGTGTATATCAAGAACATGTGAGCAAATGGGAAATCTAATTGCCCAGTGCTTCTGAAGCAAAGTGCAGAGTCAGACTGAGAATGTTATTTACTGGCACATATGTGTATTAAACTAAGAGACGGAAGCTCTTTATATGGGAACTGTTTCTCATTGGTTCCTTTAAGTGTCTTTAAAAAAAAACTGATGTCTTCCTAATAGACCTGTGAAAGTTGGTAAAATGTTTAATTGGAACCCAAGCATAACTTCCTACTGACTAGCTTTGTTGGTTTCACTTTCCTTTGGGGAAAAGATAGACATTGACACAACTGTTTCCATGAGAATTAATCATAGCTATAGATGTCAAGGCATGTTATGATACCAGGTTTCATCTCCTGGATCTTCCTCCTCTACATGACAATGATGAGAATGATAAATTCAAGGCATGTTAATGATCCTTAATCCATTTAAAAATTGTTATTTCTCTTCTTTATGCTGTATTTACTGTCGGAAATACAGACATACATATTAGGAAGATTTTTCCTTAAGGGACTTGGCACAAAAGATTTGAGACCTGTAATAAAAAATTGACCATTCCTTGAACCTTAATTGTTTTGATATCATTAACAAAGTACTTGAGAAAACATGTTTAAGCTTCATGATTTGCTGGAAATAATCTTACTTTTTTTTTTTTTTAAAGGATTTTTTTTTGTTGTCATTGTTAATCTTACTATGTATTTGTTTCCTGAAAATGGTGTCATTTACCACTTCTTCCACCTATTAATTGGTGTAAGCTATTAAGTTATATAGAATACATTTAATTTCTCCAAAAAGCTGCCTGAGGAAAGTAAAACACCATAAAGAAAAGAGTATGTAACAAAGAAAGAACCAAAAACTGAGGAGACTAAGAGATTATCATGAGAAATTAATAAGAGAATTACATACCTAGAAAAATGTGTACATACTTAGAAGTAGTAAACATTAATTTCCTTCTTTTCTTCTATATTTCATCTTTAGATCCCTCTTTCCTTTCTTTAGGTCATCAGTATTCAAGGTTAGAAAGAGTAAATGAGCCGTGATAAGTGGGCACTCTGTTGTTCTGTAGATATAAGCTTCAGTTGGGACAGCTTTTCTGTAGCACTGCTTGACAACGTACATCAAACTGTATATTGTGATACCCTTTGGCCACACAATTTCCCCTTCCTGAAATGAACATTAAGTAAATGATTGAATAAGTGAAAAACCAAATGTCCTCATAAAGATAATCACCATAGTTTTGCTGAAAATTATTTAAAAATTGCAAACAATCTGAACACATGTCAATACAAGAATAGTTTAATTGCATATAGAACTGTACATAAAATGTAATCCTGTGCAGTCACTAAAAATGAAAATATATAGATATATTGATTGGCTTCAATTATATATAAAATATAAATGAATGAGTAAAAGTAACACAGAATAATATTGTTCCCTCCTAAGTAAATCCTCACCAATAAAGCCTAGTATACCTGGCAAAACCTGTATATTGTCTCATCCCCTAATTTTCCTCATCTCTTATATTTAATCCACCATGATATCCTGTTCACTCCTAAGTGTGTTTCAGATCATCCACTTCCCCCCAACTATATCACTGTCTTCTGGTCCAAGATTGGTATTCAATTAATGCTTGTTAAATGGATTCTGAATATGATCCTATTCATAACAACACACCTATCCACACATGTATGTGAAGACACAAGTACCTGAAGAGGTGTTCACAGAACTCCTAGTGGTGATTTCCTCTTCTGTGGTAGAATTCAGCATTATCTTTATTCTTTTATTTGAATTTCTCTGTATTGTTTGAAATATTTTTAAATGATAATATATAATTTACCCCCTCCAAAACTAACACTTATAAAATGGGGATGATAACTATTATTCTAACATTCTCACTGGATAAACATAGTACTTAAGTAAAGAAGTACCCATGGAAGTCTTTTGTAATGTGAAAACAGAGTTATTTTTAGGTATTATGGGTTATAATAATAAATAACTTTACCTGCTAAAATTTGTTGGATATATTTCCTCAGTATTTTGAGTGCTTTAATTCATTTAAATCTCACAATAAGCCTGCGGCGCTATAAATATAGCCATTTCAAATATAATGAAACTGAGACAGAGACAGATGAAACAATGTATCCACGTACACATAGCCAGTAAAACAGAGGCAGGATTTGAACCCACACAGTCAGGCCCTAGGATCCAAGCACTAACCACTGTGCCAAAATCATAAAGCCTCCAGGAAGTGGCAAAAGTAGAACTTAGCTCCATATATCAGACTTTCACCATGTGAAGCCCCTACAAAGGAATTCATACAGATAATCTTACTAACTCAGTTACTTTAGAAAGATTTTCAGGCACTGCTGAATGATTTTGGGAGTAAGACCAAGCCAAATGACCTCTGTTGGAAGTAATGTAATAGATGTTTTTAAATATTAGAGGTGGGTAAGATGGTGGAGAAAGGAGGAACTAACATTTGGGGAGCATTTGATGTCTTCTACGCAATATGTAGACACCCTTTCAATAAATTCTCACAACACCCCCCATAATTCTTGTATTGACATTTATTTAGATTGTTCCCAATTTTTTAATATTTTTCAGCAAAACTATGGTGACTATCTTTATGAAGACATAACCCCAAAAGGTTATGTGTTATTTGTTTCAACTGTAAGTTGCAATCCTTGTTAAGGAAACTCAGATATGTATTAAGTCATTTGCTCAGGTCTTTACAGCTATTAAGTTGCAGAGTTGGGAACCCATCTAAACTCCTAAGATCAAGATTTGGATTACCTTTATTATTTTACATTAGGCATCTATCATCCAGGACCTATCTGTCGCAGCAACGTGAATGATAACGACTTTGAGGAGATAAATATTTGGGGACATGAAGCCTGATCACAGAGTCTACCAGTTATGTGGACTTGGGCAAGTAATACCATGAGCATCACATTTTTCATCCTCAAAGTGGGTCTAATAAATTTTCCTCTGCTTCTCCAAAAGAGGATTGTAGTCACCTCTCTGTTTGGTGACTTTTGCAAAAACATTGTAGTATAAGCCTTTACAAGGAATTACAGAGAATAAGGTAAGGCTTGGCCTTCAGAAGCCTGGACTGTACCTGTCTCAAATCTATTTTGTACTTAATTTCCAAAGTTATAACAACTGCAGACAATTTTATCTATTTGAAGTTTCTTTCACATCTTATTTGGCCTCTCCTCTGTTTTCTGAATGAAGCATGTACCCTCAGATGTCTGGCCTTTGCTCCTACATGACTTTTGGTCTAGAGTGCTTTCCCCTTCCTCAGCAACTTAAACAGCTTCAACATGTAACAGTCTCAATCACTCCAGCATGAAGGGACCCTCTTCTGTTCTAAATGTCTATTGCACTGAACGAGTCATTTAATACATACTACTTAGTAGCTTATATAGAGGATTTATGTTTATGGGCTTATATATTTTCTTTAAAAATAGATTATAAAGTTTGTGATGCTAGAACATTCTTTTATATCCATGGGAGATACTCAGAATATATTTGTTGGTTGTTCTGATTTTAAAGAAAAAGAAGGAAGAATGAGGTAGAATGGCCACTCTCTGCCAGGAACTTCATATAATTATCTCAGCCCAGAAATAAATTAAAATAGTTTTCGTCAGTCAGTTACAATAGCTGATAGAAAAAACTTACCTCTTCCCTAAATGCCAGTGTCCCAATTTGGAAAGTAGAGTTTGGTCATATATTTTGTCTACTGTTGTACAATCTTTAGAAACATAAAATTCAAGGGGAATACTGAATAAAAGGATCAATCAATACTAAGTTCAGCTTTAAAATTCTTTCATCTAATAAAGCTAGTTCTTTTGGCAGCACTAGCGCAGGCTGGAATTTTTAAAAAAATCATCCTCATATATCTACTGATTGAATTTATTAAAATGCTTTATTATCATATCCATTTGCTTATAAGAAGGCATCCTTATGTGTCATACATGAGTCTGAAAACACAATCAGGTAAATGAAAACCATGCAGAGCAACAAATGCTACCTAGCATTTACAAACTGCATTTGTGTTCATTTGTATGTACATGGAGGGGAAAAAAACCCAAAAGGTCGAAAGCCTTCTAGAGTGATAAATGCCCCAATTTAATGGAAAATACACATTGTAATTTGAGAGTGTCTCCCACTAAGAGTCAGTGTAGCTACAGGGACAAGAAGCCTAGTGCTATTGTTTGAACATTAATGTTCCTTCAAAATTCATATTTGGATCTTGGTACCCAATGTGATGTTGTTAAGAGATAAGGTATTTGGGGAGGACCATTCAGTCTCCTCCATATGCATGAATGGGTTCATGCTCTTATAAAAGGGGTTAAAGAGAGCACCCTAGGGACTCTTCCCCTTCTGTTTCTGCCATGTGAGGATGTAGCAAGAGGCACTTGCTATGAATCAGAGTGAGCCCTTGCCAGACGCTGAATGTACTGGTGACTTGATCATGGACGTCCCAGTCTCCAGAACTATGATAATTACATTTATTTTACTTCTAAATGACCCAGTCTAAGATGTTTTGTTACAGCAGCAGGAACAGACTAAGGCACCTGGCCCTCAGGCTCCTGAGCATCTCAGTGCCTTTGCAGCTATCAAGGACCTAGACCTTCACTTTCAGCACGTGTTCAAGTAAAAGAAAAAAGTGTATGGGAAGAAGTGCCTATACCCAATAAACATACCCATGTTTATTGCAAATTATCCTCTAAATTGTTTCCTGGTGGTCAAAACCCAAGTTATAAGTTTTTAGTGTGCTTTTAAGAATCCACTATTTGTCAACCTACAGTCAGCATTTGCATCAACAAAGAAGGTGGGATATGTTATGTTATCTTTGTCATTTTTAAGCTGTCAACTAGGATAGGGGCCAGAAATAGCAAAACTATAAACTGGAAATTGTTTCAGGAAGAAATATAATAGCTAAGGGGTGTCTATATGAAACGGAATGTATATCAATATGAGATAAGACAACTGGTAAAAAATAAAAATTATACTTATTCAGGAGGGGCACGGGATTCATGTACCACAGAAGATAATGGCATGTTCAGAGCCCAGAGGGATTTCCAGGAATTAGAGATTGAGAAATATTATTTCTTGTAATGTCTAGAGGCTACTTGGATAGAAGTCGTGGAAAATGTTTGAGAGAAAGGCCAATAAAAAGCAAAAGAACCTGAGGACTCTGTTTCTTCACTGAACAGAGAAGCTAAAAATTTTGCTCTCATTTTTGTCAAAAATAAAAGCCATGTAATAAGTAAAATAAAATAATCTTCCAAGTAACAGAGCTTTTAGCAAAGGATTCTGCAAGTCAAAAGGCAGGTGTGAATCAGGAAAGTGAGTCTGGGGATGAGGTGAGGTGGGGTTAGGTGAACAGGAAAATCTATGAGGATCAGAAACCTAAGCGTCTATACTTGCTGGGGAAATGGACAAGAAATGAAAGGGAAAGAGCCAGATGAAGCAACTGCAAGCAGAAATCTGAGCAGGGGGACCTGGCAACTGAGAGGATGAGCTGGAAGAAGAGGGGCAGATCAGATCTAGAGCCAAGCTGTATTCTCAGGCCCATACTTTAATATTCTACCTATGAGGCGCAGCATCTTTGGTGATGTTCATAAAATTCCAGTGTTGAAGAGGGTTTCAGAGTTTGTCAGTAAATCTCCTCTATATCCATCAAGCCCTCTGTAGTACTTACAGTGAGGAAAGTGGGAGCGCTTCAGACAGAGAGAGAGAGAGAAAAAACAAAATTCATTGCCCCATCTAGACATGTCTTATCAGTGAGTTAGGCAAAGTGCAGAAAATTTAAAAGTAAAAGTTTTTTGTATTTTTGCTATTTATGTTCCATCAAGAGAGCTCCACAATTGTATTTAAATAATTGTTTGCTCCTTAACAATCTTAACTATGTCTGTATTGTTCAGATATTCTTTTAGGGACAAGATTGCTAGATGGGAATAAAATGGAAATGCTGTTTTCTAAAAGTTGTGGCCTTTATAGGGAGCTAGCGCTTCACTTTGTGTGTTAGTTATGAATATTTGCAAGCTGTAGAGGACACTTTGTGGTTCTTCTGTTTGAAGAAACATTGATGGCTTTGCCACATGTTCCAAGTTTAATTTTTATATTTAAAGAATTTATACATCATATTTGAAAAAGACTCAAACATGTCTAGAATTATATGTTAGACTCTAGACATATTTTTAAAAGATTTAAAACGCTGGTTTTAATCATCTGTAAGTACTCTTTCTTAAGGACAACTAATACTTATAACTCAGATAATGCAGGAGATGATCAATGATTCTGAAGTAACTTCCCATAACATACTTTTAAATAGTAAATGCTTTTGCTGCATGTAATTCACACATCAATATGTACTAAACTGTTTCCATTAATATAGTCAGTCTCCAATTTACGAGGAGGCATTATGTTTCACAAGTTGATTTTAAGTGAATTGTTTGTAATCCAGAAGGAATTGTCTCAAAGAGTGAGTGCTGAACTGGTTAAATCCACAAAAAAACCACATAACATGAATTCATCTACCAGGCAAATTTGCTCATCTGCTTTCAAATCAAAAACAATTTTAAAATTGGATAAAAGCTATGTATCTCCTGTCTCAGTAAATTTGCCTGCTGTGATAAATATACACGTACACTAAAAAATGGGGATGCATTGTTAAGAGGAATAAGAACCCATTTGAACTTGTTTAGGAACTCAAGAAGCTCAAAGGTTGAGAATATTAATAGCTAAAATAATTCTCAGGGAGAAGGCATACTGTATTATGCCTCATGCTTAATAAGAGAGGGGATTCTTCATCTCCCGTGTGGCTGGGAATGAGAGCCAGGAGCTTCCCCTAATTCTAAAAAAAACTAGCAATTCAGCAAAATCTACAGTGGGGCCAAAGTGGGGCTAGGATTTGGGGGATTTCATCAAAGTGGGTCAGAGGTGGAGTGGAAGAGAAGCAGAAGGCCAGTAGGAGTAGAACACTGTGCAGAGGTGAGCTTACAGCTGGCTCTACCAATTGAGGAAGAGGAAGCAACCCCAGGAGGTCCATACCCTTGACGTTTCACCTCTCCTCTCACTAAGGACAGCCATGACCTTTGTGATCTACCCTAGACTGACTTTTTAATTGTTTGTAATCCAGAGATTAATAAAGAGAAGGAAGACCAGTACAGAAAGCAAAGAGAGATAAAAAAAGAAGTGGATACCAAGTTGTGCCCCCGAGGAAGACTATGATGAAAAGGGAGCTCCTGCCACCACAGTCTATTAGCTGACCTTGCCACTCCTAATTCAAGGTGATTATTAATGTGCAAAGAAAGTATGTATTAGATATATGTCAACCAGGAACTCCCTAAAATCCATTGATAGCAAAATAGTCTATGGCCATATTACTGTGAATACACCCAATCTCATCTGATGGCAAAATATTGCATACATTTGTTCTAGAAACCAAGAATTTCCAATGAAAACCTGTGAAAGAATCCTACTTGAGTCTGAATTTTCATACATTCCTGGTATCTCAGAGGGTGGTAAGGTTAGAAAACTTGAGAATCTCTGGGCAAACTAGGGATGAAAGTAATAATAGTATTCTTTTTGGCTATCAAAAGAAATCTAAGCATGAGAACCAAAAAACTATTGGTGGTCTGAAAAGTTAGGTGGGAGATTTGAATAGCTTAGTTCTAGGGATCAGGTAACCACCCTGACTGTTGAGCTTCCTGATAAGACGACATGATGGAACCTACATGCTTCCATCCAGGTGCTGGGAACAAGTCCTACCGAACATCTGCTTTTGGACAAATAGCAGGCAGATTCTTTGTTGAAGCTTTGTTCACCTGAAACTCTTCCCTGTCCGGCTCTCTTCTCCACTTCATCTTTCTGATAAGGAGAATGGAAATCTGTATAAATTAGAGATTATATGGCCTAGAGATTTATATGCAGTAGGATATAAGACTTATTTACAAGTAGTAGGAAGTGGAAGAGTCAAGATCTCCAAGTAATCTGCAAGCCCTGAACCAAGTGACCTATCTCTAGGCCATATTGAGGAAGGCCAATGCAGTTTTGTGATCTCTCTACCTCTTCATTTTTCCTCCTCCTCTACTGTTCGCCATCTCCTTTTGCTCTCCACCCCTCTTTCCCTCTTTCTCTCAAGAGAGTAATGTGCTAGTAGTACCTGATGGAACCCTGGTGCTTCCTGCCTTCCTCCCTCCCACTTCCTGCCTTCCTCCCTCCCACTTCCTGCCGTTCCCCTCCTACTTCCCCCATCGCACTTCCTACCTTCCTTCCCTGCATCCCCCAGCACTCCCTTCCTTCCTTCATTCCTTTCTCCAATCCCTTCCTTTCCTTTTCATCTGCCCTCCTCTCTTCCTCCTTCTCACTCTTCTTTCCTTCCTTCCTCTGTAAGGCCTTCTTACCAGTTTCCACCCATTTTCCTATGTAAAGCACTTCTGAATTCTAGCCATCTGTTAATACAAGGCAGTGAAAAATGTTGAAGTCACATCAAATTCCACTTGCTCTGCCAGTTAAAAATACAGATGCTTCCTGTTTTATGCTTTCCTCTCACTTTCTCTAGAGTTTAAACATGAAAATATGTTCCATGATAAAAACCAGCACATATCCCCTTTCATCAGGAAACATATTCCAAACAATGAAAGGAAGGGGAGGGGGATTATTTTCACAAGTCCAGCAAGGATACTTGGATGTTGGGGGAATCATGTGTAGAACCATAATTTCACAGAGCAAGAACATAATTATTCACAACTATCACATTTTATAGATGAAGAAACTGAGATCGCAGGGAATTGTTATAATTGTTCTCATATGTGCTGCACATCGACTTGCCAACATTCACATCAGCTTAAATTTTCACCCAACATCGCAGGGCCTCAATTGCTCCACAATACTTTTTGCTATCCACTGATTTCAGAAAGGGTTCTTTTGGCTACTGTGAGAGGCCAAATCACCAAGCAATGGATAATTAACTTGAAATTCAATAAATGCACTGGAGTGCAAAAAATTTCAAGACTAAGAGTCAAGACACCTGGGTTCCAGTCACAAATCTGTTACTAACTACCCATCAGACTCATAGCAAAAATTTTTATTAATACTCTTGCTCCACAAAGAGACTAGGCCAAATGATCTCTAAATTTACTTCCAACTCTGTAAATCTTGAGTTTTCTTCCTTCAATTTTCTGCTGACTCATAGTATATAGCCTTGGCCAAGTTTTCCACTGTCATAAATCTCAATTTTTCCAAGATCAAAGAGAGAATAATACATTCCCCTATTTTCCCAGCATATAGATACTATATAATCTTGCATTAAATTGACTATCTTTAGAAATCACATTAAATCCTTTCTATCTATAGACATTGGATTAGTCACTAAAGCTAGAATAAGACATGGGCCATATCACTAGGCAATGCCTCTGACTGTAGTTTAACATTATCAAACACTGCATCGACGCTCATTGGTCCTTGCTTCCATCATTCCTTTTTATATAAGCTGTTGTAACTCTTGTATCACTATAGCATGGAGCATTGTATGTCACGACATCTCTTCCTCTCCTTGCATCTGATCCTATTCTAGTATGTCTTATCTCAGTGCCTAGATCTTCACCCATTTTACTAAAGGAAGATGGAAACTTTTTTACTGCTTTTTTATTTCTTACTTTCCTTTCAAATGATTCACCAAGTTCTTATTGATTTGACCTCCCTGATGTCTTTCAAATTTATCCACTTTTCTCTCTTCCATGATATCCTAGTCTAAGCTACCATCACCCCTCAATTGAACTACAGCATTCAAAAGGATTATTTCCACACAGCAGTCAAAAGGATTGTTTCAGGTGCTAAATTTGGCAATGTCACCCCACTGTCTAAGCCCCTACAGAATGGCTTTCTTCTGGTCTTAAAATAAAGACCAGATTCCAGAGCAAAACCTACTTGTTCGGTGTTTCCTGGCCCTTGACTATGTTTCTAGCGTCATAGTACGTGCTCCTGACTTTTTGCCCTTTTTAAGTTCCTCTTCCTTACCATCCTGTGTTGGAGATTCAGGCTTTGCAGTTCCCTGGGACTAGAATGCTCCTCCAGTATTCACCCAGCTGCTGTTTTGTACTGATAGTCGTGACCTCAGAGCAGCCTTCCTGACCACTTTGGGTGAGTTCCCTCCATCATGCACCATCAATGTCCATTGTATCCTTGCTCTTATAGTACTTATCAGAGTTGTAATTTTACATTTGCTCGCGTCATGCTTTTTAAATTATGCTTTGCTCTCTTCTCCCTCACTAGAGTGTAAATTCTGTGATACCATGTCTATTTTTCTGTCACCATTGTAATCCCAGTGCCTGGCATAGTATCTAATGCATACCAGGTACACACTAAATTTCTGTTAAATAAATAGTATATTAATTAATGAAAAGAAAAATAGAAGTGCCCAAGTTCAGGGCCTGCATCCCCATTCCCTCATATATGTGGTTGGAGCCATAGAAGGCAACATTTGTTGTTAAAATAATAAAGCTGGCAAGTGCTGATGTGCCTAACAGGGTATTAAGTTCAGGATTCTTTTTAAAAAGTATACATGGCCCCAGCAATGCCTGGCTAAATAGCGAGACCCAGTCTCTATAATATTAAAAAATTACTCAGGCATAGTGGCATGTACCTGTAGTCTGAGCTACTCTGGAGGCTGATGTGGGAGGACTGCATGAGTCTGGGAGATTGAAGGCTTCAGTGAGCTGTGATCACACCACTGTAGTCCAATTTGGTCAACAGAGTGAGACCCTATCTCTTTGTTTTTTGAGACAGAGTCTCACTCTGTTGCCAGGCTGGAGTGCAGTGGCACAATTTCAGCTCACTGCAACCTCCACCTCCCAGGTTCAAGCTATTCTCTTGCCTCAGCCTCGCAACTAGCTGGGACTACAAGCACATGCCACCATGCCCAGCTATTTTTTGTATTTCTGATAGAGACAGAGTTTCACCATTTTGGCCAGGATTGTCTTGATCTCTTGACTTCATGATCTGCCCACCTCGGACTCCTGAAGTTCTGGGATTACAGGCATGATCCTATCTCTTAAAAAAAAAAAAAAAGTACTAAGATACGGAGTTAGTAATGTTTGTAAGGATCAACACTATTTCATGTATATTATATATGTTATATATAATATATATGTAAAGTAACTAAATATAGCCTCCAACCAAGTCTCAATATACCGCAAAAAGAATGCATCAAATGTAAAATTAAAACTCGTGTGTGTGTGTGTGTGTGTGTGTGTGTACGCACGCATGCGCACAGGTGCACCCCAGGTGTAGTGGCTCACACCTATAATCCCAGCACTTTGGGAAGCTGAGGGGGGCGGATCACTTGAAGTCAGGAGTTCAAGACCAGCCTGACCAACATGGTGAAGCCCCGTCTCTGCTAAAAATACAAAAATTAGCCAGGCGTGGTGGCACATGCCTGTAGTCAGAGCTACTTGGGGGAGGCTGAGGCATAACAATAATTTGAATCTGGAAGGGCGGAGGTTGCAGTGAGCTGAGATTGTGCCACTGCACTCCAGCCTGGGTGACAGAGCATGACTCTATCTCAAAATAAGTATGTGTGTGTGTGTGTATTTATACATATATATGGATTATATATATATATATATATATATCTCGAGAGAGACAGAATACATACATATATACATATATATATACATACATATGTGTGTATATATATGTGTATATATATATTTAGAGAGAGAGAGAGAGAGCACGATAGCAAAACAAGCTTATAAATGCTATAAATTCAGGTAAGAGAGAAGTCAGTAAAATGTAGAGTCACTAGGAAATACTCCCTAAAGGCCAAATTTGACCTGTGCATTGAAGGGTAATTACAGTTAGGACAGGAAACTGTATGGCTTTTTTCTTAAAGACTGATTTATTGCTGATTATTCTCCATTAGCTTGTCCTTAATATACTCTCCACCTTCTTTTCCCAAACTCTGTGTCCAGAGCTGCTGACATGAACCACATCAACAGGATTCCCTCACCTGCTGTCTTCATGTAGCATTTGCCCAGAGAGAGGCCTCAGGCAGGAGGTTGTAGCATGGGAAGTGAGATTTGCAGGTATTCATTTCCCTACTCCCTCCCTGCCTGGCTGCCCTGGGTAGTAGCTCATTCCTCTTCAGAAGGCCATTTTTCCCAGTGGATCCCCCCTTCTCACACACAGCTGAGCTTCTCAATGGGTTCCCCCTTCACAACTAGGGGTGATCATGGCTTTCTGATGCTGTGATCACCAGGGAACTTTTAAACTCTACTTATCTGTTCTGAGATGTCATGTGTTTTCTTGCCAAGAATGAGGGAATAGGAATTTTTTTAAAAAAAGATAATGTGGAGAAATAGGAACACTTTTACACTGTTGGTGGAAGTGTAAATTAGTTCAACCATTGTGGACGACAGTGTGGCGATTCCTCAAGGACCTAGAAATAGAAATTCCATTTGACCCAGCAATCCCATTACTGGGTATATATCCAAAGGATTATAAATCATTCTTCTCTAAGGACACATGCACACAAATGTTCATTGCAGCACTGTTTACAATGGCAAAGACCTGGAACCAACCCAAATGCCCATTGATGATAGATTAGATAGGGAAAATGTGGCACATATACACCATGGAATATTATGCAGCCATAAAAAGTGATGAGGTAATGTCCTTTGTAGGGACATGGATGAACCTGGAAACCATCATTCTCAGCAAACTGACACAGAAGCAGAAAATCAAACCGCACATGTTTTCACTCATAGGTGGGTGTTGAACAATGAGAACACATGGACACAGGGAGGGGAGCACTACACACTGGGGTCTGTTGAGGGGAAATAGGGGAGGGACAGTGGGGAGTGGGGAGTTGGGGAGAGATAGCATGGGGAGAAATGCCAGATGTAGGTGATGGGGAGGAAAGCAGCAAATCACACTGCCACATGTGTACCTATGCAACAATCTTGCATGTTCTTCACATGTACCCCAAAACCTAAAATGCAACAAAAAATAAAGAAAAATAAAATATATGGGAAAATAAAAAAAAATGATAATACTATCAGCCTGTCAATGGGAATTCCTCCACCTCTCGAAAAATAGTTGTTTTCCTTGTTTGTTTTGTTTACATGCTATATGTATGCTTTACCTCAAACCAGATCACAAAGTCACTTGAAACTATTACAAGATAGCCATCAGAATTAAACTTGTTTCCCTAAGTAAAATAGAATAATTTGGCCAAGAGATAAGAAAACAGCTGCCTATCACCAGCCCAAACACATACATACACCCTATAATGAATGGATTTTCAGAGGGAGTAAGTTAATAAGAGGCCAGCCCCTACTGCTTCTTCCCTCCCTAGGGACATACATATAAACAGTCCAGTTATGTCTGACTTAAACAGATTTAGGAAGGAGTAAACGTGAGAGCTAGTACTTCTGGAAGGGTTGGGAGGTAAGGGTAAGGGAAGAGAGGGGAGCAAAATCAGGGTACTGGGGTTTGGATCCAGATAAAAGCTGCTTTGTCACATCATCCTGAGGACAAATCCATGCATCTGAGAGATAGCCCCTGAGCCACCACACAGGCCTCTCCCACCAGAGTCTATCTGGCACGGTTGGGTGCTTCCTGGTTGTGGATTACAGGGAGTCATTAAAATGTTATCTGCCATCAACCACACCTGTTGTGAAGAAAAGAATGCCCCATACCCATAGAAGCCTTCCTTAGGAAGGACTTTTGAATTGAGTAAGCAGTAAAAATTACAATGGATGATCCACTAGTCAGCATTGCTACCTTCAGTAACAAAACCAGCAGCTTAGCCAGGATTGTATAAAACAATAAATGTTACTTAACTTCTAAAGTACATTGATTGTTTTTGTTTTTGTTTTAAGAAAAAGACTTTATGTGGCTCTTGGGAATAGGATTATTTCCTCTAACTTTAATCCAAGTATTTTTAAAATAAAGAAGCATTTGGTTGGTGAAAAGTATAGAATATGTGTGATAATTATAATAATTGAATATATTACATAATGTCCTTTGTGGAAAAGGCTTACATTATTATAATGGTAAGGAGGTAAATTAATCTGAGTAATATTAGTATAATAGTCTTAGTAATCATAATGGAATGAATCACTCTATATTATAGTTATGATTCAAATAATATATATTTTTAGAGCTCAACGTTTTCATGATGTGCTGGAATGGAATGTGGTAACAGGAGAGCAGTGATTTTGGCTAACACATGAGGTATTCTGAGTCGATTTGGCACAACAGCAGAATTTATTTTCTCTACTGTCTTACTGAGAAGAAACGTCATAAGAAGGATCTTGGGGCAGATAAAGAAGTATATGAGTCTGACATAGGAAGAGACAGTGTTTCTTCCCAGTGGGGAGAAACAGTGGATGATGAAGGATGGCACAGTGGCTTCTGAAAGCAAAGCTCAGATCCCGAGTGCAGCTGATATTCAGGCCTCTGGGCCCCACTGTGAGTGTGCTGGGTTCCTTGAAAGGGGCAAGAATAAAGCAGACCCATTCAAATATGCAGAGCAAGGGAAAATAAAAAGAAGATATTTGATATTGATTGAATGATTGAGAATATTTGATATTGACTGATACTTGATGAACACTTACTGTGTGATCAGGAACTGCACTAAATGCTTCCCCAGAGATCATTCTACTTTATTCTCACACCAGTCACGAAGTTTTTCTTTTTTCTTTTTTTTATTGCATTTTAGATTTGGGGGTACATGTGAAGAACATGCAAGATTGTGGCATAGGTACACACATGGCACTGTGATTTGCTGCCTTTCTCCCCTTCACCTATATCTGGCATTTCTCCCCATGCTATCTCCCCGCCACCGCCCGCCAGAGCTTCGCACTTGTTTCCCAGGCTGGAGTGCAATGGTGCAATCTAGGCTCACCACAACATTTGCCCTACCGGTTAAGCCATTCTCCTACCTCAGCCTCCTGAGAAGCTGGGATTACAGGCAGAACCACCACACCTGGATAATTTTATATTTTCAGTAGAGACGGGCTTTCTCCAAGTTGATCAGGCTGATCTCTAATTCCAGACCTCAGGTGATCCACCTGCCTCGACCTCCCAAGGCCCTAGGATTACAGGCATGAGCCACCACACCTTGCCTTGTTATTTTCATTCTTCAGATGAGGAAACTGATAGTTAGTGATGCTAAGAAACTTGCTCAAGGTCAGTATAGCATTTATAGTGTTTGAATTCAGCCTAACTCCAGAGTTGATGACCTTAAGCATTAAGTGAAATAAGTGAGCATCTTCATGTTCAGGATGTGTGGGTTGTGTGTGTGTGTGTAGGTACCAAATAAAATATTTGAAGGCAACAGGGTCCTATGTCTGGCTTGGTCCTAATGCCAGAGTGCTTAGGGACACCTCCTTTTTAAGGAAGATAGTTTAACAATGTTAGTTTTTAATTGTAATTCAGTTTCTTGTGTCCATATTATTAAAATGTATTAAAACAAGATTAAAATATGCAACACTTTTCCTGCCTGAATTTTATAGAAGCCCTTCATTTACCAGAACTAGTAAAGACAGATGACTCTTTATTTTTCCTCTAGCCAGTGATTTCTAAATTCCCATAGAAAAATTTTAAGGGTTTAAAAAAAAAAAAACTAGCTCCATTTATGGACTTGAATACCTACACTTTACTGAAATTATTGCCTTTTCTTAATGATATTCCTGACTCATCCTGGAAATTTATCATATATAAGATGATGCTCACTTTATAGATGGAGAAAGTTGTGGTCACAAGTGATGGAGACTAAAATATAGTCAGATACTTAAACCCACATTTTGTCCAGACTTCTCAGGCAGGGAGTTCTAAACTAGCACCACACCTCATTCCCTCATCAAGCATGGTTTTCTTAGAAAGGACTAAAACTGGTAATATATCCGTAATCAAATAGCTCACATGACTTAAGACTGGTAAGTCATTCGATGAATTATCATCTCAAATTCTGAATGAATAAATGATGAGAAGTGGGAAAACCTTTGGCAGAGAGAGACTCATTGAATCCATTAATTAAGAATGGAGAAAGAGCTGGAGTACAAGCTATGAATATCACCTGCATGGGTCAAGAACCCATCCTTATGTATGTAATAATAGAGCTACTCATAAACCTGAAATGATACAATTAATTCTGGAAGTTATAGAATATTGACACACCTTCAGATGAAAAATAATTGTGTCTATACTATAAAAGTATGCAGCACAACACATTTTATCTGCATTTAGCATTTCATTGGTGTTTCATGCAAATGAAAAAAAAAAAAAAAAAAAAACCACTTACTGTTTTTATGATGGAGCCAAACCATCCTAACTCTAGAAACAACCCTCCCAATCTCAGTGTTTTAATACAACAAACAGTTGTATCTTGTTGGCATAAATGTCACTGCAGTTGTTCTTGGTTGGGTTGTTTCTTAAAGAGGAGATTCAGGAATCCATTTTCTTCCTGAACTGATCCAGATGAAAATGAATGGTTCCTCCATCTTCAACACATGGCTTCAATGTCACTCTGACACTGTTCAGCCAGTGTGCTGCAGAAGAGTGAGAGAAAAAAGGTACACACAAATCCTCCCAACACACGTGCATTTAACTGCCTTGGTTTGAAAGTGACATACACCTTCTGCTCACATTCTATTGGCCAGAGTTACTCACACAGTCCCCACCTGGCTCAGTGCTCAGGAAGAGGAGATGAATTTGGTGATCATCTAGGCAATGTCTGTGACGAGATTGGTTCAAAAAATGTACCAGTAAAGATAAAAATAATCCTGTTGATTACATTCCAGAAAAATGAACTGATTAAAGTCAAATGTATATGCATCGCTTTTCTCTTTACATAGTGAAGCAATGTGCAAAACATATTAATTGAGCTACTGATTGCCAGACTTCTTTTTATGAACCTCATACATCTGTCACCAAATTGACAGATGAAAGAAATATTCAGTCTCAGAAAATATTGTATCCATCATCATGAAATGCTGGCAGTCTAATATATATCTAAAAATTGCCAAAATATTGGAGTGAAAGGGAACAGTTAGATCAGTCATCTTAATTTTGTGGAAGCATGTGTACATTTTTCACCTTGGAGTCAGTTGTCTTGGTACTTCATAAGCACAATTATAAGTTTTCCTAAAATACAGAATGGCATTGCAACAAAACTCAGATTGATGGTGTAATCATTGTATTTTCAAACTAAAAGCAAAGAATGAAAAGAAAAAAACCCTCTAAAAACAAAATTACTCCATTTAATTAAATTAGAAAATAGATAAAACCTGGGGGCATGATAGAGATGGCAAGGAAAGGCCTCAGAACCCCTTGCCCCCATCCAGGGGAAATATTTGCCAGCCACTCCTATCTTCAGCAAAACTTGCATTATGATGTAAACTCAAGACTCTTGAGTTTGTGATTAACCCTGTGTGTCTTGACAATTGGAGAGTGGGTTAGCAAATTCATGGTTCCCCAGATTTGTGCTATCTACTTTTGTCTTCTTATGGATTATAAGCTTGAGGAAATGGTCTGCCTAGAAATATGAGCTATGTGTAAGTACTCCCACCTGCTGGGTAAAATATTTATTACATGCGCATTAGACTTCACTCCCGTGGAGGGGTGAGGAGGGGTGCAATATGACCCGACCACACCACAGGGCTTGTGAACACCCTTCCTCTATGATATTTCTTGACACTTCTTTCCAGTTTCCAAATGTGGTACAACTTTGACTGGAAACCATGAGCCAATATGTATCCTATGAACCAAAGGAGATTTAGCTCCTCAAGAGAAAATTAAATGTAGAAGGATGTGGAATGGATCCATCATATTTATCTAGTAAGTGATTCAACAATTACAAGTGCAAGACAGGAAGGGAATCCTTCTAGGCGGAGTACCCTTCCAGGCAGAGTGGCCCTCAGCTCTGGTTTTTCATCCTAGAGGCCTATGTGGCAGGAACTTGGCCTTGATCATTGAAAGCCTTTCATACACGCTTCCTCAAGCCATGTTGGTATATGTGAGAGAGCATTGACTTCAGAAACAAAAATGAGTTTCCAGCCTTCAGGGGAACTGTTTGCTAAAGATTGGCAGGAGCCCACAAGACGACAACACAGTCTTTGATGAGCTGACTCTCCAAGTGTGGGTAGACTTTTGTTTCTAAGTTATTGGGAGGTTTTCTGTGGGTATAAAACCTGAAAACACACACACACACAGGCATCAATACTGCTATATTAATAACTGCTTTCATCTTTGGCAGGAAGAAAAAGAACATGGGGAAAGAGTAAGGAGCAAACATGGTTTAAGTTTTATTTTATTTTACTTGCTCACTACCTACACCTCCCACCAGTAGCTTTGGAAGGAGAGTTCCAGAAATGTTATCTTATGTTTTTGTCCCTAAGAATGGGGTCATATTCCTCAATTGATGCCTGATGTGTTTAACTACTCCTGTTTAATGTACCTGCTCTGCCCAGGAAGAAAACAGACATAGTTTGCAAAGGTAGAAACACTGGTATGTCAGGAATATCACTCATTTTAGGATTCTTGGCCCTTGAGCTTCACTGTTACTTAATTGACAAAGCTGAGCTGTTTCATTTCATGCTTGGAAGTCTTTGGTTAAATTGCAGGCTTGGGTTTCTGTCCTTTGGCAATGGAAGTAAAGAGAAATCAGAGGCAATGTAGCATTTATGAACTACTGGTCCCTCTAACTGCCTCCACAGCTTCAAATCCTGGTAATGTCAATTGTAGTTTGTGTACATGTACATGTGTGAATGTGTGTATATGTGTGTGTGCATGAACATTCAATTCATTTCTCATTTGTGTTTTCTCTGCTTTCCCCTTCACCTCCACCTTTTAATCCTCCTTCAATCTATGCTCTGTTGCCTTCATCTCTTTGATTTTTCTATTCTATGCCCCTATTTTTCCTATTCTTTTCACCTGACCTATTATTATGTCATCAGCTATAAGCACCATGGAAAACAAACTAGTTTCATCATCTTCATTTGAAAGAAAAAAAAAAAAAAACAAGGGAGAAGCTGAATATATCTGTCTTCAGTATCTATCTTTGAATTTGGAAAGCTTCCTGCCAAGAAAATTATCTTCTGAAACTCCTTGGATCTCACAGTCTTCATGAAGCACACCAGCCAATAGCTGCCTCCTCATATCAGCTCAGGTGTCTGGTTGACTTTTGTTGCTAGCTCTTCCAGCCAATGAAAGTAGATACCTTAGGCCAGTGTTCCCCAGACATTTAGGTTTTATCAGACAGTAAAATCTCCAGGAACAAAATGAAGAGACTTTAAATTTTAACACTTTCGAAAAACTGCCATCTACAAACCACCACTTTTTAAATTTTAACACTTTTTTAAAACCACCATACATTGTCATCATTATTCCGTAGAAAGAGATATTTTAGGAAGGACACTCACCACATACGTTGGATAAATTTAGCAATTAAAAAAGCACTGCTTTGCCTTTATCTTCTCCATTAATCAGATATGGAATATGAATATCAACCAGCATTGATCCAATTTTAGGTCCTTAGTTCCAATAAAATTGTTCCTTTTCCCATATAAATGGTTATGCCTTTGGGCTGATTGCTCTGCCTTTCAGAGGTTATTACATCCTGTTGCCGTTATATTGAGGATTGCTGTTTCATCTTTGGAGTTACCATGTCCCAAAGGGATCAGTGATAAACTCTTAGCTCCAGTATATAAATAGAGGCACTAAGAAATAAAATGAAAGGGATTTGACACCTCTTTCTTCCCACCTCCCTGCCCACACAAACAAGTAAATGGGTTAGCTTTTATTTCTACAGTTGCACAGGATAGTTAGTGAGAGAAGGGAGTGGGAGGTGGGTACCACACATGTAAGATGTGGCCCTTATTTTTTTTTTAATCAGAGACACTATCTCATTCTGTTGCAAAGGGCTGAAGTTTGGTGGCCCAAACATAGTTCACTGCAGCCTTGAACTCCTGGGCTCAAACAATCTCCCAACCTTAGCCTCCTGAGTAACTGGGCCTACAGGCAGTTGCCACAGATAACTTTTTAAAAACATTTTTGTAGAGAGAGTCTCACTATGTTTACCAGGCTGGTCTCAAAGTGCTGGCCTCTGGTGACCCTCCCATTTGGCCTCCCGAAGAGCTGGGATTATAGGCTTGAAACACTGCACTTGTCCTGGTCCTTACGATTGAGTAGATTGTAGTCTAATGAAAACATATGAGTATAATAAAAAAAAGAAAAAAGAAAACATATGTAGCCAATTCCCAGCAAAATGCAGACAGAAGTAGATGCTGAATAGAGAAAAAAGACTGCTAGAGGGCAGAGAAAAGAGTAATTCATTTTGCTGGAAGAATCAAGGAAGTGATCACAAAGGTTTAATGTGTAATTTTTAATTGATGTGGTTGCTGGATAATCATTCTCTTTCATGGTTGCAGTGTAAGCTCTGTGAGGGCATTGCATGTATCGGATGTGTGAACCTCTCTATCTCAGCCCTTAGCATAGTGCCTGGTATCTAACCTGTAACCCAAAATATCTCCTGAATAACTGAATGAGTGACTATGATGATAAGTGGTGTGAAAGATACCAAGAAATTCAAGTTTCATTTCCCTGAAGGCAACTGTGAGCAGATAGGCTTGCAAACATGCCACATGTGTTCGGTCAGCTCATTGCTTGTATACATGATCACAGATGGTCATAGTGACTTACTTCATTCTGAAATGGAATAATTTCATCCTCACCCTGCTTTTCCTTAGGCATAGATTTTGATGCCATATTTATTAGGACATCTATTTGGAAGTAGATGTCATGCTGTGAAAAGGCATTATAGACAAATAATATAGCCACTTGCCAAGTAATGACTTATGCTGGGAAGTTGCTTAAAAAGCTGATTTTATTCATTTTATTTGCTATACTCATGTACTACTTACAGAAGTGTAAAAAATGAGAGCAGCAATATGTTTTGTTCTCTTTTTTCCATAAATCAGTGATTATTTGCAGAGTGTTTTGTGTAAAGTGCTCAGCTCACAACTGAAAATAGAATCCTGGGTTAGACAGTGGCCATGATGATATTTATATATCTCCAACTTGTAGTTTACCAACTGAAATGCAGACATATGCAGAAATGGCCTCATGGTCATTCCTTGTTTTTGTAATATTATCCTTGGCTCTACAGATTCATCTTTTTTTTCTTCTACTGTCAACACTGTTTTAGCAGTGAGTTATATTATCCGGTGACATCAGAGAAGCAAAGCTACATGTGTCAGCTTGGCAGGAATGGTCCACTTACAGCAAATCTGTGACAAGTTGTATTTTTCTACCATTTTTACCTTGAGTGATGAAGAACCTACAGTTGGGGGAGACAACATGGGCCTCCCCTGACAGCAGCAGTGCTATGTCCAATTGAGCTGCTGTTGCTTCAGTATTAAAGGGGAAGGAGCTCGCGGACTTTGAATGATCCTTCCTCTATGAACAGTGGTAATGTGTCCCCAGAGTTCATTGTCTGTATCTGTAGGTAAAGGAGGCTTAACTGGCATTAAAGTCATAGCCAGTTTCAGACCCATTAAATTTAATGGTTTGTATAATGATACCCTGCAACTGATGAAATAACCAAAAGAGCAATTCATGGACTGTTTATGGAAGAATACCTTCACCATTCGAAATGGACATTAAACTATGGCTGATTTCATTGCAAGGCAAAAGTTCCCCTCTCTATCTTCTAGTTAGGTCTATATGCAGCCCAGGAGTATATGTAAAAGCTGTACTTTAGGAGGAAGGTTGACTTGAAGCTTTTAAGCTAATGAGTTTCAACTTGGCATATTTTCTATTATTATTGTTTTAAATCAGTGGTGTTATATAATGAGGAGTGAATAAATTAATCTAAGTGTAAGTCAAATTAATATAAGTGAAAGTCAGAATCCAGCTAGGCAAAGCCAGGTAGGCATATTAAAATGGCAGCCCCTACCCCAATTCCTTGATAATCAACTAAAAGTAGAAAGTTTTGGTTAGAAAGCCAACTCCTTTTATATAAATCAGAGTGTAAGTGCCGTGAGATTAGGGATTTTCATTTGTTTTATCTACTCCTATATTCTCAGGGTCTAGAAAAATGCCTAGCATATTACAGGCACTCCACAGATATTGAATGTATGTGGTTGATGAACATATAACCCATTTTGGTTGATATAGTTGTATTTTATTTCTTAAGAGGTAAAAATGCTTTCAGAAAAGGAAAATAGTCACTTCTACAAAAGAACTCTCCACTGGTTGATGTTCTTCCCAGATCTACCTTTCTTCACACAGATCTTTTTCTAAGAGAAAACCACAGGGATTTGTGGCTGGTATAATCAACGGTAAGTTCGAGATATGATAAAATGTAGGAAATGCCTAAATAGAAGAGTACATGATTTATAAAATAGAATTGAAAGTAACAGCTCTCAGCAGCAGATCTTTGACAGCAGCACATGATGGGAAAATATAAACCCCATTCTGGGGATGGCATCTGGTACAGATTGAGAAATAAATTGGCAACAATACAGAATGTGTCTTCAGCAGCCTTTAAGATCAAACCACCAATGATAAGCATGGATCATTGGAGCCTCTACCTTGCTCTTTTTGAAATCAGCAAGGAAATGAAAAGAAAATGGCTTTAATATCTTGTGAGCAGCTTGTCCCTCCCTCTGGAGATTCAAATCTCCAAACATGCATTTTGATATACATTGGGGGTTCTCTTTATCTAGTAATTTTATTTAGTGGAAAAAAATGCAGCCCTCCCTGCCCACATCCCCCATTGTTACCTCACTGATTCCTCACCGTGCTAACACATTCAGTAATCTGACATGCAACTCAACTGAAAGAACAATCACAGCCAGTGATGGGCCAACATCACAGAGAGTAAAGACAAATGGAAACAATAATAATCATGAAAGAAGCAGAGCTCAAATGGGAAACTCAATCCTAGTGATCAGGGAAAACTCCAGAAGAAGGATATGAGTTCAACAAATTCAACAAAAACTTATTGAGTGCCTACTATGTATCAGGTATGGAGATGTATTACTGGACAACATGATATGCTTTGCTACCTGGTGCCTGTGTTCTGACATCTGGTGTGCATGTTCTCAACGGTACTGCAAGTTGCATTAGGCTAGAATCATGAAGCCCCATTAGGGGATTTACTTTAAATTAAATTAGTCCTATTCCTGTGGAAATCTGGAGCTGGCATGTGTGTGGAAGTGACTGTCCTGTTGCTGGTTGAATATAGTGCTCTCTGCAATGAAAGCCAAATCCCAACTTTAGTTTGTGTCTGGGCGGCCTTCTAAAAAGAGAATGAATTTTAAAAATTAACGAAGAATCTAAATTCTTGGAAAGTGAACGGTTCTAAGACATAAAATCCATGAAGAGAGAATTAGAAAATCAATGCTTCCTTTTTGGAGGAAGAGGAAATCACTTTCATGTTTCTGCTCAAATCTTATCAACAAGGCTTTTGTTGACTATCCGCTTTCTAGACCCCCTTATCTCTATGTCTGACTTGTATCATCTGACACATTATAAATATCATTATTTATTTGCTTCTTATCTGTCTCTTCACTCTGAAATTTAAATTCTATCACATCAAGGACTTTTTCATAGTTGTCCCCAAGTGATGTTTGAAGCCACCCATCTAAGGCTGAGAGATATTGCCCTAGTAGGCCTGTCATCACTTTCCTACCATTGTCCCTGTTGCCACATAGTTTACGATTCCCTGTGGCCAATGCTAATGTCATTGTCATGGATGTCCTTGAGAAATGAAAATAATTTAAGCTTCTGAAATGGGCAGATTAGATATACAGTTGATTAGTACATCACATACCCACCTAGAAAGGAGTATCTTAGGTTGGTACCTGAAACCTGATAGACTCAGTCCCAAGTCACATGGCCAAGTGATGTATAACTTTTTAGACATCCTGCTTTCTTTGTCCATAGGCTTGGTTGGGTGGTCTTCCTCAGATACCAAATCATAGTACAATTGGTTTTCATAAAATTGGTTCTCTAATTCTACCTTTCCTCTAGCCATGGGTGAAAGAATGTTGAAAACTTGGGGTGATGGAACAGGTAGGATTTGAGATTAGTAGGGGTAGAGACATAACTATTTGAGAACAGAGTGCAGCTGACCAAAAGAAAATAAACTCCCATATTATTAACAACTGTTTGGGATGCATTAGGCTCAAGAATTCTGGGGTTGGGTCTGACAGTGATTAGTGGAAATTAAGTAGAAGTAGTTGAGAAAGTGGCTGAAGTTGAAGGGTCAGTTGTGGTTAGTAAATGTGGAGGATTGGAACATAATGCAAACTTGATAATTGATTACCTTCATTTAATCCTAACTAAAAGCCCATTTTCTGGTCCAAAGATGGAACTAGGAATGAATTCTTTTTAGTCTAAGAGGATATTTAGGGAGAAAACACAAACACACAAACTATGGGTAACACAAATGCAAATTAGAATGATTTCTCTTATTGATTATGGGTTGTATGGGTTATGGGCTATGGGTTGAATTATGTCCCCCAAAATGTATGCTTATCTTAATCCCACTATCACTGAATGTGACTTATTTGGAAATAGAGTCTTTGGAGGGAAATTAGTAAAGATGAGGTTATACTTCAGTAAAGTAGGTCCTTAATCCAATGCAGCTGGCATCCTTACTGAGAGGAAAGACAATGTAAAGACATAGACACACAGGAAGAACACCATGTGAAGACAGACAGAGGTTGGAATTATGTATCTGCAAGCCAAGGAATGCCTGGGACTACCAGAAGCTGGAAGAGGCAAGGACTGTTTCTGGAGCCTTTAGAGGAAGCATGGCCCTGGACGACACTTAGATTTCAGACTTCTCTCCAATAGATCCATTAGACAATACTTTTCTGCTGTTTGAAGCCACTAAGTCTGTGATGCTTTGTTACAGCAGTCCAAGGAAATTGATACACCTTCCTAGACCCCAGTGGGGAAGAAAAGGGAGGAACTTAACATTTAGAGGTGCAGTAAAAGGTAACAGCTTCTCATGACTTGAGGCGAGATGTGTATGCTGATGGCAGAGAAGGAACTTGGCATTTTCTGAAAGCCCGTCAGATCCCCTGCTTGGTCAGCAGGTGAAATGTGGCAGACAGACCAGGTGCCTGCATTGCTGCCTCTGGTTGTGCAGATGAAGAGTCATTAGGCTGACTTCATCTATGGAGCCAACTGGAATTAGTCCTGAATTTAGAGCCGCTGGATGTTCAGGCAAAACTAACCCTAAAATAATAATAATTATTATTATTTTGCATGATACCAGCCGTGGGCTTCTTTATTGAGCACCAGATTTTCAGCACAAGTTTGCCACAGAAGGAGGGTTTCAGATTCAACCATGCCCATTGCAAGGGCGCTGGTCCCTCTCCAGTGCACATAATCAGAGAAGTGATACAGCCATGCCAAGGTGTACGTGTGTTCAGAAATGGACACACAGGCTTCAGGAGCACCAGTAACTGACTATCCAGATCATGGTCTTCTTGGAAGGAATAAATGTAAGAATGTTGCTCAGCCCCACAGAGTTGGTGTGACTCCACAGGGTGAAGGCTTGGAGGGGTGACGTCTTCAGTGGTGCTGCCCTGCAGAGGCTGAAGGTGTCATCCCATAGGTTTTATAGAGGAAGTCAACAAGCTCCCTGTTCTCATCTTCTGGGAGGAAACTGGATTTGGCTGCACTGATGTTCTGGAAGAGCAACAATGTTCTGATGTTCCTAAAATTATTTTTAAATGCATTGCCTAAAGCCAATCACTCTGTTAATCAAAATCAAGCTACTGCGTTTTCATGGTGCATGAAGTGCAGTTTTCTATTTAAGGTCTTTAACTAATTTAAGGCTAGGGTGACAGTCAAACAAAGAAGGTTTCGTTAATGATGGAAATGATTCAGAGTATCTAGCCTCTAAAGTGATCGCCCTAGAGACATTTACCAATCCGCTGGTGGCTTCTAGGCGATATTTGGTTTTACAGGTTGGAGCAAAATAATTGCAGTTGTGCACATTTTTAAAATTTATTTATTTATTTATTTATTTTGAGATGGAGTTTTGCTCTATCACCAGACTGGAGTGCAGTGGTGCAATCTCGGCTCAGTGTAGCCTCCAACTCTGGAGTTCAAGCGATTCTTCTGCCTCAGCCTCTCAAGTAGCTGGGGTTATAGGCGCCCATCACCATGCCCAGCTGAGTTTTGTATTTTTAGTAGAGACAGGGTTTCACCATGTTGGCCAGGATGGTCTCGAGCTCCCAAATTTGTGATTTGCCTGCCTTGGCCTCCCAAAGTACTGGGATTACAGGCATGAGCCACCGCACCTGGCAATTTTGCACTTTTTGATTGTAAAACCTCAATTGCTTTTGCACCAACCTGATAATATTCCCCAGATCCTTCCCTGCTTCCTCTCAGTAGTAACCAGAGCACGCTGAGAATCATTTGTCTGTCTCTTGTATTACACATTCCTCACATTGACCCCACCTAGTCTTCCAGTATCATTTACTCTTATCCATTAGTGGATTTTCTTTACTTCCTATATGTCTAGCTTGTTGGGGGAAGGGGGAGGAGAGGAATGGGTGAGGAGATTTTTTTTGTGTGTGTAAAGGTTATCCAAATTCTTTATCACTTGTTTCCTGCTCTTTAGAAAGGAAAAAAAAAAAACACAAATATATTATAAAGCAGTATTTTTAAAATGAAATTATTCAGCAAATTATACTTAAATACATTTATTTTTAATTTTACTTTAAGTTCTGGGATACATGTACAGAATGTGCAGGTTTGTTACATAGGTATACATGTGCCATGGCGGTTTGCTGCACCCATCAACCCGTCATCTAGGTTTTAAGCCCCATATGCATTAGGTATTTGTCCTAATGCTCTCCCTCCCCTTTCCCCCAACCCCCATCCGACAGGCTGCCCCCACCCCACCATGTGTGGTGTTCCCCACCCTGTGTCCATGTATTTGCATTGTTCAACTGCCACTTACGCGTGAGAACATGCGGTGTTTGGTTTTCTGTTCCTGTGTTAGTTTGCTGAGGATGATTATACTTAAATATTTTTAAAGAAGATTTTGTCTGAATCTATCAAAACAAACCACTTTGGCCGGGCACGGTGGCTCACACCGTAATCCCAGCACTTTGGGAGGCTGAGGCGGGTGGGTCACGAGGTCAGGAGATTGAGACCACCCTGACCAACAAGGTGAAACCCCATCTCTACTAAAAATACAAAAATTAGCTGGGTGTGGGGGCATGCACCTGTAGTCCCAACTACTCGGGAGGCTGAGGCAAGAGAATCGCTTGAACCCAGGAGGTGGAGGTTGCAGTGAGCTGATAACACGCCACTGTACTCCAGTCTGGTGTTGGAGCAAGACTCCATTTCAAAAAAAAAAAAAAAAAAAAAAAAAAACACCTTGCATGAAAAAAAAATCATGGGACCATTTCAGCATTTTCTATGGGTGAGATGAATTAAATGATTTCCTTACACATATCCTTCTGCTTGTGCTATTGAATAATTGAGAAGTTTGCAAGGGGAATGATGCCTTGCACAGACTGGGAAGGAAGAGAAAGGAAGCAACATTTGTAGAAGGACTTTGTTGTGTACAGTGGTAGAATGCTCCACCTGTGTTGCTCACTGAATCAGAAGGATTGCTGCAGCAGGAAGGCTCTCTGGAACTGAAGAGTAGGGTTATTCATCAGGGAAAGAGGTCAGGGCAAGGAGAGGGAAAGAACAGGAGAAGAAATAGCATGCTAAATGGCCCAGAATTCCAAAAACCTCCATGTCAGCAGAACCGAAAGGAATTTCGTAGGATGGTTACTTAGACTGAGGAAAGGACTAGTGAGAAATAAAACTAAAGGTAGAGATTAGAGATCATCTTAATAGTCTTCTGTTTTAGGTTAAGAAATTCCCATTTCATTCTGAAAGTCAAGGAGGACTCAGGTAAAGAACAGTGATTAAGAAAGATCACCCTGGTTGGGCACAGTGGCTCACCCCAGTAATCCCAGCACTTTGGGAGGCTGAGGCAGGCAGATAACTTGAGGTTAGGAGTTCAAGACCAGCCTGACCAACATGGTGAAACCCTGTCTCTACTAAAAATATAAAAGTTAGCTGGGCATGATGGTGTGCCTGTAATCTCAGCTGCTCGAAAGGCTGAGGCAGAAGAATCACTTGAACCCCAGAATTGGAGGTTGTAGTGAGCCAAGATTGTACCACTGCACTCCAGGCTGGGTGATAGAATGAGACTCTGTCTCAAAATAAATAAATAAATAAATAAATAAATAAATAAAAAGAACAATCACTCTGGCTCAGGAGTGAAGAATAGACTGTCCACGGGGAAGGTCAGAGTCCAGGAGGCCATGCCAGAAACTGCTGCTGTACTTTAGGCAAATCCAAGGTGGTGGTGGCATCAGTAGTAGGAGTGGAGAGGAACATCTGAATTAGAGATACATTTAGGAGATAGGTTCGATAAGACTTAGTGATTTATTAAGTTTGAAAGTGAAAAAAAGGGAGGAGTCAATGTTGGCTCACACATGAAACATATGGGACTTCTTTCTATCCTAAAAAAAATCATGATTGTAAAAAATGGTAGAAATTGATGGACATAAGAAAGCAATCAAGATCTCGATTCCCAATGCCGTGTAAAGAACCATATGCTCTCTTGACATTTTAAGCAGAAGTGCACATTTGGTTTCTGCAGATCCATTTCATAGCTCAGTTATGATTTCAAATCCATTTCTCAAAATCGAGGGTGTAGGATCGGGGAAAGTAAACAAGTTAGGCAGAGGAATGGGCTGTTCTGTAAGGTGGTGTGCTCCACAGCCTTTCTCTCTCCCCAGTGTCTCACAGTCATAAGAAAGCCAAAAAAGGAGTACCCATATCCGGTACAGTTGGAGACAAGTTAGGTACACAGCTGAGAGAGCTGCTCCTGACCTGGAAGTGGAAAGAAAGGACGCTTCAGCTCCCTGACAACAACACATTCGCTGTGTGTAGCAACATGCTTCTGTCCAAGAGAATTTACCCCCAGGGAAACACAAGAAGGAAGACATCTCCCAGGAAATTACTATTCGTTTCTACTACTGAAAGGTTTTCATCTATTTATTTGAGAAAAGTGAGAAACTTCTTTATGCTGAGAACATAGTAAGCACTGCAAAAGCATGTCATGTCATGTCTGTTAAGTAACTTGGCCAAATTTCTTGAAGCTTTAGGCTCATTGCTTCATTTCCTGCATACTATTTACTGACCCTCTGTAACAGGGCTTTTTAACTTTCAGCTATATTAGAACATGTAGTTTCTCTATTACCAAGTCCCAGCTGAACAGTTTATGTTTAATATTTAGAAAGAGTTCGGTGCCTATTAGCCAAGACTATAGTCTGAACAATGACGTTGACAATGGACCTCAATCTTCCTTCCTTTGAAGCACCAGTGCCTTGTAACACTTTGATTTCCTCTAGTCCCTCCTCTGGTTATAGTATTTAGTTCCTACTCTTTTCATTTTATCCAAGCATCTTTGTAATTTACAATTTTAAAGTGTTTTTTTTCAAGGGCTAAACATTAAGTTTTGAAGTCCAGCAGGTAACTAAAGATGTATACAAACCCCACACAAATCAGCTTCCATTCTAATGATGTTCCTGTTCTAAAGTTCTATCTTTTAAACCTGAACGTACATTTTGTTTTGGGTCTTTTCTTCCTCCTTTATTTGTTAGCACTCTTTATTGAGTTGTTGTCAGGTAAAAGTGTTTTGCCTTGCCAAAGCACCATCTAATTTCTTCTCAGGTCTTTTTAATATATTGCTTCCAGATATTTTTGGATTGGTGGTTTCTGCAATTCTCTCTAAAAGAATTTTCCTTTCTCTTACACATCTCACTCTCCATTCTTTGGCAAGCATTTGCAAATTTTCTATAATTGCACAAATTACCCTTCCTATTCTCTCTACCTAAACAGTCTAACCCAGGGTCCTAAATATTTTTGGTGCCATAGACTCTTTTGGCATTCCAGCAATGCCCAGGGACTCTTACTCAGGATAATGTCTTTAAATGAGTGTGTAAAATACATCAGATTACAGAGAATGTCAATTAAATTGAAGGATAGCTTAAATATTTTAAAAATTGTGATATGGCAATAAATAAACTTCTTTAAGTGCATTAAGTAGCAAGATCTAGTAACAGGGCTAATAACTTATGTTAATAAGTCTGGTTTCTATTGGTGACAAAAATCACAAGTACTGTTGATATTTTTGTTTCATTTTGTTTTAAATTATTTAATTTTTAATTAACAAAACATGTATATGTATATTTATGGTGTACAGCACATTTCTATATGTATACACCATGATATGGATAAACCAGAATAACTCACATATGCATTAGCTCACATACTTATCATTTTTTGTGGTGAGACTACTTAAAATTCAGTTTCCTAGCAATTTTTGACTGTGCTGCATTGCTTTTTAACTGCAGTTAACATGTTGTAAAATAGACCTCTTAGAATAATTCCCCCTAACTGATATTGTGTGCCCTTTGACCAACATTTCAGCATTTTCTTTTTCCACTCCTCTCTGTCGTTGTAACCACCATTCTATTCTCTGCTTCTATGAGTTCAACTTTGTTAGATTCCACATGTAAGTGAGTTTATGTGGTCTTTGTCTTCTGCGCTTAGCTTCCTTCACTTAACGTAATGGTGCTGTTCACATTACTGTGGTTTTGTTGCCTATGTTCAAAATCAATGGAAATTCTAATTTGCAGTTAGCTTTCAGAAAGAAGAAATATATGAACAGTTTCTTGTGGTCCAAGTTCTTGGATCCTCTGTACTTTATCCACAGTTGCTTGGGAGGATGTCTGGGACTCGGGTTAAGAACCCAGCTAGTTATTAGTCCATTGCGCTTTGAGACTCAAATCAAATACCCATCTCTTCTGTAAAACTTTTTCTAAATTCACTAGGCTCACATATCTACCCTTCCTCCCATAGTTTCATTAATTCTCTTTTATGAAATACTTGTTTATTATTACTATTAGTTTTTCTGTATTGCTCTCTTCTTTGTAAATATCTCTATATTCCCTTTAATTTCCTTTGTATCCAGGACAGTGTCTGGCATTTGCAGGCACCCAATAAATATTTGTTTAATAAGTGAATTAAAATTCTAGACAGCTTCTGGTAAGTTTTTCCAGGTTACCAGTAATACAAAGACCTGAATGTTATTTATTGGCTTCTACAAGGGGCACAGTGTCCAAGTGCTGACCTTTAATAAGAGATGTGCTTCCAGCAGTGTCTTCTTGGCACAGTCTTAACCTTTTACTCTGCTTTGGGTGCACACTTAATCTCTCATGAAGTCACAGCTATTGATTTATAACTGAATCTTCAAGATATTTTAATACTTTATAAACATACAAATAGAAAGATTAATTGCATTGTTAGCTAAAAATGTATTACAAAGATCACCAGCACACAAATAAGTATTTCTATTTGTAACTGAAAAAAACCTGACAATGGGATATTAGTTGTTTACAAGGCAATTATTCTGAATAATATCCTGGGAGATTATAAATAACCTTAACTAACAGTAAAAAATATGCTTACAGAAAAAAATATTTGAATGAGTCTAAATGTATTAAACTTATCAGTATGTAAATGAATTAACTTCTATTTAAGTGTAAAATTTTATTTCCGTGTTACCCAATTCAGTTCCATATAAAGTCAGCCAGCAAGGATCAGCTGAGGTCAGCTGTCATGAGGTTTCAGCCACTATGAAAAAGAGGAGCTGGGCACAGTCTCTGATGAAAAATAACATGGAATGCATTCTGATAATAAGCACAGAAAATCAGAAAGGAAAAGACAGATAAGAGTATGAAGAGCTGGAACCTGTGGAAAATGATCCACAAGCTTTTTTTTTTTTTTTTTTTTTGACATGGAATCTTGCCCTGTCACCCAAGCTGGAGTGCAGTGATGCCGTCTCGGCTCTCCACAACCTCTGCCTCCAGGTTAAAGTGATTCTTCTGCCTCAACCTCCCATGTAGCTGGGAGTGTACCACCATGCACAGGTGTGTACCACCATGCACAGTTAATTTTTGTATTTTTAGTAGAGACTTGGTTTCACCATATGGGCCAGGCTGGTCTCGAACTTCTGACTTCAAGGATCTGCCCACTTCAGCCTCCCAATGTGCTGAGATTACAGGCGTGAGCCACCATAACCTTCTTATACTTCACAATCAGCAGGCCCTAAGGAAGTCTGTTGTGGCCGATCAAGAATCCAGCTAACTCTTATGCTCTCACTGTCTCTCTTTTTCTCACCTTCCAACAATCTCTCTTCCCTCCTATGTTTTCTTGGGAAAAGGCAGGTGATTACAAACTTCTTCTAATTATATATTTGAATTAATATATAATCTTTACAAAACAATGTTAATACCAGCCCACCATGGTCTATATTTTTTGCCTTGAAAAAATAAATTTTCCTATGCTTTAGCAATATTTTTTAGGTAGAGAATCATCAAAATAAAAGATTATCAATATTGGTGAAGCAGATCATTCCTGCTTCACTTTCAAAAATTTCAAAGGGTTTTGTTTTTCCTCTGTAAAATTTGTTTGCACCAGGGAAATTGGAAGAGAAAAATTACAGTGAAAAGCTGTGAGGATAAATGAGGTCATATGCCTACGAAATATTTGGAAAAGATTTGTAATTATGAACTTGTTATTTTTTAATACCATAGTTAAACTTCTCAATTTGAGAGAGGAAGGAAAGAACTCCATTACATTCCAGGGACACCAGGCAAGATAAGTTTCCATCACAGTTGGTGAGTGGTGGAGCTAGATTGGTATGACATCCTTTCCTTGTGGAATGTACGTTCTCGTTGAAGACTAGCCCTTTATTACAAACTGACATTGAAAAGACAGGGGATTTATGAGTCACAAAGTCCAAGACTTCTAATCTTGCTCCATGTGGGATGGGACTTTTCTATGCTGCTAATGACTTAGGTCAAGTAACTTTCCTCCTGTTCCTGTATCCTTCTGTCTTCCCCTCTTTTTTGGTTCTAAACAGAGAATGTATTCCAATTTTTTCTTCTTTTTCTGTTCAGGCCCTACACCTCTGCCAAAGGCAAAATGCTGCAGGGATTAGAAAGATGAAGCAGCTAAGTCAAATCGATAGTGACAGCCAGTGAACCTGCGTAAATTTCAACAAGCACATGTTCAGCATTGTCTCTGGGGCCTCCCACCAATATTAACATCACTAAATTTTCTGATTTAACATTCTCGCAAAACAGGAATCAAATAACCAACCAAGTGCCAGCCACTAATAGCCTTCAGGTTAATAAATTTGGTCTTCATTAATCTCAAATTAGAGTCCTTGAGTAGACTCACGTTTGGGATCGGAGCACCCACCCTGAAAGGAGCTTATTAACCGTAAATCAGGTAAGAGATACGAAAACACTCCTATAGCTCTCATTAGCCACTTCAGATATGCTGCGTGGCTCTTTAACATTTAGGCGGCCCGTCCTTAGAAGACAGAGCTGGGAATCAAAACTCCTGATATGGGAAGGAGCCTGACTCAGCCCATCTCTCCGCTTGGGGGCAGTCACAATTATTTCCTTTAAACTTTGTGTCATTTCAGTTGTGTTTATTCAAGTAATGTGGTGCAATTGTGGAAAAATAGCAACTCCCCAATATGTATACACACAATTCACACACACACACACACACACACACACTCTACTATACATGTATGTGTGTGTGTGTGTGTGTATATATATATATATATAAAATATATATATGATATATATAGAATACATGCACATATATTTCTAAAATATATTTTTCACTTTCATTTTATTTGTCTTTATGATTTCAGGCAGTGGTATAATAAGATAGAAATAGCATATGAACACTTCACACAGTATCTGCTATAAAAGTTTATTTTGACACTTTACTTATAACTCCTTGAAAGTGATAAAATTTTTCTGTTTTCCTGAAGGTACATTTAGACAAAATCTCAGAGCCTAATACTTTAATGTGTTAGTTTTGCTGAGTCCAAAGAAAATCAAGGCCCAGCATATACCTCGAATACATTTTCACTTACCATACATTTATTACGAAATGGTATTGTGTTGCTAAGAGGGTTTTTTTTAATAACCCATAACATTTCCGGAATTTTGATAAACATGATTTCCAATGTGATAACACTTAAACTGAAATAACTACTATTTTTTTCAATATATGTTAAGTTTTGTGAAAAAAAATAAGGAAAGCATCTGGTGACTGAACAAATATCTAGTAGAACTAAAGACATTTTCCTTAAAAGAAATATTCTTGTTTTATGGTTTAATAGTTAGAACTATTCCATCATAATGTATCATCTACACTCTTCCGATTTTTGTTACAAGTAGTGATACAACTTAAGATTTAAAAGCCCTTCCTAAAGTATAAGCATGTATTTAATTTTCAAAATGATAGTGAGACTTACTTGCCCATCAAGTTAAGATACCTAGGCTGTGGGCTTCCAAGGATACTTTCTTGAGAAGTCTTTAGAAACTGACTTTAATTTAGGACATGGTAGCATCAAGGGAAGCAGTGAGTGGTGGAAATCTCAGCGGGACTCCTTCTGTGGCCTCCTATTCTTGCCTTGTAGATGGCATTCTGGAGACTTTTATGTGTAAATGAATGATTGAAATTCAATAGGATGTTCGCCATTTTTCCTAAGCCTGTTTACTCTGGGGAAAATCTTCTTTCATCCTTCTAAGTCCATATTCCACACTTCGATGGGTGCACACGCATGTGTGCATGCGTACATACTCGTAGATGCACACATCTTTGGCACTTGAGGCATCAACATGCAGAATCATAACACAGTGAATAAAGCAATAAAGGCAATCATTTCTATAAACAGGTAATAGGATGTATTAATATTACTGTTATTACCTCTGAATTATTTCTTCCTTAAAAGGATGTATTCATATTACCATTATTACCTCTGAATTTTTCTTCCTTAATAAGATGTATTCATATTACTGTTATTACCTCTGAATTCTTTCTTACTTCCTATGATGCTAGAGCTATCCTGGTTATGACTTAATGAGTAGATCTTCGTTACATTTTGCCTCTGTCTCAAACTAAGTTCTAGTGGCTATTGGGGACCAAACCAAAGCTAACCTGGGAAAAAAGTTAAGATAGCATAATTGTTCATAGGTGGTCTCTCAAGATTACAGCATTACAAAAGAAAGAATAATTGTTATGCTTCCTTTACCTATAGGGGAAAACAGTACTCTGGACAATCTAAATGATCTGTCCACCATCACAGAATAGTAGAGAGTGAACCTATAAGTATAATTCAGGTTGACCTTGGATCCAGTAAAGTGTTCATTCAGCTTTTGTTCATCTCTTCTCGAGTCATACTTTGTCATGCATTAACTTCTTGGCCTGATCTCACCAGTGAAAATCCGTGGGAACAGTTAATGATGTCATGGCTAAGGCTGTTATAATCCTATAGCTACAGTTTCTCCAGTGACAGAATGAAAATCCCTTCATTAAAATATTAGAAAAGTTAGTGAGTTTAATTGTATGCCACCCTGGATTTCTTATAGAAGTGATTCTTTATAATCCTAAGAAAATTCTTCTTCAGATGGCTTCTCAAAATGTTTTTGTTTCTGCAGTTATTGTTCTGAGGTTAGATCTTATAGAAGTTACTCCATAAGAAGCCAAAGCATTTTCCTCACAGTATGGTGGTTAATGGCCGTGCCATTACCAAAAGCTGTGAGAGGAAACCTCTGGCTATTAAACTTAGTTCTGATGCTATTTTGCCTATCTCTCATGTAAAATTTACTTGAGAATTTGATTTTTCTCTTCTAAGATGAAAAACAAGTGATTCGCATTGTAGGGTCATGAATTTCAACATATGTTAGAGTTCAGCTGCTTCTCAGCTGCTGGTGGTGCACTGGAGATTGGAGATGTGGAGATGGAGATTTCTCACCACACAAAATGGGGCACAAAATGGGGTCTGTCCTGGAAGCTTGTAAAAAAAGCAGAATCTCAGGACCCATCTAGAACCTGTTGAATTAGAATCTGCATTTTAACAAGATCTGGAGATGCAGAGGTACCGTAAATTTTGAGAAGCACAGCTGAAAGCCATCTGAAGTCTGCCATGATCATCTCGATCTTGGGAGCTGACTTTGCAGAGTTTCTGCCTCTCCCAGCCCAGTGCCTCTGCTCTATTTAGGCTACTTCTGGTTAGTTCCCCAGTCAGAACCTTAGCTATTTCTGTGCCTGGTCTTTACCACACAGAGGTCCAAGGATGCCCAGGAAGGCTAAATCCTAGACTTCCCTCTGCTGAGCATGCTGGGCTGCCTGCAGTTCCGCCCTTTATGATAGGCTAGCCCTCTTACCACATTGCCATGGTGCTTTGAATGACTGAATGTTCAAATTTTCATAGTGTTTTCATTCCTTAACAGGACATGCATGGCTGCAATTTTTCAGTGAAGCATAGAATGTGTTAATTCAAATGGCAATGGAAATGGGACAGGTTGAATATGAAATGTCACTTCCATTATGAAAACCATCATCCTCTGAACAGTTTTGTTTTCATGAAGACTTACTAAGGGTTAAAAGTGGGTGCGTTAGTGAGCTGGTATTTGGCTGCCTATCAGTGCTGATTTTGATTTCATGGCATAGTTCTTTGGGGTCAGACTGCATGGTGGGTTAAATGCAGCCAGGGATGTGAGGAATAGGAGAGCCCTTTCCTTATGACATTTAATCCTGAATTATTTATCTAAATAATTAAAGGCAAGCATTTTTAACTTTGTTAACCTATCATTTCTGAATAAAAGAGTTATTGAGAGCTCTGACTCAAGGACAAATGACAAAAGATGATCCCTGGAGTCAGGGCATCACCTTCCACAAGTCTCACTGGAGGTTTGCTTCCTGCACAATGAGACATGTCTGTGATTTGTGAGGCATTTATCTTGTTTCAAAAGACTGTATGCTGTGCTTAGGCTGAAGTCACTGCAGAACAAGTTACTTCACTATCAAGAAAGAAAGGAATGGTTTTTCTGGGGGAGCAGAGGCATATTAAGGTAGAGGAGGGGTGGTGCAAAGCAGTCCAGCGAAGAAGAAAAATGATTTTACTAACTGGCTTAGAATTACCAGCACATGTTGATAGCAGAAAGCAGATTGGCTTTTAGCCAGTTTTATTCTTGTTTTTAAATCTCTAAAGACAACGTACCTACTTAGTGCCTGCACTTGGGGCAACATGCTCCCACTCCCACCTCCTCCTTGGTATGCCAGTGCAGAGGAGTGTGTTCACACGTTTTAAGATATTACATAAAATACATCTCTGAAGGTTAACACTCTCGGGGAAGAGCAAGAAATGACTGGAACATCTTAGCTGCAAATTAATGTCTTATTGAGATGCTTTTACTCTAAGATTATAGTTTGTTGTTGTTGTTGTTGTTTTGAGATGAAGTCTCACTCTGGTGCCCAGGCTGGAGTGCAATGGTGTGATCTCCGCTCACTGCAACTTCCACCTCCCAGGTTCAAGCGATTCTCCTGCCTCAGTCTCCTGAGTAGCTGGGATGTTAGGCATTCACCACCATACTCGGCTAATTTTTGCATTTTTGGTAGAGAAAGGGTTTTACCATTTTGGCCAGGCTTGTCTCAAACTCCTGACCTCAAGCAATCCACCTGCCTCAGCCACCCAAAGTGCAGGGATTGCAGGCATGAACAACTGCGCCCAGCCGGATTATAGATTTTGACATTCAGATTACTTTGGCTGGTCTAGTAGGCAAAATAATAACAAGACACACTCCTGCCAAACATGTCCATGCCTAATCTCCAGAACCTGTGAGAATATGCTACATTGCATGGCGAAGGGGAAGGGAGACAGCAGATGGAATGGATTGGGTGCCACCCTGGATTTCTTATAGAAGTGATTCTTTATAATCTTAAGAAAATTATTCTTCAGATGGCTCCTCAAAATATTTTTGTCTCTGCGATTATTGTTCTAATCAGCAGATAGGAGGATCATCCTGGTTTATCCATATGGACCCAGTGTATTCCACGAAGTCTTTAAAAGTGGATGAGGGAGGCAGAAGAAGAGAGACAGAGCAAGATGTGACTAAGGAAGAATGGTAATGGTTAGAGAGATATCGCTGTCATCAGAGATGAAGGAAGGAGGCTATGTGCTTCGTCTTTGTGTGGGCTGCCTCTGGAGGACAGAAAAGTCAAGAAACTGAATTAGGGGCTCCTAGAACTTCCAAAAAGTAATGTAACACTGGTTGGCACCTTGATATTTGCCTCGAGAGTCCTGCGTTAAACTTCTATCCTGTAGAACTGTAAGATAACTTGTGTTTTTCTTTTTTAAAAAAATCAACTTTTATTTTAGAACTAGGGGATCACGTGTACAGGTTTGTTTCATGGCATCACCTAGGTGGTGAGCTAGTACCCAGTGGGTAGTTTTTCTACTTTTGCTCCCTTCTGTCTTCCTCCTCCCCAGTAGTCTCTGGTGTCTGTTGTTCCCATCTTTATGTTCATGTGTATCCAATGTTTAGCTCCCACTTATAAGTGAGAACATGTAGGCCAGGTGTGGTGGCTCATACCTGTAATCACAATAATTTGGGAGGCCTATGCAGGCAGATCACCTGAGGTCAGGAGTTCAAGATCAGCCTGATCAATATGGAGAAACGCTGTCTCTACTAAAAATACAAAATTAACCGGATGTGGTGGTGCATGCCTGTAATCCCAGCTACTTGGGAGGCTGAGGCAGGAGAATTACTTGAACCTGGGAGGTGAAGTTTGCAGTGAACCGAGATCATGCCACTGCACTCCAGCCTGAGCAACAAGAGCAAAATTCCATCTCAAAAAAAAAAAAAAAAAAAAAAAATGAGAACATGGTCCTGGCTCCGCATCTGATTGGCAGTGTGCCATTGATAAATTTCTTTAGCCTTATTATCCTTATCTGTAGAATGGACATAATAATATTTACCTTATGGGGTTATGAGAGAGTGAAATAGGAAGGCAAATGTAAAATGCTTGGGATAATGCCTGTCATGGTGGGGCTGCCCAAAGATACTAAATTCATTTTTATTTCTTTCCTCATGTACAATTTGGTGGTCCTTTTAGTGAATGACCCCATTTCTTAAGGCTCACTGCTAACTGGCTCCACTGAGTCCTTGGAAATATCTCCACATTATTGATATTTTTCACTGTGCTTCTCTGAGAACGTCATTTGACCATATAGTTTTCTACCAATCACTGGGGATTCCATTAGTGCTGACTTGCCATTAGACTCATGGTTATAGAAGGCTCTAATAGATTATTGTTTTGTAGGAGACATCATCAATGCTTATGTTAAATAAGTGATACACTTTGTTGAATTATAAACTGTCTCTCATATACCTTTGTCTTTGCACATTTCAATCCTTCTTCTCTATCCAAAACGTACCAATTGACTGTATTATCATGTGTCTGCACTAAGAAAGCATTAGGAATGTGCCTAAATCCTTTTATCAAAATGTATTATTATTAATTTTTTCCTATTTATTCTTTTTTTTTTAAATTGTTCTCCCCTGTAGATATTTTTCTACCACTCTTTATAAGAAAGGAGACAATATTTCTAACTGCCCAACAGGCTTCAAGATGATCTTGACAGCCTCTGTAGCCAAATTATCACATTAATTTGATCTCAGTGACACTTCTGGTTCACTCTGCTCTGTACTGAAATCCAGATTCTGAGCTTTTTCTTGAGAACATAAAGGCAATAGCTTTGAGGTCCCAGTTCGTCTTCCCAGTTTTACCCATACAAGCACTGGCTGTACAAGTTGTGAGCAATTCATACCATTGTCCTCTCAACTCTATTTTTATTAAGTGCCCTAAAGAGCAAGCAATCCCAAACTCCTATAAAATTTCATGACCAAAACAGCTATTGGGATGGTATTTCTCTTGGAATGTCTCAATGGGTACAGACATTTATTATTCTAGGCTTCCTGATAATCCTTATTAGTGTATACAAGAACTGTGACTTTACCCTATTTGCAACCTAATGAGTAAATCTATCACATGAATGCTGGCAGAAGATACAAGATTCCTGGGTCAGAGATAAAGGATGGTTTATTGCTACGGGAATAACAGAATACCAGCATTTATGACAGTTCCTAAAATTTAAGTCCCATGGGACAAAGGGAAGAGAGCCAGACAATGCCTACAGTTGTAATAGAGAGGAAAGAGTTGAATTTACGGTACCCCAAAATTTTATAATAGGCAGTACTTTGGTCCAGAAAAAGGCACCTTTTTAATACTAGACATCCATTTGCTCCAGATAGAGACAATACCTCTATCTTCCCATAGAGGTTCACTACACAAACATTCTGGAAACACTAGCCTGGAACAAAGTTATTAGATCTTTTTTTTTTTTTTTTTTTTTGAGGTGGACTCTCATTCTTGCTCAGTTACCCAGGCTAAAGTACAGTGGTACAATCTTGGCTCACTGCAGCCAGGTTCAAATGATTCTTCTGCTCAGCTGCCCAAGTAGCTGGGATTACAGGCACCTGCCACCACTCCTGGCTAGTTTTTGTGTTGTTAGTAGAGACTGAGTTTCACCATGTTGACCAGGCTGGTCTCGAACTCCTGACCTTGGATGAACTGCCAGCCTCAGCCTCCCAAAGTGTGGGATTGCAAGCATGATCCACCACACCCGGCCCAAAGTTATTAGATCTGTTCATAAAATGCACAGAAGTGTGAGAGGCCATAGCAAGTTGTCACCCTACAATGTTTCTTAGGTGCAAATCAACTCTATGTTGGTAAGAATTGTGTCATATGAAACATCATGATATGTAATGTTAAGCTTTTGTGCCATAAGAGAAAAAATTTTATTTGCTTCCTTAGTAGAGTACCGGTTTCAGTTATGTGATCAACCTGTTTGGATCAGCTAGGTTAAACTATAAGCCTATTTTAAAAAATACTACAAATATTTACCTGGACAGGAAATGGGGACGGGGAAGACAGAGGAGAGACTGTACGGCCTGGTAACAGCACACTCCTCTTTCACTTGCCCATTGCTGCCCACTTTAGTGTTGTTGGCTAGCAGCCAGGAAAAAGAGCCAAGGAAAGTCCAAAGCATCTCAGAGTTAGAGGAGAGAGAAAGTCAAGGAAGCTCCCAGAGCCTGAAATGTCAAACCTAATCAGACCTGGCCTCAGAGTACAACACAATCAGATCTTCCACCATCATTGATAGCCACGCTGGCCCCCTTGCTGTATCTGGAGCACAGCCGACATGGTCCCACTTCAGGACCTTTCTGCTGGCTCTGGTCTCTCATAGGTCCATTCCTTCACCTGATCACCCAGGAATCCCTTTCTTACTTCCTTCAAGCCTTCTTCATCCCAGTACTGACTAGCTTTCAAGATCAGATGAGATCAGACGTGTTCAGGGTGGTAAATTAGTTCAGTCACTGTGGAAAATAGTTTAGTGATTTCTCAAAGAACTTAAAACAACGATTCAACCCAGTGATCTCATTGCTGGATATGTATGCAAAAAAGCACAGATTATTCTACCAAGAAGATATATGCACTCACATGCTCATCATAGCACTATTCACAATAACAAAAACACAAAATCAACCTTGATGGCCATTAACAGTAGACTGGATAAAGAAAATGTCATACATATACACCTTGTAATACTACACAGCCATATAGAAAGAATGAAATCATGTCCTCTGCAGCAACATGAATGTAGTTAGAGGCCATTGTCCTGACAAAATTAATGCAGGAACAGAAAACCGAATGCCATGTGTTCTCACTTTTTAAGTGGGCACAAAACATTGGGTACCCATGGACATAAAGACGGGAAAGATAGACACTGGGGCCTACTAGATGTAGGAAGAAGGGAGGGTTGAAAAGCTAACTGTTGGGTACCATGCTCAGTAGTTTGGCAATGGGATTATTTGTATCTCAAACCTAAGCATCATATAACATACCCAAGTAACAACCCTGCACATGTACCAATGACTCTAGAATTAAACTTGAAAAAAAAAATAAGTAAATAAAAAATAGAACATATAGATTTTTAAAAGCCATCTTCAAAAGTCACCTTGTCAGTGCCCCACCCTGAACTGTAGTCACCTACACACACATACAAACACACACTCACATACATACACCAAAACATTCAATACACCTACCTTGCTCTATTTTTTTCTGGCTTCCAACATAGTATATCACTTATTTAACAAGATCATAAGCTCATTGGGAAGGAATTGTTCTCTGTTTACTTCTTTGATGCTTCCAGGGCACCTAGATCAGTGCCTGGTGCATCTATCCATGAATATTTTGAATAAATATTTATGAAATCATGAATGAATGAACTGATGAATGTTAATATTGATATTTTTCATTGTTATTTGCCTTATTCCTAGGAAGATAGGCCTAGTCATTTGAGGTACTATTTTAGAACAGCCAGAGCTAGGGTGGATCCTTTATTTGTGGGTGTTAAATAATAACAAGTGAATGCAGCATAGCAGCAGTGACCCTGTTGATGATGATAATGAATCACATTGATGTAGTGCTTTTCTTCTACCTTTTTTGTGTGTGTGTGGAATTCCCCACAGTGTCATGGTGATGGATTATGCCCATTCCTTCTAGGAAAATGGCTATTCCATGTTAATGCAGGCTTTTATAAATGAAAAGTTATGCCTGCTGCAATCAACTTTTAACTATCTACACGAATGGAGTACTGATGCTAAAGAAATAGTCCCCAAATCATTTACATTTGACTTTAGGATGCAACCAAGGGCTTGTATTCAGAAATGTACGTTAAACCGTCATAAGTAGCATGTGATTACAGAACAAATTCTGGCCTCAGAGTTGGGAAAGTGGATTTGGTAGAGGCTCAGTGTTAGGGGTTGAATTGTGACCCACCCCCTGCTCCCCTGCCAAAAAGATATGTTAGAATCCCAGCCCCCAGTAACTCAGAATAGAACCTTATTTGAAGGTAGTATCTTGACAAAGGTGATTAAGTTAAAATGAGGTGGTTTGGGTGGAATCTAATCCAATATGACTGGTGTTTTTATAGAAAGGGGAAATTTAGACTGAGACAGAGACATGCATACAGGGAAGAATGCCATGTGATACCCGTTATTATGCTGCCACAAGCCAAGGAGCTACTAGAAGCTAGGAGGGGGGCCTGGGACAGTCCCTTCTCTAGCACCTGCAGAGAAAGCAGCCCGTGGATTCCTTGAGCTTGAACATCCAGGACAATGAGACAACCATTTCTGTGGTTTAAGGTACCCCATTAATGGGACTTTGTTTTGACAGCCCTAGGAATCAAATACACTTGGTGACTCAACTCTTATGTGCTCATCTAGCATCCAGTTCCCTCTCATCTCCAAGCCTTCATTTCCTCATCTCTAAAGTAGAAACCAAAGCCCCTTACTGTTTTAGGGCTCTGTAATTCTAAAGTTTCTGATGGAAAGGCCCCATCAGCTCTTCCCAGTTTAGCACTAACCCCATCCACCTAGGTGTTCTATTAATCAGGTAAGTGACCCTAGAAGAAAGTTCCACACATCATCTGAACTGCAGATAAAATGCATGCAGAAATGACTGTATTCAAAATCAAGAGGTTAGATTTTGCCTAACTCTGGAAAACTCAGAGTTTAAACATTTTCACACTTTTTTTTAAATAGCAAGAATGGCATGCAACATCATGATGATTCAGCTCTTGTCTCTTATTTCTCTATGCAGAATCCATTTACACATCACCCAGTCCCACCAACTTCATGTACTATTAGGACAGCCTTCTTCAGGTGCTGGTGGAGTAAATTCAGCCCAGTAGCAAGGCTAAGAGTGAGGATGTGACTGACATCCCCCCAGGACATGGCATTCAAAACCACCGCACTCACTGAATGTTCTTTTCTGTCACTTTGTTTAATATTTGGAGAGAAGTATTTGCTCCAAAACATGTAAGAAGTAAGACCAATGGAAACCATTGCTCTAAAGCAATCTTACATGAGAAACATTTTAAAAAGAGGCCCTTCCATTATGATTTCTCTTCTCACTGTAATTCTTTGAATAAATAGATAATTCCCAACCAATGACTATTGCAAGGATGGAGGTCATTCTCCAGGAGAAAAAACAATCATAACATAAATTTTTATAAAGAAAAAGATTTTTAAATATTCTGATAAAGTCACTGACATCTCAGTAAATATAGTTTATTCCTAGGAAGAGACTAGGATGATTGGTTTATCTGTACATTAGTTATTTAATACTATTTGAAAGGTACTTCATCATCACCATTTACTGTGATCAACAGCATTTTCAGGAACACTTCAGACTTGGGGAGGTTACTTCTTTGGGTAACCTTTTAGGATTATCTGCAATGGAAACAAGAAGTAGACATCAAAAGCCCCTGGGCAAGTCAGGCACAGTGTCTCATGCCTATAATCTCAGCACTTTGGGAGGTAGAAGTGGGATGATTGCTTGAACCTTAGTGTTGAGACCAGACTGGGCAACATGGTAAGATCCCATATCTACAAAAAAACATCTTTTTTTGAATCTTTTTTTTTTTTTTGGTAGAGACGAGGTTTCTCCATGTTTATCAGGCTGGTCGCAACTTCAACCTCAGGTGATCCTCCCGCCTCTGCCTCCCAAAGTGCTGGGATTACAGGCGTGAGCCACCGCACCCAGCCTACCAAATATTTTTTTGAAACTTAGCTGGGTATGGTGCACATACCTGTGGTCCCAGTTACTTAGGAGGCTGCGGTGGGAGGATTGCTTGAGCCCAGGAGGTCAATGCTGCAGTTAGCCTGCTTGTGCCACTGTAGTCCAGCCTGGGGGAAAGAGTGAGACCCTGTCTCAAAAAAAAAAAAAAAAAAAAAAAAAAGGCCCCTCTGAGCAGTTAAAATAGGTCAACATTAAAGCTCATGGCTCTTGCTCTTAGTCAAAGCCTATTTATACCTGACATAATTCTCATGTATTGACTTGTTTGGTTTACTAATCCACAGTATAGAACAAGAATCAGAAAATCTATTAAAAGGAAATGAAAGAATAAAAAAAGCATGACAATATCAGGCCATTAAGTGTAGGTACAAATAACCTCCCAAATACTCCCACAGTACTTTCTTAATGTTTCACTGACAAAGTTTAGTTTTCGATAATTATAATTATGACCTTGAAGTCCTAGCACAGACATTGAATACTACGTTTAGAAGTCAGGGAATTGTCTAATATATTTAAGAAAGGTATTTCTTGCAAAGCAGTTCAAGTAGTCTTGATAGTGCCAGTTAAGGAAGTGGATTACAGGATCCTGGAATGACTCAGTGCTATAGAAAGGCTCTGTCCCTGTCAATGTCAGATGAGCGGAGAGTTGTTAGGTTGGTGCAAAAGTAATTGCGGTTTTTGCCATTACTTTTAAATGCAGTGTACAGGCACTAACATCATAGTAGTTACTAATACACAGTATTAGTAAATGACTTTTGTATCAGCCTAATTTTGTTAATGCCTGTACATAAAAACAATGAGAATATATATGTATATATGAGAGAGAGAGAGAGAGAGAGAGTGTGTGTGTGTGTGTGTGTGTGAAAAGCAGTTGATCTGTACACATACTTCCAGTTTACTAAACAAATGTTTGGGTGCCTACTGTGGGTCTTGCATTGGCTGTGCTCTGGACAGTGATGATAACAGATGACTAGTCTGGGAGCTCCTATTCCCAGAGCAATTATGGAAGGAGGGTAAAGGAAATCGTGCAAGTATGTGGGATAGGCTGATGAGAGTGGAAGCTTGAGGGATGAGAACTGCAGGTTCTCTTCCCGTTAGTCAGGGAAGGGGTTTTGATTAAAGAAAATCTTCATCATCTGTGCTTAGAACTTTAGACTCAGAATAACTGATGGCAAATGGAAAAGATGAAATAAACTAGGATGAGAAAACAAGACTGCCCAATTCATACAATGAATCCGGTCTCTGAATCAGTTGGGTGCTAGCCAAAGCAGAAATATTTCCAGCAGAGCCCTGGGAACAGAGAAGGAGGCAGTTTTTATTAAAGTCTTAGTTTCCAAATGATGGATGCCAACTTAAAATTCCAAGAGAAGCCTTCACCTTTCATTCCATTGTAGAGTGATGGCTTTTTCAAACACGTTCAAATAAAGCCAGGGATGTTAAGCAGTATGTTTCAATCAGCAGACTCAAGTCTATGAACCAAAGGCATAGTCGTAGGCTTTCTCTTATATTCTAGCACGATATTATTCTATTTCATCTTTTTTATAGGCTTGTTCCCTTGAGTGTTTTAGAATGAGACTGTTAGATTTTATGTTTCTAAAGCTGGTTTTCTACCAGGCTTGTTCTCAGAACATTCTTTCTTCGAGGAGAAGAACATCACAGTTTGCTGCACATTCTCTTGTTCACCCACATGAGCAAGGTGATGCTTGCAGCTTCGTTTTTATCCTCACCTCTGGGAAGTGGCCTTGGCTCTGTACCCATTGTTTCAGGCTCTTTCTTTTAGGCTGTTTTGGTGACTGAATTCATCATTGCTGCCTACACACCCATGGGGCTAGCCGGGGCAAAATGTGCCTCTTAGGTTGCCTCTGGGCAAGGTTTGTCATGTCCGAGGATTTCGCTTCTTTCCTCAGAAGGTGAGAACTTGAATCAGGTCATCTCTAAGGTTCCTTCCGTTTTAATCTTTCAGAAGTCACACAACCATAAACGTTTCATATACCTAGGTTGTTGGCCTGTGGTCCAACTTTAAGCCAGTCATTTCAGCTAAACAAACAAAAATGGGGGCTTGCCACAGTCAAGTCATAGAAGGCTTCTTTCCTAATATTTGGTGCTTCTTAAATGAAATTGTTCTTGGTGCTTCCCTCAGTGCCCTCCCTCTTCTTCATATTTTGAACTTGCAAAGCCTTCTGACATTTTAAGCAGATGGTTGCAAGTGCTTGTCCTACTGCCTGGCCAAGTCCTAGGTAAAAATTTTCACCTTACCACATCCTCACATCATTTCCCCTGTACTCTAGATGGCACAGTGCGTGCACACACACACACGTGCACACACACACACACACCATCCAGGATCCTCCTGAGAATGAATATTCCTGGGCCAAATATTGCATGAGGATTCAGGCAATGTTTTGGCAAGTTCAACACTCATATTTATGCTATTTGGCAAGACCATTGCTTGATCATCCTGTACTTGGTGTACTTTTTTTTTTCTTGAGATGGAGTCTCGCCCGGTCCCCCAGGCTGGAGTGCGGTGGTGCAGTCTCACTCACTGCAACCTCTGCCTCCTGGGTTCTAGTGATTCTCCTGCCTCAGCTTCCCGAGTAGCTGAGATTACAGGTGCCTGCCACTACTTCTAGCTAACTTTATATTTTAGTAGAGATGCGTTTTCACCATGTTGGTCAGACCGGTCTCAAACTCCTGACCTCAGGTGATCCACCTTCCTCAGCCTCTCAAAGTGCTGGGATTACAGGTGTCAGCCACTGTGCTCAGCCCAAGGGCATTGTTTTCTAATCCAGATAACTAAGATATCCTTAGGGTGATATTTAACACAGCAATTGCTTGAAAATGTCATGTTTTCATCATGGATCTTTCTCTAGCATCCAGAAATTTAGGGAAAGTTAAAAGAAAGGACAGAAGGAACCATTTATTGTGCATCTACTTTCTTCCTGAGATTTTATACATGTTATGTCATTTGATGTTTATACAAAGTTTCTGAGGTCAGGTCAAAATCCAGTGCTCTAATTAGTTAAGCAGATTTAAATTAATGACAGGGCTCTCTTATTCTTAAACCTGTCATTTCCCCTAAATCATGTTATTTTCCTAAAGAGAGATTAAAAATTTGAGAAAGAAGAAAATGTTCATTTATTTACTATGTTTCTGAAAAATTGCATATGTCTTATTTAACATATATCTTATTTAATTCTTACATATATATATCTTATTTCATTCTTATGAAAACCTAGCTTCCATTTTTTCTGTCCTTTTAATATTCTGTCACTTGTATTTAGCATTTAGATTGTATGATTAGAAATATTGTTCACTGCAGAGCTAAGTAGTAGACTATAACCACTCTGCTTATTTTGAACAGTCTTTCTGTTGATAATTGCTTAAGATTTTTGTCTGGCTTTTATAAGCCTATTGATATTTTCCTGTTTATTCTAATTTCTGTCATATGTCTGTCCATAGACTTAACCTAGTTTCCTTTTGTTTTTCATGACCACATCTTTCCCCTCCTTTCCGTAAGAGGCCTTAGCTTCTGCTTAATTCCAGCTAGATACTTTCTAAGTGTGCTGCAGAAGTGTAGCCCTGCTACTTTCCTTATTTATTGTCCTGAGACTTCATCTCACAATTAATTAGCCAAATCTCATGCCTTCTATTTCCTTCTTTTACTCTTCATTTAGAATATTCTTCAGCAGTTTCCAAATTAGACTACACAAGACATAGATATTTAGATCTTACTTGTCTGAAATGTCTTTCCCATTTGATTGATATTTGAGCTAAATATAAAGCAGAGATTGAAAGTCATTTCTCCTCAGAATTCCGAAGACTTCTCCACTCTTTTTCTTTCTGCTGTTGTTTTTGAGAAGTCCAATAACATTTTTATTTCTAATCCCTTGTATTTTGTTTCTTCTCTGAAAAAGAGATGTTCTTTTATTACAAATATTCTAAAATTTCATAATTTTAAAGATTTTCTCATTGTTTTAAACTTTTATTATTTTTTTTTTTTGAGATGGAGTCTCAGTCTGTTGCCCAGGCTGGAGTGCAGTGGCCCATCTTGGCTCACTGCAAGCTCTGCCTCCTGGGTTCAAGTGATTCTCCTGCCTCAGCCTCCCGAGTAGCTAGGATTACAGGTGCGCACCACCATGCCCACCTAATTTTATGTTTTTAGTAGAGATGGGGTTTCACCGTGTTGACCATGCTGTTCTCTAACTCCTGACCTCAGATGATCTGCCTGCCTCAGCCTCCCAAAGTTATGGGATTACAGGCGTGAGCCACCATGCCTGGCCTGTTTTAAACAGTTAATGGACTCATCAGGGAATTTTCTTGTCTTATTTTTTTGATAATTTCCTCTACTCCATTTTCTCTCTAATATTTTCACTTTCTGGGATTCCTCTGAGTTTGGCATTGGTTCTTCTGGACTAATGTTTCCTCTAGTATTTTTCAAAGATGTCTTTTTGGACTAAATTCTGGAAATAGTTTCAACTTTAGATTTCATTGTTGCTCTTGATAGTTTTAATTCAGATATTGAATTTCCAAGAGTGTTTTAATTGTTCTCTTAGTGTTCATGTTATAGAGCATGTTGTTCTTGTTTAAGAGGTCATATCTTCTCTTTAACTCTCAGCATTTTTGTTACTGTTTTGTCTGTTCTTTAAATTATTGTAATTTTCTCTCAGTTGCTCCACTTTCTCTCTACCCCACCCCCGTTTATTTGGATCTCTTCCTTTCATAGTGAAGGTTCTTCTCAATTCACTAGCAATCTCAGCTGTCCCTTTGTATTTGAGAACAAGGCATTGAGAAGCATTATTTTGGAAGCTCTGTGTGCATGACCAGGGCTTGTCAAAGACTGGAGCTTATCATAAGGGGATAAGATAGAAAGCTGACTTTTCTATAAGGGTCATTCCCAATGTTAGTGTCTGCAGTTTTTCCCTGGGGTCATTCAATTTGCTAGTTTCCTACCTGAGGGTTATAAGTCTGGTTGCAGGCCTTCTAGAACTGGAAGTGGAAAGGTCCCCTTGGCATGTGGAGTCTCACTGAATTCTGCTTGCATTCCATCACCTACCTGGCCTCAATTCTTTTCACTTGCGGTACGTGTTGTTTGAAGTATGATGCTTCATTAATTAGATTCCTTCAGTGGTAAAATCTCCAGTCTTGTGTGCTGAAGGTAATAATATAAGTCATCTGACTGTGCAGTAACAGAGAGGAACCAGCTAGTGTAACTACACCTTATGCAGACTTCCATCTCTTGTTCCTCACTATAACTTATTCTATAACCTTCTGGGGAAACTGTTATCTTTGAATTCTGAGCCTTTCTTAGGTATATGTCAGGCCAACTTACTTGTACCTTGTGCATACACCTGTCAGCAGGTGCCCAATTCAGGCAGTCTCCATTGTAATCAATCAGCTGCTGCTCATTCACCTTTCATTTTGTCTTCCAAAAGATTGTTATAATTCTTATGCACTGGTTAACTACTTCTTTTTTTTTTTTTTTAACTTTGTCCATGTAGATTTCTACTCATTTTCGTCTTTTATTGTTACTTTAGTGACTTTCTGGAAGAAAATGAAATAGAAGTGTGAGGTTAATGCCGAATATTCAACCATAATTCAGCCTGAATTCCACCGATCTCAAAACAGTTCCTGGACTCCGCAGTTACAGCTCTAGATAGTACAAAATTTCCTCTCACTTATGAGAAATATGAAACCATTTAAAGCAGTTACCTTTTCTAAACAATTCTATAGGCTCTGAGTCAAAAGAATTTGGCAATCATTTATTCCAACCTCCTCTGGATGCCTAACCTCTATCCATAAGAGGTGATTTTACAATCTAGAATTGCATCTCTCCAATGATAAGGAACTTACTTTCGCATGAAATGATCCATTACATTTTCAAGTCATGTTGTTATAAGAGTTAGAGGGCTTCTAAGTATCCCTGTTAACTCCTAAAATCTGAGTCTTGCAAATAACTGACAAATCAGGCTGTAAAAAATAAAGAGAAAATCCCCATTTCTCCTACTTTAAATAGACCATAGAAAATGATGATGTCCAAATTTGTCAAATATGTCAAACTCAACTGCTTATTTGGACCACTGGTATACTTATCATCCAAGAAGTTCCTTTACAATCCTGTGACATCAGTTGAAAGACCTCAAGAAGTCAACCTGGATTTCACAGTGGCGAGGCTGATGGCGTTAGTCTTGCTGGAAGTTCTTCTTGCTTGATTAGAGATATTTATATAATATTTTCAGAGACCTATTTCTTGTATGTAAACTCTCAGATATGAAAGGGAATTCATTTGCTGCATATTGATTAACACATTGAGTCTTAATTTCTCATGGTTGTGGTCTGCATGAGAAAGCTACAATCAACTAGAGTCAAAGCAAAGATGGACATTTCCACCAGTTCATTTTTATTTTATTTTTAATATGGAATACCACTGTAAAAGAATCTTTGTCTATTTTTCTACTTTATCATTACAAATGAAAGTTAAAAAAAAAGAGGTTAGAGGACCCTCCAAGGTACTTTAAAATGTTGTTTTCTTAGCAATTCAAAATGTCCTAGTGAAACAGGAGAGTTAGCTGATCCCTTTCACAGGATTTGCAATGGGGGTGTCTCATTTACTGGGCCTCTGTTCTCAAACCCCTTATGGGAGAGGGAACATGCAGGTGCACAGGAGCAGGAGCCAGGGTGGGCGCTTGTGGGCTCCAGCCCCACAGCTGTGTCTAGAGGTGTTACAATGCTCTTTTAGCCCTGCTGTCGGGGGATAGCCTAAGTGTTAAACAGCTCAGTGAAGAGTCAGTGGTGACAGCCCTTTGGGGTTCCCACACCCAATGCATCCTGAATTCTTGTTCAGTGTCCATGAAGAATCAGGTCACAAAGACTTGAAGGACGGTGAATGTGGGGATTCTGTTGAGTGATGGAGGTGGCTCTCAGCAGGATGGGGAGCTGGAGAGGGGATGGAGTGGGAAGATGATCGTCCCCTAGAGTTTGGCCATCCTACAGCTGATTTCCTCTCTAACTGTCCACAGCCAAACTCCTGTTGACCCTCAGACACTCCCTCTATTCCCTCCTTTTCTGCTGCATTGCTCTGCTGCTCTGCCACTCTTCTGCTTGTGGAGCCTGGATCTTGGGGTTTATATGGGCAAATGATAGGGGGCAATGGTGGGCCAAAGAGTAACATTTTGGTGCAAAAACAGGAATGCTTGATCTCATTTACGGCTGCAAGTCCAGGCCTGAGGGTGGAGCCTTCACCAAGAACTCTGCCTTCCTGCCTGCTGCCCATATATCACTAGGAAGACCATTGTTATATTTGATCTTTGTAAAACCATATGTGACTGTCAAGTTGAAAGTGATACTGTGGTTCAGGATATCAAATACTGGAATTTGGCTTCTTTTGTTTTTTTTGAGATAGAGTCTCACTTTGTCACCAGGTGCCAAGCTGGAGTGCAGTGGCACAATCTCGGCTCACTGCAACCTCTGCCTCCCGGGCTCAAGCAATTCTCCTGCCTCAGCCTCTTGAGTAGCTGGGACTACAGGCACACACCACCATGCCCAGCTAATTTTTGTATTTTTAGTAGAGACAAGGTTTCACCATGTTGGTCAGGATGGTCTTGATCTCTTGACCTCATGATCTGCCTGCCTCGGCCTCCCAAAGTGCTGGGATTATAGGCTTGAGCTACCGTGCCCAGCCTGGAATTTGGCTTCTATCACTGACTCTGCCAGTGGCTTTGTGGTACAAAATGCAGCTCTGATGTCACATGTGTTTTAGTAATCTTGGGGAACTTTAAGCTAGTCAGCTTTTTTTAAAAAAAAAAATAACTAGATGAAGGTAAGGGAACATGTGTGACAGTAAAACTGGCAGCCAGAAACAAAGGAAGAAAGAAAGAGAGAAAGGAATGTACAGTGTGGAGGTTTTGAGTAAATTTCTACATATAAAAAAGTGTAGCAATGGAAAATCAAGTGATCAAGTTACTGAGAATGAAATACCTTTAGGAAAGATTTGAAGGAGTTGAGTAGAGATATCTCCTAGATATCTATACCTACATAGAAGATCATGCCAGGAGGAGGAACAGCATGTTCAAAGGAGGGAATGGGTATGACATGTTTGAAGAACAGTAATTTGGTATGGCTACAGGTGACTCAGTGAGATGGGAATGAGGTCAGAAAGAGGAGGAAAGGGGAGCCCAGATTGTGTTGGGCTTTGCTTGCAAAAACTTCAGCTCTTACTTGGTACAGAACAGTAAACCATTGAAAGAGTTTGTGTAGAGGAGTGGCATGATCTGACTTCTTTATTAACATAATGGCTATAATTATTGTATCATTAACAACATTATTTTACCTGAACCTATTGTTTTGTTTAGTTTGTGGGTCAGCACTGATCAATAAAAGTAGAAGGAGTCCTATGGCAGAGGAACTAATTACATTTATTGTCATAGAGAAAGCTCATTTCAGTTATATACTAGTCAGAGGAGCTCTCAGTCCTAATTGCCATAGAACAAATGACTTTGGATGTTAAATGGACTGTAGTCTCCTCATTTGTGAATTGGGAATAAATAGTATCTATATAGTGAATTACAAGAACTAAATGAGAAATAATATTTGTGAAAATGTCAAACAAAGTGCCTGAGATGTTAAAGGATCTTTAAAAGTGTTAACTATAGCCTCAATGAATTGTAAGAAGATATAAATTTAAACCCACTGACATAAATTATGGCTAGAATGAAAAATTTGATCATTTTGATGATAGTTTTTGTCTTTTGGGTTTCTTGCATGTTGTATTTCAAGAAAATCATCTGAAATTCCTCATTTAGAAATTGAAATATTTTACGTCAGCAAGCATGTATGTTAATGATTTCCTGAATCAGAAATGTGTTAAAAATAATTACATCTAAAGTGATGATCACCACAGTAGTAGTTCTATCATGGAAAATACACAAAAACAAATATAAAAGAATAACAAATTAAGTAATTAAATAATGTGTACTGTGGAAATAAATGAAATACTGTGCCATCTTCAAACACCATTTTATAAAACAAATACTTAAACATTGGAAAAGTAGACATGATATGTTGTTAAGTAAACGTATCATATAAATGGCTTAGAGATGTATATAAAAGTAAATACACTAAAATGTTAACAAGAATGATATCTCTGGTGCAATTAATCTCTGGTCTTTTAATTTGGGTGGGTTTTTTGTTTTACAGATATTTCTGCATTGATCTACATTACTTATGTAATCAAAGGTACCTAATACATGTTATTTAAAGAATCTCATTCAATAATTAGAACATAGGCACTCAATGTTCCTTTTTTTCCCCCAGTGATTCTCTGAACATGCATGATTACCATCCAGGAACAGAACTATAACTTGCTGAGACATTTGTGATAATGACAAAACTTTTCAAACAGAAATTTGAGATAAGGAGATATAAATGAGTTTTTCCTATGGAAATAAAATGCAAGTGACTTTACCAAAATCCTGTTCTTTTACTCAATCCTTTTGGCTAAAAGTAAGCATGACCTCTCCTGCATTGTGAACAAAAAAAAGGAACTAACTCAGACTCATTTTATGCATTAGATGATCCTTTAGAATAATCAGTCATTTGCCCATTAGGGTAACTTACCCTTTTTGCTTTTCCTGAGGGAGGTAAGAGTAGCACTGACTTGCTACTACTAAAGATGGGGACTACTGGCCTGGAAGGGTAAGCATTTTCTGACTGATTTAATCAAGACCACTCCACTGACAAGGCTTTGAGAAAGAGGCAAAAATAAAGAATGCACAAATTAAATCTAATGCAGGCCAGGTATGGTGGCTGATGCGTGTAATTCCAGCACTTTGGAAGACTTAGGCAGGTAATCACTGAGGCCAGAATGTTGAGACCAGGCTGGGCAGCATAATAAGACCATGTTTTTACTAAATTAATTAATTAATTAAATTAAAAATTAGGTGTGGTGGTGGGTGTGTATAGTACAGCTAGTCAGGAGGCTGAAGTGGGAGGATCCCTTGAGGCCTGTTCAAAGTTACAGTGAGCTATGATCATGCCATTACATTCCAGCCTGAATGACAGAATGAGACCCTGTCTCAATCAATTCTTTTAAAATCTAATGCAAAAATATTAGAACATTAGAACTGAAACCAGAACCAGTTTTGTTGGAAGATGATAGAAGAGCACTTTGTGATTTATCTTTTTTGGTACCAGAGAGCTCATGGTCGTCCATCTACCTCCCACACCATCTTGGAGAACCACAGGGGATCCTGCATTATCCTACTGAAGATCCTTCAGAAACTAATGGCTCTCGTGAAGTTTTCCAAAGTAAAAGGTCATGGAGCCTGTGACACTAAATCAGATATAACTAGATACATATTGGATTAAAACAAGGGGAGGGAAGGTATAGAAGGAAAAAATAGAGATTATTAGAGACCAAATACCTCTATAAATTCTCAAAATTTGTTTAAAGTCTTTATTATTTTAAAGATGCATATCTGGCGCTAATGAAGACTGATTTTTTTTTTTTAATCTTAGAGATACTAATACTTAGAGAAAAGTCTTCTATCTTCTCTGCCTTTTCTGTAGCCATTTGAAATCTTCATTATCAGAATAATACCCTATCATGTCCAGAATTGTTATTATTATTAATCTTTTATAGATTTAGGGGGCACAAGTGCAGTTTCATTACATGGATGTATTGTGTAATGGTAAAGTCTGGGCTTTTGTGTCTCAATCACCTGAATGTAGTGTACATTGTACCCATTAAGCAATTCCTCGTCCCTTTTCCACAATGTCCTACCCTTCTGAATCTCCAATGTCTATAATTCCACTTTCTATGTCCATGTGTACACATTATTTAGCAGCCACTTATGATTATTCATGACCAGAATTATTATTCTAATTATTGTGAAATAAAAATGATGTCTGACTAAAATGACTGAATCCAGAACTTCACTGTAATCCATCCATCCCTTCTGTGAGTCAATGCATGTTACTTATTTCAATGACCTCTTCAATACTGTAAATATTACTGCATTACTTTTTTTTTTTTTTTTTTTTTGCTTAATACATAGATGTCAAAGGTATGGAGAACAACATTTGTTTTTTCAAATATATTTTTATAACACCCTTTGGAGGAAGAATTCTGCTAAAACATTTACTGTCTCTGGGGCATGCTGTTTTCAGGTAATTTTAAATGTTGTTTTCCAACAAAAATGCAATACTATTAGAATATTTTTTATGACCAAAAAAAAAAGCAAAACATGTATTATATTGATGCAAAAGTAATTGTGGTTTCTTCCATTTCTTTTAATGCCATTACTCTTTTTTTTTTTTTTTTTTTTTTTGATGAGGGGTTTTCTCTTTTTTTCCCCGGGCTGGGGTGAAAGGGCGCGATCTCGGCTCACCGCAACCTCCGCCTCCTGGGTTCAGGCAATTCTCCTGCCTCAGCCTCCTGAGTAGCTGGGATTACAGGCACGCGCCACCATGCCCAGCTAATTTTTTGTATTTTTAGTAGAGACGGGGTTTCACCATGTTGACCAGGATGGTCTCGATCTCTTGACCTTGTGATCCACCTGCCTCGGCCTCCCAAAGTGCTGGGATTACAGGCTTGAGCCACCGCGCCCGGCCTATTGCCATTACTCTTAATGGCAGAAACCGCAATTACTTTTGCACCAACCTAATACCTCCAGATTTTAGATATTTGAGTGCCATTGCTTAATGTCTCTTTTGTTTTTTCTTCTGGGAATTTTGGTCACTTTAGTTGCGTAAAAGCTGACTTCCATTCTACCCTGTCAAGCATCTCTGCCTGGTCAGAAGCTACTACTCCATTCTTTCTAGTTCAGTAGGGAACAATCAGTTTCCTTCTCAATTTTCAGCTACTCTTTATGAATGAAATTTGATTAAATCTAGCAAAACTATGGAAACATCATAAGAGCATATGGGGAGCTTTCCTGTCGTGCCAGTGTGCTATTTCTAATAACAGATTCAAAAAATCCAATTAGACAGTTTGAAAAAAGAAACCCAGAGTTAAAAATATCTGACTGTTTGACTCAGAACAGCAGGGAATAGTTTATAGGCCAATCATTTTTGGTGAATAGGATCTTAGTGGTGAGCAACTCGCATCTCTAGCCCATTAGAATAATTTTTTTACTCATACTGCTCCTAAAGCTTTCTACTTAATTATACCATGTTAAATAGCAGACATTCTCACTCCCTTTATGGGAAGGAAAATCACATTATTCACCCACATAATACCATGCTTGGGTGTTAAGGGATGGGAGTTGACATAATGGGAAGACAAACAAATGATTTAGGAAATGAGACCTTTTTTTTACACAATGGTTAATGCATGAGAAATAAATGCCAAGGCCTCTGTCTAATGCCTATGTATGTTCGTTAAATAATTCTTAAATGATCCTATTTAGTTTGATTTTCTAACTACATTAGAAATATATAAAACAATTTAGAAATCATTTTTCACCTATCATATGGCAGATGGACTGAAATTGATCAGTGTAGTCGAGGAGGTTGTAAGGAAATGGGTACTTTCAAACATTGCTGGTAGGAGTATAACGTGTTTTAATTTTTAAAAACTATTTGACCATGTGAAAATATAGGTATACATTAAATATATCTAGCCTAAGAAAAAAAATCAGTGATGCAGTAAAAGATTGTGTATACAGGTGCTCCTGTCAGTTGGGTTTACAATAGGGAAAAACTGGAAGCAACCTAAATATTTGAAAAAAGAGAATGGTAAATACATTAAAAATACAATGAATACAGTGTTAAGAGAAAAGTATATGCAATCTTGCCTTGAGAAAATTTTAATATACTATAAATATTTGAAAGAATATGGATGTACCTCAAAATAAGTAGTGATCTCTATGAAGGAGTATTTTTGATCATTTTTATTTTCTTATACATATCTTTCAATATTGTCCAAATTTTCTATAATAAGCATGCATAGCATAACATATCATATAGAAGAGTGCAAAATGAACACGAAGGTTAAGATCATGAGCTTTTCAATGAAGATCTGCGTTTGAATCCTATCTCTGACACTTACTAGCAATATAGTTTCTGGAAATTACTTAACATCTCTACTCTTCAATTTCCTCATCTGGAATATAAGGATAATAATGATTGGGTCTTAAGGATGACCAAAGTTATAGATATTGTAAGAATGAATTAAATGTGCTTCTCTATATAGACTATTTTAACAATCAATGCCTGACGTAGCATTTATGTTCTATAAATAATCAGTTATTATTTATTTATGAAATTATTTATTATTTAATACTAGCATTTTGGTTTTATAAAACCAATTTTTTTAAATGAATAAGTAAATGAAAGGACAAAGAAAAGCCCATTTCACTATGTTTTTTTAAGCTTCTTTATTGCTATAATTTTCATATCATAAAATCCATCTATTTGAAGTGTATAGTTCCATTTTACTATACCCTTTTCATTTATAAAAGCCCTTTATAAATGTATACATACCTATGAGTATTGTTTGAATTTTCCATATCAAGCACTCATAGCATAGTATATCATGTAGCAGGGTCCAAAATAAACATAGAGGAGGGGTTTTGCCAAATGATTATTTAAGGAAATCTACTAAAAGAGGGTTATTTTGAAAAATAAAATGTATTTGCTTTTATTAAATGAGCAAACTTTATCCACTTGGAGATCACCAACATGTGAATTTATTTCTTTCTGTTTCTTTCTCTGATGTTAACTTACATTGGAGGAGAGGAAGGTTCTGTGCTCAGTTTTCATGGGTTAGCCACATAGAGACACATGGAGATGAGGCAACGAAGCCACCTTCAGCTTCTGGGTCTCTTTGTTATACAGGAAAGGAAGTCAACTGGGGTAAACCTGCTTGGGAAAGAATTGAGCCCTTCTTTCAATTTTGAAGTGATGATTTTTTAGTTCTTTAGATTTATCTTCTGTAAACGAATTTCTTCACAAGATTCCTGCAATGTGATAAACACAAATGATTAGGAAGTATTTTGTAAGGATTAGGTGCTAAAGAAATTATTGATAAAGACAGAATGTGTCAAAAAGGTGTCATAAAGCAGCAATACTTAAACATTTTGGTCTCAGAGCCCCTTTACAATCCAGGACCCCAAAGAGGATTTTTTTTTTCTAAAATGGGTTATATCTATCAACATTTTCATTATTAGAAATTAAAACTGAGAAAGGTTTGAACACACGAATACCGCAGTACACATTCTAGTTGATAAGCAGAGTGGTGGTATCATCACCTCATGTAGATTCCAGAAAATCCCACTGAAAATTTGTTGAAGAGTAAAAGGGAAAAAGCCAAACAGCATAGTATATTATTAAAATAGCTTTAATCTCACAGACCTCACAGAAGGTTCTTGAGGATCCATGAGCAATTCCTGGATCACACTTTGAGAACCCGTTTTGTTACATGTGCCCCTCCCTCATCCTCTGCCTTGCAGAACTATCTCATAATCTGGGATTGTCTATGGCCACGATACAGCCAGCTCTGAGACTCTGAAGATAAGAAAAGATGAACTCCATCACTAAAAAGCCAAAGTAGTTGAAAGCATACATTAGCTGAATTTTCTTCCTCCTAGCCTACAGACCACCTCACTTAGCAGCTGTAGTGGCAGATGCTCTCAAGATTCGGTAAGAATTAGTAAAGAGGTTTATAAGACTGTATGTGCAGAGAGTGTCACAGTTGCTGATAACTATTGAACTTAGCTTTATCTCTGTCTACAATAGCAGCCCAGGACAAAACATTCATATGATATTTTCTCTTTCTTCTTTAACCATAGATAAAGGTTCCAAGAAAAGGGAAAAGGAACTGAGTGAGAAAAATCATACATACCAAACACCAGCTTATTAAATACATTCGTTGTTGTTGTTTTTCTTTTTCATTTGGTTGCTCACAATGTTAATACACCATCTTTATAAAACATAAGCAATACAAAAGTATAATGAGTAAAAAGAGAACCAAAAAATGTTTTCTTCCACAATCCTCTCTCTAATCATATTTCTCAGAGATAGCTGTGTTAGCATTTTGGTGTGTTTCTTATAGCGCTTTTTGTTGTCAAGAATAAGCATCATAGATAAAGGGGAAGGATTTTGTTCTGTTTCATTTTTTTCATATACACAGTATATCTTAGAGATAGCTCCAAGTGCCAAGTACATGCATTTTTTTTTTCACAGAATGCAAGTCATATTATAGCAAAGATGAAGCTGGGTTTATTTAATCATTCACGAACTGATAGGTATTTAGGTTGTTTACAGTAGTTTTTCTACTTTAGAAACAATGTTCCCATGCAAAGAATGCCCCTTGTGCATATATCGTTGTGACATATGTTGGAATCCCAAAAGTGGAATTGCTGAGCCAGAGACATCCTCATTTTAAAATTTAATAGACATTATCATTATCCACTAGCTCGCACATCAGCTTACACAATTGTCAGTAATTTATGAGGAATTCCATGTTCCCTCCCTCCAATGCTGCATCTACTCACTCTTTGAAAATTGTCCAGTCTAATGGGTGAATTATGGTATCTTGCTTTATTATGCGTTTCTGTAATTATCAGTGAGCTTGAACATCTTTCCATATTTTTGTTTTATATTAAAACATGTTATGTTTTGAATATTTTCCTCCACTCTATTACTGCCTTTTAGCCTTGATTATAGTTTCTTTTATCACACAGCAGGCTTGAATTTTTGTGCACCTAAATTTGCCAATCTTTTCTTTTCTGGTGCCTGAGTTTTTTGGTTTAACTTAGGAATCACCTCCCATACTATCCCCAAGGGTAGAAAAATACTGTTTTCCCCTAGAGCTTTGTGAACTTATTTTTTTTACAATTGTATCTTTAGCCCATTGATGGTTGTACCTTTTAAATAATGAAAAGTCTGTATTTAAGTTATTTTTCCTAAATAGGTAAACATTTTCCAAAAAGGATTTAATAAGCATTTTATCCCACATTTGCATTGCCACCTTTAACATGGCGATATTAGGTAACTTGGGAGTTAAAACTGTGCTTCTTGAATCCCAGATCTACCACATAAGAATTATGTAAGGTTTGATTTACTGATTGATTTTTTCCTGCCCCACCGACTTCATGGCTATAAAGTAAGGCTGGGGAGAGGAACTGATAAGACTTAGCCCATGATGCCATATGGAAATTAAATAATACACATAAAAACCTTAAAATAGCATCAGGCAATTTAAGACCATGCAATAAAGTTAGCTTTTATTAAATTTTTACAACCCCTTGTGTACCTGGGGTCTGTTTCTGGTTTGCTTATGGGAGCGTTGTCAAATGAAACTTTCTGTGCTATTCAGTGTGATAGTTATTGGGCACATTGACCACTTAAAACATGGCTAGAATGATGGAAAAATTAAAATTTTAATTAATTTAAAGATAAACAACCACATGTGGTCAGTAAGCACCATATTGGACTGTGCCCATACAGTATTTGCCATTAGCTTCCATGAGTTATGCTTGATTATATAAACCAGGTTTTATTTAAGTCCTCACTAAGGACTAAATTATGAATCTTATCAGATGATTTTCCTTGAGTCATCAAGAGGGACACATTTTTTTTCTTTAATCTGTTAAAATTGGGAAGTATTGATATAAATGTAGTTCCTTGTTGAAATCAACCTTCTAGCAATACACCTTCTTGGTTCTTGTTATTCCTTGGCCTCATGGCTAAATTTGATTTGATAATTTTGCTTAGAGTGCTTCTACATTCATATTTGAGATTATTTTAAACTCATGTTGTGCAATTACTATGAGATGAGCATTTTATTGGCTTGATAAAATGAAGACTTCATATTCTAAACTCTCAAATAGTTTGAATATTGGAGTTATTATCTATTCTTGGGAGATTGTTTTATCACCAGTTCTTCTAAACTCCTTGGTACCTTAAGGTGAAGCAAAGTCTACCTTAACTATTTCTTGTATGGTGACTGTGTATTCAGGTTTCCTATCTATTCATAAGATCATTTTGAACTTACTGGTCTCCAAAGAAAATCTGAATCATTCTATTACAAAGATACATTCTCATGTATGTTCATTGCAGTACTCTTCACAATAGCAAAGACATGGAATTAACCCTAATGCCCAACATAGATAGACAGGATAAAGAAAATTTGGTACATATACACCATGGAATACTATGCAGCCATGTAAAGGAACATGATCATATCCTTTACAGGGACATGGATGGAGCTGGAAGCTATTATCCTTAGCAAACTAACACAGGAACAGAAAACCAAACACCACATGTTCTTACTTATAAGTGGCAGCTGAACAATGAGAGCACATGGACACAGGGAGGGGAACAATACACACTGGGCCCTGTCGTGGGCAGCAGGGGGAGGGAGAGCATCAGAATAAATAGCTAATGCATGCTGGGCTTAATACTTAGGTGATGGGTTGATAGGTGCAGCAAACCAACATGGCACACATTTGCCTATGTAACAAACCTGCACATCTTGTGCGTGTATCCCAGAACTTAAATTAAAAAAAAAATTTTTTTTAAAGAAAATATGGCCTTAGGTAGCAATATCTCCACCTAATGATAATCTTGATTTTTAAGTACTTAAAATGAGTCTGAAACTGTAGAGGAAGAAAAATTCTTCCTAACACCCTCTAGTTTCTCTGGCTGGGGCTTTGTATATTGGACTGACAGAGACAGCATAACAGGAGAGAAGCAGGACTTTATTAGTTTGTACATTGGGCTCACAAGTGGGAGCACTGAGAGATGAGTAACTCCAAGGGCTGGTAAGAACTTGGGCTAATACAGAATCTCAGCAAAGGAATGATAAAATTTTAGAGAAGTGAGAAGATGAAGGTAAGAACTTTGAGTTTCTAGGTTAGCAGACTGTGGGAAAGCAAATATACAGGAAACTTATTGTAGACAAAGAATCGTTGGGGAAGTTTATGTCGGTGCCTGTGGTGCTGTCTCTGGGCTCCTAAGGGTCTAGAGTTGTCACTGATGATTAACTTTTACGCTTCCTAGTAGAGAGAGGAGGGAGACCTTGTAAATTTGTGTCTTGCTTGTAGGCAAACAGGGGCAGGGCAGAGCGTTTTTCTTGTAGCTGTTTTCTCTCAACTGTCTTCACCTCAAAATTATCCTAATGCCAAAGTGGCATATTTTGGGGTGGCATATTCTGCTACCCTACAGGACCTATACAACGATATATCTTTAAACATATTTAACCCATAATTTTCAACAAAGTTGGAAATAAGAATAAGGATTGATTGAAAATATATTATAATATAGCCATTAACATCATGCTGCAGAAAACATATTTAATTTTCAAATAACTGGTAGATTATACAAATAATAATATTGCTTTCCTTTGGATATTAGCATTGGTAAGAGTACTTTTTGCCAGGCATGATGGTGCACCCCTGCAGCCCCAGCTACTCGGGAGGATGAGGTGAAATCACTTGATCCCAGGAGTTCGAGGCTGCAATGAGCTATGATTGCACCACTGCACTCCAGCCTGGGCAGCAAAGTGAGACACTGTCAAGCAAGAAAGAGGAAGAGAAAGAAGAGTTGTTTTTCCTTTTATTTCAAGCAAAAATCAAAAAACCAATGGTTGAGCTTAGTTCAATTAAACAAAACAAAACAAACCTGCTGGGTGCTTCCTCTGCTCCAAGTACTGAGCAAGAAATAAAGTGAATAAGCCCCTGCCAGTCACGTAACCACTGAATGAGAGAAACAGCTAAAACGTTACACATAAAGCAGAATGGGAAAAATGCATGGAAATTATGAGTTTGAGGACATTTTGACTTGGCCAAATGCCCCATTCCCTTTCTCTACTTCCAGGTCATTGTGGTATTTTAAATGAACTTGAAGTTACCCCTTAGGATAGGGTTATCCCTGATGAAATGGGCACACCAGTCAAATTGGAATTTCAGATAAAGGACAAATAATTTTTAACAGAATTATGTCCTATGCTTACTTACACTAATACATATACATATATGTTATTTATCTGAAATTCATATTTATCTGGGCTATATCTGGAAACATTAAGAATAATTTATAACATCTTATATTTGTATAAGGCACCATTTCACCAATCTTTTCTTCAGAACACTAATTTTGTAAAACTCAGCAAAAAGGGCAATATGGTCCCAAAAGCTGAGAAGGCATTTGGTGCCGTAGCTCCTCTTGCTCACAGCTGTAACTTGGAGTGATCGTCACTCGTTTTGACAACCAGGGTAGACTGGACTCATTCTAGCTGTTAACACCTCTATAGCAAGACCAAGAAGGGACTGGAGATCCACGTGGTGTGGTTTACACCTCTGAGCGTTTGCTGTGTGCCAGCCACAACACTACATGCTTCACATCTCACTAACCCTCGCACACTGTGAGGAAACTACTGAGAGTTTCTGCATGAGGAAATGCTTCAGAGAGGTTCAGCAACTGGCCAAAGGTCGCACAGTTGTAAGGGACAGAGTTTCAATCTTTTGCCTGTAGACTTAGTCAATAAAGATTTGTTATAGGCATTAGCCCATCAAAGGTTCTAAGGTGTCTAGAGTGAGGAAAACTTTTGACTTTGTTTAAATAACCATTTCCTGGAAGCGCCATCTAAAATACTGGTAGGGGCCAGGAGCGGTGATTCACATCTGTGATCCTAGCACTTTGGGAGACCAAAGCAGGTGGATGACTTGAACCCAGGAGTTCAAGACCAGTCTGGCCAACATGGTGAAAACCTGTCTCTACTAAAAATACAAAAATTAGCCAGGCTGGTGGCATGCACCTGTAGTCCCAGCTCCTTGGGAGGTTAAGGCAGGAGAATTGCTTGAACCTGGGAAGCGGAGGTTGGGGTAAGCCAAGATCACACCACTGTACTCCAGCCTGGGAGACAAAGCAAGACTCTGTCTCAAAAAAAAACAACCAGGTAGGGTGTTTTATATTTATATCTACATAAATCTATACCTTATCTAGATATACTATATTATATTGATACATATATATTATATTAGAATTACTATTTATAATTATGTTATAAATTTTATTATATTACATATAATTGGTTCTGTTTTTCTGAAGAACCATAACTAATGCATTAAATTTAGAATACAAACCCTTTTAGTTGGAATGAGCCTAATAAAAATAATTATCATCCCAAACCAACTTTATGTTACCATTTGTCTTTGATAGTATTAAATTATCATTATATTAAATTCCTAGAAGCACTATAGAAATGGCAGCAATGTATTTATATTATATATAATATAGGCTATATTATTAGATATTAATATATTATATTACAATTGTATTATAATAATAATATTATATTGGTTCTGTTTTTCTTGTCACCTTAACTAATACATTCAGTTTAGAACATAAATTCTATAGTTGGAATGAGCCTATAAAAATAATTACCATCCCAAACCAACTTTAGGTTATCACTTGTCTTTAGTATTATTAAATTATTTTTATATTAAGTTCCTAGGAGCACAATAGAAATGCTGGCAGAATGTTTATATTAAATATAATATAAATTATATTTAGTAGATGTACATATATTACATTATGATGACATTATTGTTATATATATATATATATAATACAATGGGTTCTTTTTCCCTGGGGAACCTTAACTAATACATCTAGTTCAGAGCATAATTCTATTAGTTAGAGCCAGCCTAACAAAAATAATTATCATGCCAAACCAACTTTAGATTATCATTTGTTTCAAGGTCATAGTTCTCAGCCTTAGTTGCTCATTAAAAATACTAGGGGAGGCTGAGCATGGTGGCTCACACCTGTAATTCCAGCATCTTGGGAGGCCAAGGCAGAAGGATTATTTGAGGTCAGGAGTTTGAGACCAGCCTCACCAACATGGCAAAACCCTGTCTCTACTAAAAAATACAAAAATGAGCTGGATGTGGTGGCACATATTTGTAATCCCAGCTACTTGGGAGGCTGAGGCAGGAGAATCATTTGAACCTGGGAGGTAGAGGTTGCAGTGAGCTGAGATCAAGCCACTGCACTCTAGCCTAGGCAACAGAGTAAGACCCTGTCTCAAAAAAAAAAAAAAAAAACTTGAGGCATTTCTGAAAGCCTAGGGAACCCAGAAATTCTCATTTAATTGATCTAAGAAAAGGGAGGGGTACATGTTCCTGGGAGATTCTAATGCCCAGCCAAAGGCTGTGGGAGCTGTGAGTGACCCCGCCCACACCTAACCGAGTGCCCCCTACTCTGCTAGTCAGTCAACAGAACACCAGCCAACTTCTCTAAGCCAAGAGCTGGTTATTTCCAACCTCCCCTAGAAGAGTTCACTTAATACCATAAGAAGTCATTTTCTCTTTTATCTACTGCAAGAATTAACTTTGTGTAATTGCCATCCTTTTGAGTTAAAATATTCTTTGTTTTTAAACAAATAAATAAAAAAGCTTAGCCATTTTGAAATTACCAGTAGGGAAGAAATCAGGTGGTAAAGGAGAGGAATCATCAATTACTGAGAATACTCCTGTGCCAAATATCTCTCCACATCCTTTTCTTAAATTTATTCATTCATTTTTAAAATTCAACTTACAGCTCTTGAGATCTTTACTTAGGAGGTGTCAGGCAATGTTCTAGACATCTGGCATATATCACTGGACAAAACAGTCCTGCCCCATGAAGTTTTATTCTGGCTTACCCCTAGTATATGCCAGGCTCTGAACTAAGTCCAAAACAGATAAAGCCACATAAAAAATGATCCCTGCCCTTTCACCTCCCCACAAAGCCAGCTTTACTAATAGAAAGGCTTTTTACAGAAAAGGAAACTGTGACTTGTCTAAGTTAAAACCTGTGAGTGTTGAAGTCAGAGCTCCAGTGTTTCCTGTGTACCTTACCACCTATTTGAAAAATGATGGGTAGTTCTCTTAAACTGTGAAGAATTCGTGTAAGTTCTTAAACAAAATAGTGAAAATATTAAGATCATGCTTGAGAAACCTAATTCTTGCCACCTCCTTACATATTTTAAGTTTGGCTTAATGATGTCTCTGTGCATAGTGATCTGTAACCTAACTGGATGTATAAACAGGTTGTAACTTACTCTTGTACCAGTCACCCAGTTTTGGCCAATCAAAGGTGACCAACCATTCAAACCATGTTCAAATAAGGCAAACGCCAAGCTGTAACCAACCCAGCTATTTTTGTACCTTGCTTCCATTTCCTATACGTCACTTTTCTTTTTCTGTGCATAAATTCTCTCCTACCATGTGGCATCACAGGGTGATCTGAACCTCTTCTGGTTCTGGGGTTGATCCATTCATGAGTCATTCTTTGCTCAGTTAAAGTCTGATAATTTAAGTCATCTAAAATTTTTCTTTTAACACAATCAAGAGTCATAGATTGCTTAGTCTGGAGAAAGTACTCTTGACTCTATGCAGTCCCATGAAAAACGACATTTAGAAATGGTTTTCCTTCCCTGGCCTCCAAAGAAGCAGGTGCTTTCATACTCTGAAATGCAGCATCCTCATCTGTAAGATGCAGGGGCTAAATGATGACTATGGTTCTTTCAATTGTTAACTTTCTGTGAGTCACTTCTTCATTGCATGTGTCAAGAAGCATGGCATTGAAGACCTGCCTTTGCCAATGCTTAGAGGTTAGAGGATGCAAAATGAGTGTGATTGGGTACTGAGTCAATAACCATCTTTCATTAATCTCAGGGAGCAAAGGCAGGGCTTCCATGGGTGTCCAAGGTCCTTACTCAGAATCAGGGTGCATGGCAGCACCCTTATTAACTACAGATTCAGAGTCACAGAAGACATTTACCAGATGCATATTTTCTGCCAAACCCTGCGCCAGCTGTTAGTAGAGCATTACTTATGAAATATTTGGTAATGTGGATGAAAAGGCAGCTTTTCCTGCTTACATGATACAGAAATAAGACTTCAAATATCTATTAAAATTTTATTCATCTCAGGAGCCATGGTTTCTAATTGTGTTTGATCTGACACTTGTTATGATTCAGGAATTCACATCTGAGTTGGTTACATGATGCTATAGTTGGCAACATGATTCTTACTGCCACCATCACAAATAGAGGTCAGAAAATGTTGCCTATGTGAAAATAAACGCCATTTCTGGCACCTAAAACAGCTCTTTTCTCACCTTCCTATGATGAGGTTTTATTGAGCTTTGGCAGGAAAGAAAAGGAAGAAATCTGCATTCAGATTTCAGGAGTAAAGAGGACGCTCATTAACAAAGCTGTTTCAAGATCTATTGAAATGCTCCACCACAAATGTGTGCCCTATTGCTAAAATCACTGTCATTTCTATGCTTTTCTTCTCCCTTCAATCACAACCACCTAATTTTCAGTTCCTATAATTGCTAAAAGCATTTATGCCTTATTGTATGGGTTACAAATATCTATTTTCCTGCTCTGTTCATACACATTTGGGAGCATCTTAAAATGCTGAAACACTGGCAAATCTTAATATGTTTCGTTTGAAAGAATTATGATCCAAATCTTAAAGAAACTGGGAGTAAAGTACAGTTTTTGCTGCTTGGCTACTGTAATTCCTGGACTTTCATCTTGGTGTTGAATGCAGGGGTCAGATTCTATGCAGTTGTTTAATTAATGGTGTTCTAGTAGTCAAAGCCATGTCTAAAATCCCAGTTGCTTAATTCTTTAGTAATGTCAACATTTCTAAATTTCACGCAGCCCAGGAGGTTTTTCCACTTGCTTTAAATCTGTGCTTTGCCGCCTTGATACCGTTTGCTATGAATGTTCAATTAGGTGTTCCGAGATCACCAAGAATAGAAGAGACACACCCCGGGTCGTCAGAAGTTTAACCTTGGAGAATACCATGAAGGGCAATTCTGGAAGAAAAAGGAGAAGGGAATTCCTCATAGGTTTAAGATCAGAAAGCGGGGGAGGTGGGGGTGCTCTTAAATGCCTCAGCCCTACTGCTAGCACAGTGGGGACTATTAACACATCATATATTTTTTTTTCCTGCACTTACTCAACCTTGCAGAGGGACAAGTTGCTCAATGACTTACCAGAAGACAATTGCTATTTTTAAAGATGTCTTTCTTATTTTAACTACAAGGACTTGGCTTGCTTGGAGGCTCTCGCTTTTGCTCAGGAGTCTTTAAATGCAAATGAGGGAAACCCCAGGTTATACAGCATCTGCTTCTGCGGGTTTTCAATCCTGTTACCTTAGCAACATTTGCCCTTGTATTCCACGTGCCACCTTGACAGCCTGCATAATATAAGGGACGGGGCGGAGCAGGGGCTGGGGATGGGAGCCTGCACAAAAAAGTGGGGAGCACGGACGTTTAATATCGGTTAGTAGCTTGGGATACTTCGGATAATGGCCGGGCAATGAAAATAAAAAGCCCCGTTTCCAGAAGTAAATAACTTGGGGAGAAATAAGCACGCTGGTTCAAAGGAGGGGAAAATATAACAGAACTAGTCGGACCTAAGAGAGCAGATATTTTCCAAAAATATCCTTCCCACCAGCCGTGCTGCAGATGTGTCACTGTGGCTCAGAGAGGCAGACCATCTGCTGCAGTGTTTCCCTGGAAACCCCCAGCAACGCCCCTCCCGGAGCTCCTCCGCGGCCTCCCCCACTCCATCCCTGCGCAGCCAAGGAGCTTGCTGGTGATGTCACTGCTGCTAGCTGGGAGGGAATCCCAGGACCTGCGTCCCTCTGGTGGAGCCAATCATGGTCGGTTCTGGATGCTGGAAACCTGGGGCTTTTAACCAGAAGGAATTGCAAAAGCAATATGCAATTCATCACAGTCCACAAAGCACAGTTCCTAACAGATTCCGAAAACGTGATTTAAAAAAAAAAAGTGTTGAGATTTACCTCTAAAAGTGGGCTAGCCTGCAGTGGCAGGGCGGCTGGCAATTCTCTACGGAGTTTTAACCTACACTCAATGGATGCATGAAAAAAAGAAATGAAATGATTTTTTTAGCCACTTTAAAAAATAAAGGTAATGAATATTTCTTATATATATGCATATATATGTAGTTCATTACAATTGTTGCTTCTGCAGAAAATTGGAATAGAAATCTCAGATGAGCTGTAGTTACACGGAGATCTACAGCAATGGAATATTTAGCGAGCATGCATTTTGTTATCCACGGCTGGTAGGTGAAATATTTCCTCTACCCGCCTTGATGCACGGTAGAGAAGTGGGACCCGCTTCCTTTTCCCTCTAATAGAGAGTTAACCTCCTCTGGGTAGAGTTGAAAATATGAACAGACCTGCCTTTGCAAGACTGTGTTGCCTCTAAATATGATTTAACTCACATGTTCAGAATCTTAGCAATAAATAAATGAAACGAGTTAGTAAGAAGGGGTAAGGCAAAAAAATAGAAATAGATATTATGGAGATCTTATCCCTTATTCAAGGATTACAGATTATTACAGCTTTGTTGTCATATTATTTCTAGGCAGTAAATCATAGTAAAGTAGTAAATTCATAGGGAATGAATTAATCTCCTTTTTGTTTTGTTTCCTCTGAGAAAGAGGGAATGATTACAGCATGTATTGATTGGATACTGATTATGGAATGATTCCATTGTATTTGTTGTCACAGTAGACTAAATGTTGAGCCTATGAATCTATTGTGTTGACATTGCCAGAAAATAGTTGTATTTTTTTTTAAACTGGTCTAAAAGAAAAAAAAATGAACATACATCTTGGTATTTTTTTGTTCTCTTCTCAACTGTGTTTAGTGTTTTTTTTATATTCAGAGGATTTCAGTCACACATTTACAATTCTTTACTTATCTGTCATTCAAATCGTTGTTACCAAAACAGTTTGCTCTTTTTTTCTCATTCACTAAGCATTCCTTTTACAGCTAAGCTAAAGTGTCTAGGTGACAACACACGCACACACACACACACACACACACACACACACACAAACTCTTTTCCCATGTAACAAACAGAAAGATATGCATAAATGTATACATCTTTTCAGTAACATATGTACACAATGGTCTTCAGTAAGATTTTTCTAGAAACAAAGGTGGATGCTACTTCATTTCATATTATTGTAATGTGCTAAACTCTATGTAAAAGTAGACTAAAAAAGAGATAAAGATAAACATGAGTGGGCTCTCATAATGTCTTTTTGTTTTATTTTGTTTTTTAGTTAATCTATGGTTTTTTAACTCCTTCTTTCTCTGACTCTTATGAATGACACCAGGAAGAGTTATTGTAAACAAGTGGAATTTCTAAAGTTCTATGTAACTGTTAGTTTTTTCACTATATGTATGGTTTAGTTTATGAAACTAATCTTTGAAACAGTTAACCCCTAGAAACAGAGAGAAAGAAAGAAACTTAAAGAAATCTTAACCTACTATAAATCCTGTTTTCTCTACCATTCCCCAAGTTACATCCAGGACAAGTCCTTCTTCTTCAAAGCCATTCTGTCAGCCCATAGCTTTTTTATCTTTTCAAACCTTTAATTGCACCGTTAGCTACGGAACCTTGATTTCCTTAATTCTTCCCCCACCATCACTGCAAACCATCACATTTTGCCCTCAGATCTTCTAGTTCCCTGGAAACACGATTTCCATCTGCCACCACCAGGTAGAAGGTGCCACCACTTGAAGGGATCTGCCCTGTGAAAAATGAGGAAATAAACTAATAAAAATGGCTGGAGAAAGTGACCAGCCAAAACACAGCTTCATAGTCTTGCCTGTTTCAAGTAGATTCTATTTCCATTTTGCTGGTGGCAGCAGTAAGCAAATAAGCAATGTTGCCAATCTGAAAACAGCCTGCATTCAAGGTATTCAATCAATCAAAGAGAGACAATGGCATTGTCTCAAAGATCAGATGTTTTGTAGTAGAAACTATATTGTTCTGCTTTTCTTTACTTCACTGATCAGATAGACAGGGAAAAGTAGAACAAAATAGCATGCCTTTGATTTGCAAAGTAAATCATAGCAAAGATAAAACAGGAATAACTAGAAAACACCTGACAATTTTAGAAAAATGTGATTTCCGATTACTAGGAAAGATAATAAAGAACATTCATAAAATGTTTAAATTCATTATCTTAAAATGATAACTTCTATAACTGGAAATTACTGTGCAGCTACCGCTTTGTATTTTAATGGTGTGAAATTACTTCGGGGTTCTATTTGATTGCATTACAAAGATGTAATACTTTGCCATAATTAGGTTCAAATCTTGCAAAAATAGAAACCTTCACTTTTCAGTTTTATAGTGGAGATTTTTAGGCAATGCTATTCAATGGGAGGATATAATTTGCTATTTCTATGACCTTAAGTGAGTCATTTAATCTCTCTGACCCTTGGTTTCCTTCTTTGGTTGAAAATAGAGACAGTAATACTTGACCTCTGTCTCCAGATTTTGGTCAGGTTAAAGGGGCCAATAAAAACGAATGTGATTTTGTAAATAGTGATACACACATCTGATGTACTGTTGTGTATTTTCACACTTTTTCAGCAGCACTCTAGCTAGTCAGTCCTTGTCCTTGTCAACTGTATGTGATCATGATGCCCTCTAGTGACTACACTTTGTAGATGCTGTAGGCCCCAAGGAATCCTTGAGAGGAAAAAAAAAAGAGCTTAATGAAGTTAGAGAAGGCAAGGGAGGCTCGTAGCAAAAAATTATGGGTATAAACCAATCAAAGCAGCAGGAAAAAAAGCAGCAGCTTACTATGAGTATGAGAACAAGATGCACAAAGAGGGAGAAGAGAAAAGAAGTGGAATAGGGAGACAGGTGAAATGTGGCTGATTTTGGAAGAGCTCCCTGTGGCCTGGAAGGAGAAGAATAGGAATCTCTGCCCAGCTTTGTTTATAACCAGCAGTAGATCCTTTGGCTTATGCTAAGCTCTGCCCTCCATGACTGTGAAATGAGATAGTTAAAAATTAAGGTTCAGAACTCTTTGAGTCAATGTATGAAGATGAGTGAAAAGTTCCATGAAAATGAGACCTGAAGGAGGAAGGGTCTGTGGAAACAATTTCCAGAATCTTGTTTAATGTATCTGAAGTCATCTCAGTGTTGCAATATCTTAATAACAACCAAGTGGCTGAATGAAGCAAGCTCATGTGGAGTTTGGTGGATCATTGGTGACCCTGTGCTCCTGTAGTAACAGGAGTGTTTTGCAGCATAGCTCCACCCTTCACGAGGATCCAGCCCCTGTGAGATTGTGTCCTCTTAGACTGAACACCTAGGAACCCCACTGACTACCTGCCTGAAGAGCTCCTTCTTCTTTTCTAAATTAATCCCTCTTTACTGAAACTATCTGAGAATCAAGTGATCTTCCAGTGGGAGAATCTTTAAATCCACCTTCTCCTTTCAAATTACAGATGCTACAATCCTGACTTCATTGGGCTTAAGTCATGCTTTCCCTAAACCAATGGGGTATTACAGGAAAGTCATCAAAGTCCACAAGAACTGCATAATTAAACCAGTGATGATACAATAATCCAGAAGTCTGTCATTGCTCTCTCTAGACAAAAGACCAGTCAAGGATGAGCATTTGAACTAACTTTACTGAAAGACAGGATGACACAGCTGAGTGGAAAGAATACTGCATTGGGGTGAGAAGGTGTAGGCTTTCATTCTGACTTGGACATTTGCTGTCTGCATGATCTTCTGCAATATTCTAAACTTATCTAAGCCTCATTTATACAATGGGAATGAATCCACTTGTTCATATATATTAAAGATTTTCAGTGTGCTGGGCACTGTGTTAAACTCCCAGATGGCAGTGAGAAACAAATTCTAGAACTTTTGAGTCATGATAAAGATGAAACAGGTGTCATCCTTTAAAAACTGAAATGTTGTAACAGAGTAAGGTACTACACATTCCTAAAGCAACGTAAAACAATAGGGATTTTTCCAACCTTAAAGAGCAGCATTTAAAATTGAGTCTCGCTTTGGGAGCCTGTGATCCGTGGGAACATTGGAAATGACATCAGCCACAAAGTCTTTTTTCTTCCAGTGAAATGCAAAACCTGCTACCTCCCTGGTGCTATTAGCTCAGCCAAATAGTCCTCTGTTAGTAAGTGGACAAAGTAGTTACTGCACGGCTGACTGCAACCCTTTATTTAAATATTTCCCTCATGTCTAGATAGGATATGTCTAATGTCATATGCCTAATAGCTTTTCAGCATCTTTCTGCACAGAAAGGAAGGAAAATAAGCCTTGTCATAGCCATGAAGTGTCCCCACCACCAGGGTTTCTTCTCTGCTACCCCTGTGCTGCCTGGGAATGCTAAAACAATTTTATGGGGCCACCAGGTGGCAGTTAGGGCAAATGGTTTTAGTTTTTTTCTTTCCACATGGTTGGGGCTTAGGAATGGAGAAGCAAGCCTTGGAAATAAAAGCATTATGGAGCACTTGAGGGTACCAGGCCCTGTACTATATGTGGTATATACAATACCTCACCCAATCCTTATATCAACATCTGTTAAATATACTATTGAACAGATGAAGATAGAGAAATATGGGAAATAAAACCTCTTCCTGTAATAAGCAATTAGAAAGTACCACAATGCGAATTCAGCTGCAGAAGACACCACAGGGAAGTTTCATTCCACTGCAGCAGTGTCTAAAAACTGAAGATGGAGAAAGTGCAGAGTGTGTTATTAAAATAATTTTTTTCAAAAAAAGCATGTTAAGAGTCTGTTAATAAATTGTGTAACTAGTCAGTTTCCCACCTCCTAGTCTTTCTATCTTTATTTCCAGCTTACCTAGGTTTGTCACTATTCTCCTTCCATAGTTTGATTATCTCCTTAACTTTTAGATTCTATCTGTTTTACTCCTCTTTATAAATAATTTTTAAAAAATCTTCACCTGAACCTGTTCAGGAACCTGTTGCTTTAAAGACTGAAGATATGGCTCTAGACTCCTTAGTGTTTCCAGTAGAGAATCTGCAGAGAGAATTTCACCGAAGCAAAATTAAAAATGGAATATTTGACTTTTTATTTTCATGTCCCCAAAGATTTACTAAACATGAAATCTGATTTGGCCAACGTTTTCTACCAATATTTCCGGCTCTTGATGTGAAACTAGTTAAAGTGATTTTTTTTCCCTTCAATCAGCACATTTTTAAACTTAGAAAATCTATTACTCAAATTTAGCATAAAAATATGCAGCCATCTCATTATCCGCTTTTTGCATATTGCCAAGGGCTTGCTATGTATGCGTGTTCTGTTTGGCAGACGTTTTGGGTAACTACTCTTCTCAATGTGTAACTACTTTATTTCAATGCATGTTTCAAGATGAGTGTTAAAGAGTATATTGCTTTAGGAAACTTGTCCTTTTCTGGCATTTGAACTTGCCTAAATTAGAAAAAAAAAATTCCGATTCCACCCCTTTTTTTCTAAAAATATTCCAAATCATTAGATGAAACTGTTAAAGATAACATTTCGAAAGTATATCTCCTCTATGGTGATTAAAAAGTGTTTTCCATTTTTGGCCCATTGCTCTTTTCCTGGGGCATACCATTCGATTATAAAGCTTTTTGGATGGAAGTATCACAGGACAGCAAACATGAGAACGGGGGAAATGATTTTGCATGCAATTTTTTGTCATCTGGCTGCACCGTATGGGAAATAATTTTTCCCTGTCAAAATGTCAAGTTGTTTTGACTTCACAGCAAAAGAGGAAGGAAGTTCTTAAATGTAGAACAATAACTCAGCTCACTGCTGATTTATATTTTTCTATCCTTACATCACAGCAGAGAGATAAAATATGTCCTACAAATGTCCATGCAGCAACTCATATTCACCTGGCATAATTTTGTTTATTGTTTGAGAAAATAGTATTCTGGGTAATAATTCTGAAACATGCACAGTGTTGGTATGAGTATGTCTGAATATTTCTGGCAAGGGCCATTTATGCCTTTCTCCATTTACTCTGGAGTTTTCTTGAACTGAGCAGTTTGGACAAATGACACACATTTCAAGAATTCCAACTGTGGGAGTGTTTCACTCACAGTATTGTGCTTCCTTCCAAGAGCCAGGTCTGGTGAACACGCTCAAGAGCCTTGTAACATGTTCCAAGCTATGCAGAAGTGCTTAATTCATTCACTAGTCAAAGACTAACACATTTACAGCAATAAATTGCATTATAGGCATTCTTTCTTCATGAATCTATTCATCCCATTAAAAAGGGAGGAATTCCAATTAAATGAAGTGACATGTGCTAAGTAGTACAGTATAAGATTTTTTTAAAGTACACCATGTTTTTCATGGATTATTTTAAGGAAAAACTATTTTAAGAAAACAGCGTCCTATTTTTGGAAAGTCTAGTCCCAAACTTCACAGGGAAGTTAGAGGTAAACTGTTAAAGTCATTGAGAATTGGTATTTTTCAAGCCACAGTGAATGCAATCAAGCATTTTTCTGTTTCTCCGTTCTGAATTTTTTTTCCTGAGGCTTGAAGAAGCAATACTGGTTTCACTTTTCACATGAGTCAAGTTTATACTAGCTGAGCACCCTGATTCATTAACACCTTTCTCCCCAGGGGAGACCAAGCTCAAATCCATCAGTAGAATACACACCTCGGACCTCTCCCCTTCTTTCTGGCCTCCTGCTTCTCAGGTATGTGCCACAACATTTCTGATTGCCACCGCCAGGTGACAAAAAGAAAAAATGAGTGGCAGTGAACCAGAAGAGCTTGGGCCGTCTATTTTATCCTAAAATCGGTTCAGAAATATGAGATTTGTGCCAATTAGTAAGCACAGTGGGAATCCAGGCATACGAGTTGTCAGCAACATTTGAATATATAATGTTTATAGATATTTTGCTTTCTCTTAGATATTAAGAATTGTGTCTTGCTTTTAACCTCCATCACTTGTTTTTCTACTTTGTTGAAAGTTTTCTGGTTGGTTGTTTGTTTACTGCAACAGTGAAGTTATTATTCTTGAAATTTTCCATTATGATTGGTGGTATTTATATAATAATTTCTTGATATTAGTTAATTGATATCTTATATTTACTAATTTTACCTCCAAACTGAGTAAAGAATAGAATGAAATGGCATTCCATTTACTTATCAGTATAAATGGATATTAAAATTGCTGCTCTTATTCCCAAAAATAAACTCAAATAAAGTTCACAAATGAAAGTTAATAACTAAATTTTACTAACAGCAGCTTCAACTTAAAGTTTCCATATAATTAATACATCATGAGTCCCATTGGGATGAGTTGGACTTGGTAACTTCTAAAGCCTTTTGTTTCTACTACTTTTCAGTTCTAATGTTCAATCGTAGCTTGAGCATCTGGATAGTTTCAGTATGAAGAAGATGAAACCCGCTTGTGATATGATCTACTTTCAGTGTCAGGATGGAATCATTTATTAGTTATTTAATTTAATTTTTAACATGTGATAGAGAACACCTGATTTTTCTACAATGTATAGGAATGTCAGTTCATTAAATAGATTTTCCTCATTAGCAACTGCTTACCAATGACTATGCTGTACATAAAGCAAGAGTATTATACTCTGATTTTGATTACAGATAATTGAAGTAAATTTAATTAGATTCATATGAAAAAAATAAGAACTCTAACAATTATGACATATATATGTGTGTGTGTATGCGCATGTTTGTGTGTGCATATGTCATATCTAAGTATAGTTGAGGTATTTGCATGTGCATACTTACCAAGTTAAATGTCCTCTTATCCCACAAAGTTCTCTTTAGAAATAAATTTTAATCTCTTGTTTGTAAAACCAAAATTTCCCACCAAAGAAATACATACAAAGAAGTGTAGGTAAAGAATTCAAATGATTGACTCGGTCTTAAAATGATTTGATAGCTCTTTCTGCACCAAGAAGCACAGAAAATCTCAAAGCAGGCCTGTGCCAACTCAGTACAAAATAAAATCCTTCCTAAAGAGTGCATTATCTTCAATGGGAAACGCCACAGTACACCTTGGCATCACCAAGTCAATTAGTGCACCGGAAAGATGCATGATATTTCCTGTTGGCAACCACAAAGTGAGAGAATTGGAAGGCTACTGGCCCTGTTGTGTGCCAAGGCCTAAAAATCATGCAAGGAGGTGAAATGATGCATGCCAAGAAAATAGCAACCACAGGAAGCAGCAAATAATGCAAGGTTTTGTGTCTTTACATGTAAATACTCATTTACCAGGGCGGCTTTAAATTGACAGCTTTTGGGTTTGTGAGGATATTGTCAGTCAGGGTTCTCCTGATTGGGCAAGATGAACGAGTGAACAACATCACTAGGGGCCCGGGGTAGATGAGATACTCACTCATTCCTGCGCCTGCTTTAGCCCCGGCAGTGTGGGAATGGGGAGAAGGCCAATGGTCTCAAGGCAGTTTCCAGCTCTCTGGCAAACAAGACAAGGCCATGGCTATAACAGACACCCTCTGCCAGGTTCTAAAACCTCTCTCTTATGACCTTCTTAAGATCTTTAAAGCACCATTAGCCCTTGGCCAACAAAAGAGAAGAAACAGAGTCAATGAGGAAAATGCTGCCAAGACATTTTCTTCTTAAGATCCTTAAAGCACTATTTTCCCTTTGCTAACAAGACAGATGCAACCAAGAGTCAATTAGGAATATGTTGCCAAGACATTGCCATACAATTTCTACTGTAATCAGTTTTGGGTTTGATGCAGTATAGAATTCTCTAGACACAATTTTTTTTCTTACTGGATCACACAAACTTATTGAGAATATAGAGTAGAGGTGGATGGAACCACTCATTAGAAATTGCTGTCCTGCCCCAGAAGAATCTTCAAGACAAAGGTTGCAAGACTATCTTTGACCTTCCTGTCCCTAAACACTCCTCAACCCCAAGCCAGACACTCTACCTAAAAGTTTTCACACCTTGCCTTTTACTAATAGCAATCATACCTAGGAGGTATATATTATTGTTAATCAGGAAACTCTACAAGGCTTCAGGAGGTAGCTTAGTGGGTATTTGTTAAGTCTGATACCTTTCCTTTCAACATTTAGCTGAGACTAGCTATACTAAGAGCATGAACTATAACTGTGGAACACAGAGGAAGGGAGAATGTTCTCCAAATCAGTGTGTGCTGAGGTCAGCTTGGGGCAGCCATTAATTCCTGGAAGGTGACAGAGATAAGGTTGCAGAAAGGGAGATGGTTGAAGACAAATGTCTTATGTCTTAAATTGCTGCTAAAGTAAGATGGCTCTTTGGAGATGCCATCATCAACAAGAACATACCACCTTTGCTCTCTTCCTGCCATCCCTGCATTTCTCAGGCTACTGCTCCTAAAACCCAGAACTCTGAAGTGATGGAAATAGAGAGTACCCATGGCAAGGAAGAAATTGGAGAGTAGGAAACTCAGGGAAATTGATCCTGAGGAAAGTGAAAAGTGACTAAAACATTTTGAGCAGACAAAAGTCAATGAATCAAACATAGAAACAAGAGATGGTAGGAGGTTTTCATAAGAGTCCAAATGGAGTCATGTCACTGCAGTAAAATGGAAGAAAAAACAAGAGTATAAATGAAGTGTCAGAGATGTTTAGAAACAGGATCTTTAAAAACATTCATTTTAATTGTTATGGGTACATAATAAGTATATCTATCCGTGGGGTACATGTGAAGTTTTGATACAAATATATAATATGTAATAATCATTACATATTAATGGGGTGTCCCTCACCTCAGGCATTCATCATGCTGTTGTATTAGAAACAGTCCAATTCTCCTTTAGCTGTTTGAAAACATACAATACATTATTGTTAAGTGTCGTCACTCTGTTGTGCCATCAAATACTAGATCTTATTCTTTTTATCTAACTATATTTTCCCCCATTAACCATCTTCACTTTTTCCTCCACCCAGTTACTCTTCCTAGCCTCTGGAAACCATTATTCTGTCATCTATCTCCATGAATTGAATAGGAGAAATAGGATTTTTGACTGTTGAGACAGAAGTAGGAAAGGAAAGGAAAGAAAGGGAAAGGAGTAAAAAATGACTCAGGTTTCTTACCTAGGAAATTGGTTTAAAAAAAGGTATTTTAATAAAAAGGAAAGTTGAATGAGGAGACTAATTTGAAGGAGAAAATAGCCTACTTTTAGATGTATTAAATGTATCAAATTTACGTGTTGTATAACAGGGCTCAATCACAATTCTGGCATAAATTTATATATTTTATAGAATAGTGTTAACTTGATAAAAAAAAAAAGCATGTATTTTGTTAAATGACAGAAACTAGAACAAAGGGCATATTATATTATTATTCTGCTTTGTAAGAAAAAGTAGGTTTTTCATATGTATATAAAAAGGGAAATTGAATGTGATATACTCTGGGGTATTAATAATAAAAATTGTGAATTAAATTTCTTTCTTTAGTTTATATTGCTTTTCCAAACCTTCTGATTTTTCCAGCTTGAATGTACATTTTTTGTTTGGAATATGGCACTTAAAGTTATTTTTCAGCAGAGTGCAGTGGCTCATGCTTGTAATCCCAGCATTTTGGGAAGCCAAGATGGGTGAATTACCTGAGGTCAGGAGTTCGAGACCAGCCTGACCAATATACAGTAAAACCCCATCTCTACTAAAAATAGAAAAAATTAGGCAGGTGTAGTGGTGTGCACCTATATTCCCAGCAACTCTAGAGGCTGAGACAGGATTGCTTGAACCCGGGAGTCGGAGGTTGCAGTGAGCCGAGATCGTGCCACTGCACTCCAGCCTGGGCAACAGAGCGAGACTCTGCCTCAAAAAATAAAATAAAATAATAAAAGTTATTTTTATTTTCTTTCCTTTTTTTTTTTTTTTATTTTGAGACATGGGGTCACTCTGTTACCCAGACTGGAGTGCAGCAATGTGATCACAGCTTACTGCAGCCTCAACCTCCTGGGCTCAAGTAATCCTCCCACCTCAGCCTTCCAAGTAACTAGGACTACAGGTGCACAGCACCATGGCTGGTTAATTTTTGTATTTTTTATAGAGATGAAGTTTTGCCATGTTGCCCAAGCTGGTCTCAACCTCCTGATCTCAAGTGATCCCCCCACCTCAGCCTCCCAAAGTGCTGGGGTTACAGGAATGAGCCACTGCACCAGGCCTTAAAAGTTATTTTTCAAAAACTTGATGATTCAAATCATTCAAGATGTTCTCATGCCAAAGAAAAGTTAGTTCTAGGAAGTTTGTGGAATCCTACAAGTACCTTTACAGATCAACAGAATTGCAGAGAAGGATACTGTTTTGTTTTGTTTCTCTGATTGTTCTGTACCTTATAGATATTGTGGTTACATTTTATGAAACAAAAGTAAGAATACATGAATTAAAAGTAAGATAGATTACTAAAATTTGGACCTGAAAATTTTATGGAAAGAGTAGACAGATGTGTAGAATTCATCCCAGCATAGAGTTGCCGGGATATTACGATGCTTCTTCACAGGGAGAGAAACCTGGCTACCCACATTATGAAGGAAAGAGGAAATAGTCTATAACTCTTATCAGGTGAATTAGCAAACATTCTTATTTCAGATGATTTTTGCTGACCTGGGTTGCGAAATTTCCTTAACTAGGTTCTATCTTTTACTTTTTATCCCGGGCTTTTAGCAAGGATCATGTGAAAATGGCCATTTCCACATTTCTGGCATATCATGTTTGAAGGTACTATCTAACAAGTATTACTCAGGATCCTTTGCATAAAAACCTCCACGATAAATTTCTTCTATACATTTTTACCCAAAAAGCTGGGTTCTCCTGAAAAACTGTTATCTATTCTTTTTATATATTATAATCATGGAATTCATTATCATTTCTACTTTTATCTACATGACTAAGCCACCCAAAGCTAATTATTTAGCTAATTCATGGTAACAGATTTTATTTGCTTCTCTTAAATCATGACTTACAAAATTGTATTTCTACATATACCATCTTATTGACTCCACTTATTCAGGTTGTTTACTACTTCACATTTCCTTTGAAGTGTACATTATTATTATTATTATTATTTTTGAGACAGGGTCTCACTCTGTTGCCCAGGATAATAGTTTGCTATCCCAGTTTTTAATTTTGAAAAGTGAGCCTCCCAGAAGCTAAGAAGTTACTTGTCCACTGCAGCCTCAACCTCCCAGGCTCAGGCTATTCACTCACCTCAGCCTCCCCAGCAGCTGGGACTACAAGTGTGTGCCACCACGCTTGGCTAATTTTTTTTTTTCTTAATTTCCTAATTCTTGTAGACATGGAGTCTTACTATGTTACCTAGGCTGGTCTTGAACCCCTGAACACAAGCAATCCTCCCACCTCCTCCTCCCAAAATGCTGGGATTATAGGTGTGAGCTACCACACCCAGCCATGAGTGTACATTATAAATAAATACCAATAATGCACCTTCACATGTGAAAAGGCTATAAAGTATGCAAATACATTATGGCAACATCTGTTAAGGGATAAAGTGATATTCTGTTGCCCATAACTCAAAAGAATATCATAAACCCTATGGTGTTCACATAAGCAGTAGAGCCTGTTCCTAATAGTTACATTTTATTGTTTATGTGTTTCATTAGGGAATGTCTGAAAGATGTCAAAATTTTTATTTCAGTAGCTTAGTTTTGCCACTAAACTTCAGTTTCACAAGTGTGTGTATTGGCTTAACTGTGAAAGTATTAAAATTATTGTATTGATTTTTCCTTGCAAAAGAAATTCATAAACATGAAATTATCACTGAAATTTGCATGCAAGAGAAAGTGATAAATATGATTTGGAAACCTATGCAAGGACTGAAGGTTGCCAAAATCTTTCTAAGTTTGCTCCCTTTGTGCACATTTACACTCTAATCACAGGTATTTTGAAGACTTAATTTTAACCAAAATGAAGAAAGCTAGGATAGGAATGGCTCTTTAGAAGAGTGAAAAATCTTCTAGCTATTTCTCCAGTTCCTAAGAAGCTTGGCCAGCCTTGTCTTTTCATTCTTAGCTCTACATTTGGCCTTAAGTAATGATTTCTGACATTGGCTAGATACCCTGAAGTTATAAGCAAGCATTCAAATATATCATCAGATTTCACCTTCACAATAATTCCATATAATCAGATTCAATCCTCATAATAGTTTGCTATCCCAGTTTTTAGTTTACAAAACTGAGCCTTCCATAAGCTAAGAAGTTACTTGTCTAAAATCACAACTTTAGATAACGCTAGACTCATTAAATCTATATTTGCTGGCTCTACATTCCATAGTCTTTCCATTTAATTGAACAAGATTTTAGCATAAAGTTGAAATACACAAAAGGAATAGGACAATGACTTTGTAATCATAATATTAAATGTAGCAGAAAGTATGGATGTCAATGGAATGTAAATTCTGGGCCTCCTCAAAAACTTAATAAACTCATCCTCTGTTAGTTGTGAAAGAAACAGGTTGGAGAGTGAGGAAATGTAGTTTTTGTTCCCAGTCATTATTGACCAACTGTGTGCTTTGATCATTATATTTGCTTTCTGATACTAATTATATTAATTCTTGCTCATAGAAATCTTCACTTCAACACACCCCACCTCTGTTTGATTCTTAACCTCGTACATAAGAGGTTTTTATTCAATGTCTCATTTTTCTTTTCAGAACAAGTATGTTGTAAGAATTAATTAATACTCTTAGAACCATTCAAGTAGTTGGTTTTAATTGGGTAATTTTACTTCCTGGTTAGCATATCACCCTGTCAGAGTCCTCAAAGTTAGACAAAGAAGGATGAAAGATGTTATGTATCCTTTTGGTGCTTCGTAAAGAACTGCTGATTTTCTACTGGAAAACAGATGCCTCACACTTGCAATCTCAGTGGTTTGGAAGGCTGAGGCAGGAGGATTGCTTGAGCCTAGAAGTTCAAGACCAGCCTGGGCAACATGATGAAACCTTATCTCTGTGAAAAAAAAAAAAATACAAAAATTAGCAAGGCGTGAACCTGTAGTTCCAGCTACTTGGGAGGCTGCGGTGGGAGGATTGCTTGAACCTGAGAGGCAGAGGTTGCGTTAAGCCGAGATTGCACCACTGCACTCTACCCTAGGGAGCAAGATTCTGTTTCCAAAGAAAGAAAAACAGCTGTGTGGTTTGGAGATCCCATGGCTGACAAACTGAAGGTCATGACTGACAAAGCCTCCATATCAGTGAATCTCAAACATCTGTTTACATAAATAGCGTCTGCTGGGAAAAAATACAAATTCCGAGCCGCGATCCCATTATGCTTGGTAAGTCTAGGATGAGACCAGAAGGGCTCATTTTAATGAGATTTTTAGATGACTTTGAATTTAGATTTAGTATTTATTCTGGTTTGTCCAGGGTTGAGGGGTTCCCTAGGACATGGGACTTTCAGTCTTAGGCAAACTGCAATAGTTGGTCACTCAGATTTCAGTGCAGGTGGTTAAGGTTTACATTTAAAAATACCATAGTAACCTAGATTTGGTTCCAAGAGTTTGGCTCAATTCAGGGCTAACAAAAAATCTGTTTAGGGCCATTTGGGGATTAGTGATTCTCAAAGGGTAGTCCTTGAATCACTTAATGAATACCTGTAGTTGAAGTACAGATATCTGCATTTTAACAAGATTCATGGGCAAATTAATGATTGATGACCACTGCCATCAAATCTTAGAATCACAACTGTTCAGCTTCTAAGCAAATGAAATTACCAAACTAGCTTGTCTGAGTGAGGCTGAGAGCGAGAAGTTATGTGTAATGTTTTTTGAGCTAAAATACATAGTCTACTATTAGGATCCTGGTTTCCACCATAAGTTTTTTTGGTTTTGTTTTTTATTGTTTTGTTTTTTGCTTTTCTGAAGTGAATGACATTGTTTTTTGGAATGAAAAGGTCTTGCCCCACCCTGCCAATGTATCTCTGCCTTTGAGACAATTTAGCCCTGGAATCAAACCTGGGAAGAAAATCATATTATGATGATACTAAAGAAAACACTGACAAATTTCGAAATTCCTCTCCTCTGTTCCCTGCTCCATATAACTTCCTTTTTTCTATTTATAAATACTGTAACTGCTCTAGAAACATGAAAAATAATGTAAATATTGAACAGAATGGAAAGGAATTTTAACTTTATTGATGAGTGGTAACATTACCCTTCCAGACTGATGCAGATGAGCTCGCCATAAAGGCAAAGTGAGTTCTTTTGGTCTTTAAGCCATGAATTGGAGTCTGGATAGTAGGGGTGGAAAACCGTTATTAGATCATCAGTTCACTTTCCTCTAAAGCAGCAGTTAAATTTGTTTTCATTGTCTCAGCTTACTTGTTGCTCAAAACAAAACAAAACAAAAAAAATTTTGGCTCCTTTTCATGGGGAATAAGACCAAACATAGAATACTTTTCTCTTAACATGTGTGATGCTTGAGAGGAGGAAGCAGCAGGAGGGAAACACAGAAGAAAAGTGGGAATCACAGTTAACGTAAAGGATTACTTTGGCTGTCCCCTTCAGCTAATGTGAACATTCTGGCAGTCAGATGCAGCCCTATGAGAAACATCTATTATACATCCTAAGTAGATGCTCCAACTGCTATTTTTCATGTACAGTTGACTCCAAGATGAGTGTGGTGCTATCACGGTGTGGGATAACAGAGATATACCATGAATCCAAGAGTCAAGATGGGAATGAAAAAACTTCAATAACAGAAACACAAAAACAAAACAAGCCACACCATCCTTTTAGCCATCAGAGATCACCGCCTTCAACTGTTTTTTGTAATCTCTCTGTACTTTATATCAGGTGCAGGAGAAGTATGCTACATAATTTATTTGTTGTCTATCTTTGGAGGGATTTATTTCCCTCTGCTGAACTTAATCTTTCCCTTATCTGAATATTTACTCAGTGTAAAGCTCCCTCAATTTTCTAAGTTCTTGAAAGAAAGCAAAACATATTGCAAAGCTCTGTCTGTTTCCTGCTAGATATGTTTCATGAAAGACTTCATTATGTCCACTTTCTTTCAAGTTTTTGTGTCAGGCCTGCATTGCTGTAATATCCAACATCTCCTGGAACATAAGGAAAACTAGAGAATCACTTTTTATTTTAGGTCCATTTTATTACATTTTTTTACCTCTCTTGCTTAACTACTTCAAATGCCTTTTCTCTGAAACTTTGTGCGTTTGAGGTTTTTGTTTTTTTTTTTTTTTTTCTTCTGAATTTTGGTGGACTGCAAGGGCACACAGCACTAGCTTATTTTTCCTGGTCAGGCAGTTTTGAATAGAAGGTGATTGTGTTTTCCAGAGATAAGTATATAAGTCTTTTCTCCTACTGGAGGAGGATTCTATTTTAGTAGTCTATTAAGTAGACAATGAGCATTGAGTTATGAGTTGATAAGTGGATCTGCTTACCACCTAGAAACATCAATCGAAACCATAGCCTATGGTTGCTTATTGCCTCTTTTTGATTTCTCTGTGTCTTCCTGGCTATTGTTATCATTTCGTTTTTGACTTGGGCTTGGACTGTTCAGCTTGGCAGTGTGAATTTTGTAGAATCAGTGACTTTTATAGTAACTTCCATGAGTTTTTCCTGCTGTGTTTTATTTAAGCAATTCACTAACTATTCATAAAGCCATCTCTGAAAACCTGAGATATATATCCAGGTAAATGTCTCTGGAAAAAAATACACACTCTGCAAATTTGCAAACAAACAGCAATTGCCAAGTTAAGTATGGTTATCTCTTGCAGTCAGTGCTGTGGTTTCAGTTTGAAAAAATAACATAAAGCTTTCTTGTCAGTTTTGTTCTTAGGGCTGTCTGATTCACTGAGTAGTTGGTGAGGGAACAAATATAGATATAATAATCTGTGCTTGCTCAAGAATTAAAAAGCCCTTTAGAAGGGGGCTGGGCATGGTGGCTCATGCCTGTAATCCCAGCAATTTGGGAGGCAGAGGTGGGCAGATCACCTGAGGTCCGGAGTTCTTGAGACCAGCCTGGCCAAAACGGTGAAACCCTATCTCTACTTTAAAAAATTAGCTGAGTGTGGTGGCATGTGCCTATAGTCCCAGCTACTTGGGAGGCTGAGGTAGGAGAATTGTTTGAACCCAGGAGGCAGAGGTTGCAGTGAGCCAAGATCATGCCCCTGCACTCCAGCCTGGGCAACAGAGGAGCGAGACTCTGTATCAAACAAACAAACAAAAACCCTTTAGGAAGGATAAAACTCATTTCTTCTATCAGCATAGTGTCACCATATTAAAGAAGTAGTGAGGTCAAGTTTTAAGACTATTGAGGCTCAGGTGTCCTTGGCTGAAGAGAGAGAGAGAGGATACCATTCTTGAATAGGCTATGGGGCAGCAGTAATCAGCAAACTAGTAGGTTGCTTCTGGGTTGATTGTCTAAACCCACAGTAATCATTTGCTTGTACAGATGACAAAGTTGTCTCTTGTACTTATATCCACTTTTTGTTGTTTCAGAAGCTTACCACACTTCTCCAAGTTTCCTTTTAATTAATTTGTAATTTTAAATCATTAGGTTAGGATAAAAGGTTTTTATTAAATCTAGTAGAACTCATGGTAGGTCCTACAGAAATCACTGAGCTTGGTAGCTGAAAACAGTGACCAGGCTGAAGATGTGCCTTGATTGAATGAGGAGATGCTATTTACTCCTTAACAGAGACATACTTTTCACCCAGAAACTTGGCAACTGAAAGAGAAAAACACTGAGGTGAAGGGAAAAGACAACTATTCTGTAAATTAATCCATATCTCAATTTTGGTTGTTCTTCAACTTGTTAGCTATGTGGCCCAAAATAAGTCTCTTAACCTCTCTACTCCTTGATTCCTTCACCCACCACTCTAGATCTGATGAAACAGAATAGTAAGAATTTCTTAGGATATCACTTTTTTTTTTTAAAGCTTAATCTAAAAACAAGCTTAATTTAAAACAGAAACAAACAAATATGCCTAAATTTGAGTTTTTACAAAAAAATGCAAAAGTAATTCAGTGGAGGAAAGATAAACTTTTTTTAAAAACAAAATGATACTGGCAATTGGATATCCAAAGGCAAAAACAAAACAGAAACAAAAAGTGCCTAAATGTATTTCTCACCTCTTTCACAGAAATTAACTCAAAATTGATTACAGACTCAAACATAAAAAGTTAAACAATAAAACTTTAGGAAAAAAAAACAAAAAACAAAAAACCAGGAGAAAATCATGAGGACCTAAGGCTAGTGAAGAACTTTTAGACTTGAGACTAAAAGTATGATTCATTTTAGTTTTAAATGAATTTTAAAATTCATTTTAAAATTCATTTTAATCAACTGGGACCTCATCAAAATGGAAACTTTTGTTCATAAAAGACCCTGTGTAAAGAACTAAAAGAAAAGCTACAGACCAGGGGAAAATATTTGCAAACCATATATTCAAGAAAGATTTTGTACCTAGAGAGTATAAAGAACTCTCAAAACTCCAGAGTAAAATCCAAGCAATCCAATTAGGAAAATGGGCAAGAGACATAAACAGGGATTTTGCCAGAGATGACAAACTTATGGAAAATAAGCACATGAAAAGATGTTAAATATCATTTACTATTAGGAATAGGCAAATTAAAACAATGAGATATCACTATATACCTATCAGCATGGCTAAAGTGAAAAAGAGTAATAACACCAAATGCTGGAGAGGATGTGGAGAAACTGGACCACTCATACATTGTTGATAGAAATATAAAATGGTACAGTTATTCTGTAAACAATTTGCTTGTTTCTTATAAAACTAAACATGCATTTACCCTATGATTTAACAATTGCACTTTTGGACATTTATTCCAGAGAAGTAAAAACTTACACTCAGTAAAAACCTGTACATGAATATTCATAGCTATTTTATTTGTAAAAGTCCAAAACTGGAAACAACCCAAATATCTTTCAATCAGTGACTGGTTAAACACACTGTGGCACAGCTATGCTGTGACAGACTATGAAGCAATAAAAAAGGAATGAGCTATTGATACAGACAAAACCGTGGATGGACTTCAAGGGAATTATGCTAATTAAAAATAAGCCAATCACAAAAGATTTCATATGATGTGATTTTATTTCTATGATATTGAAATGACAAAAGTATAGAAGTGGAGAATAGATTGGTAGTTGCCAGAGGTCAGAGAGTAGAGGAGGGAGGGAAGGGTGTGTGTCCATAAAAAGGTTGCACCAGGGGGCTGGGGGTGGTGGCTCATGCCTGTAATCCAAGCACTTTGGAGGCCAAGGCGGGGGGATCACCTAAGGTCGGGAGTTCAAGACCAGCCTGACCAACATGGTGAAACCCTGTCTTTCTAAAAAAAAGAAAGAAAAAAAAAAAAAAAAAAAAAAGGTTGCACCAGGAATCCTAGTGAGGAAACTATTCTGTATACTCATTGCTGGTATTCATGTGAATCTACGTATGTGATAATATTGCGTGGAATCAAATGAACACACAAACACACACATACACATATGCGTGCGTATGAAACTGGAAAAACTTATTTTTGTGGATTGTGTAAATGTCAAATTTTTGGTTATGATATTGAAGTACAGTTTGGCCAAATGTTGCTATTGGGGACAATAGTAACATTGTACTATTGCCCTGTGAATTATGGATTCACAGGAAATTGTAAAAAGTATATATACATTGTCCTGTACATTTGTTTACAATTCCCTATGAATCCATAATTATTTAAGATAAAAAAATTTGTAAAGGAAGAATTATAAAGACTCTTTTGAATTTTTTATTTTGAGATTTAATATGAGAAAACAAAGCTCTAACTGACCACTCTTTCCTTCCCATCCAAACCCTAGTCAATGAGAAAATGTTGCAAGGGAAGGGGAATGAGGGAAACCTGAGACAGGAGAGTATATATCACTTTTTAAATAGCAACACAAGCCAGCAGAATAAGAAAGGATGGGACTCTGGAGCGATTCTGTGAATCTGTGGTTCTCAAAGTTCAGCATATATCAGATTCACCAGAGCACCTGTTTAAACAGAAATTTCTGCTCCGCAACCCCAGAGTTTCTGATTCGGTATGTCTAGGGGCGAGGAAGGGAGGGTTCAAGAACCTGTGTTTCTAGAAAGTTCACACATGTTGACTCCAGTGCTGATGCTGCTGGTCAGACCACACTCTGGAAACCACTGCCATAGACCATCAGAGAGTCACAATTTGAAACTCTCTCAAGAAACTTCTAAGTAAAATGCAGTGTAATAAATTACTTAAGAATTTTCTGTATTTATAACTCTTTATTTGTATTGTTTCCTTCTCCCTCAGTGTGTTGGTTGATAAAAATGTTCTTTTTGATTCCTCATCTGTGTGGGCTCAAGAGTGTGTCACTGAGTTAATTTACAAAGCCTGTGAGTGCACATTCATCACATTTGTAGAAAGTATTATCCCAGAAAAATCCATCAACCCAACACATAGGCTCCAAAATGTACTGCACAATTGGTGTGCAAGGGAGGAGTCAAAGAAACTGATGAAATGCAAACGGTGATCTATACGGAGGCCTCAAGATGAATTAACAAGTTAAATCCTATGACACAGTATGGGATCCCATTCGGGTTCACTGTTACGGTTTTCTTTAATGTTTCTAAAATAGAAATGTTTTCCTGGGCAGAGCAGTGTAATGTACATGCTTTGTCATCAAATGCCATTTTTTTTTTTTTCTTTTTGAGACAGGATCTTGCTCTGTCATCCATACTGGAGTGAGTGTCCAGTAGTGCAGTCATAGCTCACTATAGCCTTAAACTCCTGGGCTCAAGCAGTCCTCCCATCTCAGCCTCCTGAGTAGCTGGGACTACAGGTGTGCACCACCATGCCCAGCTATTTTCAAAAATGTTTGTAAAGACAAGTCTGGTTATGTTGCCCAGGCTGATCTTAAACTCCTAGCCTCAAGCAATCCTTCAGACCTGGCCTCCCAAAGTGTTGGGATTATAGGTGTGAGCCTCCACATCAGGCATTGTTTCTATTTTAGCTTTGCTACTTTCTAGAAGTCTTAATTTGACTAACAACTAATGTAAGCTCTAGTTTCCCCATATGTAAAAAGACGGTAATGTCCAAAGCGCAGGGTTTGTTGGGAGAATTAATAAGAACACACCTAAAATAATTAGTGCAGTGTCTGACACTTAAGTTCTCGAATAGTGGCAGTGAAGATGTGAAGAAGAATGGAGATGACTGTGATTATCAATCATCTTATTTGATGATCATATTAAAATGGCAAAGACCACAATTACTTTTGAACCAACCTAATATTTCAGCAGATATCCACCAAATCAGAAGTAAATAGCCATGATAATCTTACCATTAGTTATTTTATTGAGCAATTACAAGTCCCAGGCTCTTACCTTTTTCATATAACTTTTTGCAACCAGGCTATGAGATGCACACTGTTCTTATTTATCATACAAGGAAACTAAGACTTGAAGAGTCTAATATATTGCTCAAGGTTATCCAGTGCATTAGTCTGCTAAGGCTCTGTAACAAAGTACCACAAACCGGATGGCTCAAACAACAGAAATGCATTGTTTCACAGTACTGGAGTCTAAAAGTCCAAAACCATGGTGTTGGCAGTACTGGTTCCTTCTGAGGGCTGCAAGGCAAGGATTGTTCAGGATCTTTCTCCTTGGCTTGTAGATGGCTGTCTTCTCCCTATGTCTCTCCGTATCATTTTTCCTCTATGCATGTCTGTATCTATGTCCAAATTTTTCCACTTTAAAAGGACATTGGTCATTGCCAGGTGTGGTGGCTCACACTTATAATCCCAGCACTTTGGGAGACTGAGGCAGGCAGATCACTTGAGGTCAGGAGTTAGAGACCAGCTTGGCCAAAATGGTAAAACCCGTTTCTGCTGACAAATACAAAAATTAGCCAGGTATGGTGGTACTTGCATGTAGTCCCAGCTATTTCTACTCAGGAGGCTGAGGCATGAGAATTGCTTGAACCCAGGAGGTGGAGGTTGCAGTGACTGAGATCCTTCCACTATACTCCAGCCTGGGTGACAGAGTAAGACTCCATCTCAAAAGACAAAAAAAGGGCATTAGTCATTGGATTAGGGCCTACCCTATGGAACTCATTTTAACTTGACCTCTGTAAAGATACTATCTCTAAATTATGTCACATTCTGAGGTGCTGGGAGTTAAGACTCCAACATAGCTTTATTGTGGGGGAGGACAGAATTCAAACTTATAGCACATAGTCATAAGATGTCATGCTGAGATATGAACCAGACTTCATAGGCAATGCTGTGGACTGAACTTTTGTATCCCTGCAAAAGTCATACCTTGAAGGCCTAATCTCTACTGTGATGGTATTTGAGATGGGGGTCTCTGAGAGGCTTTAATAGTTTCAGAGGAGGTCAGGAGAGTGAAGCCCTCATGATGGAATTAGCACCCTTATAAAAAAAAAAGAAGGCCAAAGCCCCTCTCTCTCTGCTACGTGAGAATACAGCAGGAAGTGGCCATCTACATACCAAGAAATGAGCCCTTATCATGCACAAAATCTCCCTGCACATTAATCCTGGATTTCTCAGGTTTTGGAACTGCAGGAAATAGATGTTCATTGTTTAAGCCACCCAGTCTATGGTCTTTTGTCATAGCTGCCTGAGCTGACTAAGGCAGGCAATATATGACCTTGCCGTTTGCTCCAGGACTTTTAGGAAATGTGGATCCCATTGGCAGTGCTCAGCAATCAAATTTATTTGATCCTCATGTTCAGCAGACATGTTGTTTTCTTCATGTATTGCCAATTCTTTTATATGATACGTAAAACATATTGAAAACGTAGATTTGCTATCTTTATATTCCACATGTTGGCAGAATCCTTCCAAGAAAAGTGATTTTCAGATCATTCCTTGGGACCTTTGAGGCTGAGAAGTGGTCTTTGTATATTTATATTTCGAAATTTTTGAGTCCAAAATCTAAATATTGAGTCTTGGTAGAAGATAAAACCAGTCGCAATTTATGTAAAATAGTTGTTCCTAGGTAATGAACCAAAGCAGAGACTTCGTTTAAGGAGTAGAATGGTATTGTTAAAGTCAGTGTACAATTAGGCAATTAAAGAGATTATTTTACCCAAGCTATTGCAGTTAATGAGGAATGTCTCAAAGAAAAGAGGGGGAAGCAGGGTTTTATAAATACAGGAGAACAAAAAGTTAAAGGGATTTCTTAGCCACTGCTGTTTTCCAGAAGCATAGGAATTAGGTCACATTCAACAACATTAGTCTCCACTTCTACTCAAGAGCAATGAACATCACAGGGTGCTGAACAACATAAAGGTGATCATCAGAAACCTGAGTAAGACTGAGCAGGCGCTACAAAATAGTCTCTCAATAATTCTTTGTTGGCATTGTTCTTGTAACATTACTTAAACCAGCTGTTGAAAAGTGGTGGCAAAGGCCAGTTGTTTCAAAGTCAGAGAGATCAGTCTTCCTAAAAGAGAAATATTTGAAATGAAGAAAAGGTAACGTTAACATCAAAAATTATGCTAAAACCAGAGTTTAACCCTGAGCATACTAGTCCAGTAAATTCCAAAAGGTGGGTGGGGAAAATCTGTCAGTTACATAGTACCATTCATTGAGTTTCTTGAAGCTGGATGTCAATGTTTTTGATGATGTTCAGCCTTGATTAGCTTTCCTCTAAGAGAATGAAGGACCTGAGCTCTTCACCAGACTTTGTTAGTGGCTCAAACAGTGGTTTGTCCAGGGAAAATTCAGGCCTCTGTGTAGTCTGCTGCAGTGGTGAGTTCTTCAAAGTTTGAATCAAGTAGTTGGACTTCTGCTGACAGAATTTCTTCAACTCCTGGAGAAAAGGGTTAGTTGCAAGACCATCTGGAGTCTCAACAGGAATCTATGGAATCAGATGTTATCTTTCAATGACACCAAGTCAGGGAAAGAGAGGAAAATTGGAAACATTAGTTTGTACGGTTGTAGCCAGATATTGAAGCAAATTGGAAGGCTTCAAAGTTTGGTACGGATTAACAGTCTGGGCAAGATAACATGGTCCAGTACAAATTTTAGGAAGGTAACCAAACTGGTTTTCCACAGAGGAGAAGAAGTCATTTAAATCATTCCAAAGAAGTTAGAATTTGCATATGCATCAGTTACCTGCACTTTATAAAAAGGTATAATATGGTTAGGAGACAATTATCATGTCTACAATCTGATTAACAGGAAGGAGCTGCTGCTCTAGTTTTCCACTGAAACAAAACATTTCTTTCTATAATCACCCCTCTTTTGATCAAAAATAATCTCAAAGAAAGATTATTCTTGATCACAAAATAAGGGTAGTACCATCAGATTTAGCCTGATTATTTACATGCTTGTCTTAAAGATGATAATTCACTATGTAGGGCTTCTTATATTTGCTTTGCTGAGGTTTTCATAAGAAATTTCAAATTGGATTTTTAAAAGCCACTTGAGACAAGGAGGCTATATCAATAACTCACCAACACAGCTACCTACATTATCTATAAATTTGGGCAAATGTCTTTCTTTTAGAGATCCCTAAAATATCTCAAGTTTCCTGAGCATGCTAGGAAGTATCCTTCACCTGTAAATTGGGTACCTCATTAGCCAGGAATCAGGTCAGTTTTCCCAAGAGGGATTTAAAAGCATTGGCTCTATAAAGTCAACCTTAGTTCCTTAAAAGTGGCTAGTCAGAACTGATTAAATGAGCATACATAGTGTTTCCAACATTTCATGCAAACAAGGAAGAGTCTTATCAAACCTATGCAAATAACTATATCTTCAAAATATAATAAGAATACTCAGTAAGAATTTCTGAATTCTTGAACAGTTAAGCAGGAAGAAAAAGATATCATTTACAAATGTTTCATTCACATTTGCAAAGCATAGACTCCTGAATTATTATAAGTTACAGTTAGTTTAAGAGAAAACAAAAAGAGGTCTCCTATGTCCAAAAAATCAACCATTAAAATATCAACAATATTCTAAACAAAAGCCACAGTCATCCCTCATCCATTCCTTCAGTCCTGTGTAATTCTTGCTCTGCTTCCTCTTGGCTTAACAGTTTCATGCACACATCTGCTTTTCCAGCCAGGGCTCTGGAAATCCTGACTCAGTCTGCTGGTACGGTCTCAAGGTTGTTTAAGTGATGGCATCAGAAGCTTCTGCCCCAAATAAAAAGTACCTGGCATAGAGCTTTTCCGTGGGGCTCTGAGCTAATCCTTTGTTGAGACAAAGCACTCCAGCAGGATTTGCAAAAGCTTTTAGGGAAGAACCACAAAGCAAAAATTTGTTTGTAAATGACAAAAGACTTAAAAATTATTTTGAAAAATAATTTTCAAATGTGAAAGAGCTAATGAATGTTTATCACAAGATTCCCCATTTGAAAAATACTGGCTTATAGACAGAAAGATAAAGATAGCATGTTCTCACTTACATGAGGAATCTTAAAGCAATCAAATTCAAAGAAGCAGATAGAATGGTGGTTACAGAGGATGAGGGTGGAGGAAATGGGAAGGTGATGGTTGAAGGGTATAAAATCTTTGTTAGGAGGAATCTGTTTTCTTTTTGTTTTTTGAGTTCTGTTGCACAGTGTTGTAAATGTAGTTTATAATAAAGTATTGTACATTTCAAAATTGGTAAGAGTAAATTTCAAATGCTCTCACACAAAAAGTGACTAGTATTTGAAGTGATGGATATGTTAACTGGCTCAATTTAATTATTCCACATGGTAGGCACAAATCATAGTATCACTTTGCATCCCACATATTTATAATATCATAAATTATCAATTTACAATTTTTTTAAAAAAGGAAAGCACTGGCTGAGAATAAGCTAGCTGCAAATTAAAGAATAAAAGTTGTTACTAAGTTAACATTTTAAAAATAACTGAAACTTATGACTCATGTAGTACTTTCTAATAGCAGGGCAAAGTGGCCTCAGGACTCACATATAGAAAAACACATTATGGGCATCAAAGTCTTTGATGATTCTCTAGGAATTTCCCATACAGCATACAACTTCTGAAATATTTATACTGATAACATTCTACCTATACAGATTTATTCTAGGGAAGCTTAAGCATCTCTTCTGAGTTGACAGTGACTCCCATGCAATTCGTAAATAGTAACATATCAAATAAACCTAATTCTTTTCAGCAACTCTCCTTTTATAAGGTGAAATAACAAATCCATTGTGATTTTTGGAGGCCCTCTGGGAGATATCAAAGACAGTTTGGGATGCAATCGATATCACTTAAGAATCAGTTTTGGGGAGGGAAAATATCAAAAGTAGTCAGGAGATTGGGAAACTTGACTAGGATAAGGTCGTGAGTTACAGATAAACAATACTTTGCCACCTTAACTAAGGTGACAGCAAAAAGGGTGCAAAAGTTACAGGCAGTAACATGATTGTAAAAATCTTAGCTTTTTCAAAAGGGAGACAACTTTATTAAACAAGCAAGGACGTGATAAATTCAATACAAAACACAGGAAGTTATTCTAGGACATAGACTCTTTGCCTTCTAGGCAGATTACTCAGGAGATGAAGAAATAAGAGTAGACCAGGAATTCAAGAAAATGCTGTGTTTTTAAGCAGAAGCAAAAGTGAATTCTGCTTTGCATCAGTATAGTATTTGATACTAAAGATATTTTTAAAATCTTATAAATGAATTCATCAAGCCTTAGCCAGCATTGACCACAGCAAATTCTTTCCCCATATGCTTTTACAACTTTCTACATCTGTTCAGCTTTTGTCCTACACATTCACAACTAGCTATATGACTTCAGAATAAAACAACTCTATGTTTTTCTTAACAGAAACATGTTCTGCAAACCTTGCATATAAAATAGTACCTCTGTCATTATTATGCCTTTTAGAATCTTATTCCTATATATTGATTATAATTTTTTTGCAAGACAGTCTAGCTCAGTAGCCCAAGCTTGAGTGCAGTGGTGCGATCTCAGCTCACTGCAACCTCCACCTCCCGGTTCAAGCAAATCTGCCTCAGCCTCCCGAGAAGCTGGGATCACAGGTGTATGCCACCATGCCCAGCTAATGCTTTTTGTATTTTAGTAGAGACAGGGTTTCACCAATTTGCCAGGCTGGTCTCGAACTCCTGAGCTTAGGTAATCTACCTGCCTCAGCCTCCCAAAGAGCTGGGATTACAGGTGTGAGCCACCGCACCCAGCCTGATTATAATTTTTAAATGGAAATAGTAACATCTGTTACACAAAGGAAAAAGGGAGATGGATAATTGTGATCCTTCTGTTATACATGAGCTTTTTGTAACAGACTAGTGGAACTCATGCATACACATCTCACAACTTTTAATAACTATGCATATTCTTTATAGCACAACTTATACAAAGTGGCAAAAATGAGCACATTAATTAACATAACTGAAAATACATGGTTTCTCTACAGCATATAGAAACAAAATGGTTACCAATATTTCACTTTTCTGTCATATGTAGAAATTATGTAAATATTCAATGAATATTCATTAATTAATTCAGTTTATCTTCAGTCCAAGGTTTTAAGTTACTAAATATCTTGGAAATTATCTTCAAGCTAACATACTCCAAAATATCATTACCATTGAAAGTTTGTTAGAGTAATGATTCAATTTGCTTAACACAAATTTTTATTTTTTATTATATTAAACATTAAGTTGAAGTAATGTTAGATTATTTGGTTGGTAAATCTATTTAAGTATAGTAAGAACATTCATCACAAGTAGAATAGAAGTGCGCTTCTGTTATATTTAACAATAAAAATCCAGAGAAAACATAGCTATTTTTACTAAATCAACTTTATTAATTATCAAAATAATAATTATTGTTAATTATTGTTTGCAAATATTTACCTAGATTTTGTGAACTTGAATTATTGTTTCTGAGTTAGTTTCTACAAGATACATCTTTTTCCCCTACATTAAAAGTATTAAGGCTCAATTTCCTTAACTTCTGAGAATTTGGGAAATACTTGGTTTATATAAATGATTATTTATTTCTAAGCCAATTAGAATAGAGCTCCTTTAACAGATTCTATAATCTAATTTAGTAACACCATCCTGAGATAGGGAAATATTTTATTGTTTCAGAGATAGGCTAGATTAGAACTCGTGCCCTCAGCCTCCTGAGCAGCTAAGGTTGCAGCCTCCACAGTGGCTGGAATTGTAGGTGCATGCCACCGTGCCTCGCCAACGAGGAAATATTACACACTCTAACAATTAGAGGTGACATCCTTTCTGAATTACAGACATGTAGACATTAAAGCAGAGATAGCAAGAATTTAGTTTCAATTCTAATACTTAAGCCATGAGTCAAGCATGAACACAGAATCACAAAACTTACTTTTTCATATCAAAGAGCTGTTCTCTTCTCAATGGTATGATTCTTAAGTGATCTGAGATCAAAACAGACAAACAGAAAAGAGTAGAAAACCAAATTCTCTGTCATCTTTCACCCAAAAGAGACAAGATCTCTAAAAATTATTAATCCCTTTTTCAGAGATCACCAAGTGGTCAGAGCACAAAACCAAAAGCCCGTGTCAGAAATCAAGTGAGTACTAAAAATAGATATAAAAATCACATCCTTGCCTTGCTACCAGTAGACGAGGGTCCATATTACAGGATCAGGAGTTAGACTCATTCATAGTTCCTTGTCCAGGAGTGGAGGACGAAGGGCCCAAAGAAACCTCATTACCTGGGTGGAGTAAACAAAGATCCCGGTGCAGGAGCCAGTGTGTCCAAGTCATGATACCAAACTATCAAATACAGGATGCACAGATAATTAAGGAGATGATTTTATTCACAGCCTTGCTTGATGGTGAATATCTTGAAGAAAAGGAAGGGGACCTGGGGTTTTATAGAGGCAGGAAAACAAGGGAGTCATCCACAAGTCTTCTGAAAGTCATGAAGAAGGGTGGAGGTGGGTCTTACCTGAGAATATGTGAGGACAGTTTGGCCCTTTGCATTAGTTGTTTGCCAGACACAAAAGGGTAGACAGGTTTCTTAATCATTACTGTTTTCCAGAAACAGGGCTCAGTTAAGGTTGATATTTTCATGCTTTTCATCCTCTCTATCTGATTTCTTTCACACCATCCTTTTTGTTGAGGCTATATGAAATGTTTACTGTTTTGCCTTCCAATCAGTTCCATAAAAATGGTTGATATAAAGCATCTAGCTAAGTTCCACTACATTTTAGTCATTCATTATGGAATATTATCCCAAGGAAGGTTTTATTCTTTTAAAGAAAGCAGTGAAGGGAGATCTTTTGGAAATAGCTGATTATTTAATGAGAAGCAAGGACAAGATCTACATTAGTGGATCACAGACCTTTTGCCACGGAGATCCATAGCCCAAAATGCATTCATCATTACCTCGGAATGTGTTTATTTAACTGCAACAATAGTTTAATGATTTTTCATAACACAGAACTTTACAATGTACGATGACATTAATGTTTTCTATTCTATTCCCCGTTGTTCTGTTTCATTTTTTATAGCTTGTAGTGACTCATTAAAATTGATTTCCATTAATGCAGTGCAATACATAGTTTGAAGTCCACGGGCTAATCTTTTAAAACTACTTATTGTTTATTATAAAATGGATTTAGTAATCTTTTCAAACTTACTAGTATCATTTTTGGGGTTTTTAAGAATACAAATATTTTGCCTTCTAGTCTTTTTTTCACATAAGTATGTGGCAAATTCCTATAAATATTTTAATAGATCATCAGTTTCCAATGCCATGTTTGGGTGATGGTATTTTACTGGAGTTATAGTCTGTAATGAAAAATTGAGAGAAATGATGACAATGTAGTTTGTAGACAGGTATACTTAGTTATTTATAATAAATTTGCAGCCATGTATATTTAGTTATTTATTCAATAAATTGAGTGCCTTTTATGAACTAAGAATTGTTCATGAAAATTCGAGACAAATAAGAAAGGCAGAGTTCCTGCTTAGTTGAATTTTACATTTTAGTATAAGAAACTGCCATATTTCTTTTTTTTTTAGTTATTATACTTTAAGTTCTGGGATACATGTGCAGAAAGTGCAGGTTTGTTACATAGGTATACGTATGCCATGGTGGTTTGCTGCGCCCATCAACCCATCATCTACATTAGGTATTTCTCCTAATGCTGTCCCTCCCCTAAGCCCCATCCCCTGCTATCCCTCCCCTACTGCCCCCACCACCCAACAGGCCCCAGTGAGTGATGTTTCCCTCCCTGTGTCCATGTATTCTCATTGTTCAACTCCCACTTATGAGTGAGAACATGTGGTGTCTGGTTTTCTGTTCCTGTGTTCGTTTGCTGGGAATGATGGTTTCCAGCTTTATCCATGTCCCTGCAAAGGACGTGAACTCATCCTTTTTTATGGCTGTATAGTATTCCATGGTATATATGTGTCACATTTTCTTTATCCAGTCTATCATTGATGGGTATTCAGGTTGGTTCCAAGTCTTTGCTATTGTGAATAGTGCCACAATAAACATACATGTGCACGTGTCTTTATAGTAGAATGATTTATAATCCTTTGGGTATATGCCCAGTAATGGGATTGCTGGGTCAAATGGTATTTCTGGTTCTAAATCCTTGAGGAATCACCATACTGTCTTCCACAATGGCTGAACTAATTTACACTTTCACCAACAATATGAAAGCATTCCTATTTCTCCACAATCTCTCCAGCATCTGTTGTTTCCTGACTATTTAATGATCGCCATTCTAACTGGCATGAGATGGTATCTCATCGTGGTTTTGATTTGCATTGTTCTAATGACCAGTGATGATGAGCATTTTTTTCACATGTCTGTTGGCTACATAAATGTCTTCTTTTGAGAAGTGCCTGTTCATATCCTTTGCCCACTTTTTGATGGGGTTGTTTTTTCCTCATAAATTTGCTTCTGTTCCTTGTAGATTCTGGATATTAGCCCTTTGTCAGATGAATAGATTGCAAAATTTTTCTCTCATTCTGTAGATTGCCTGTTTACTCTGATGGCAGTTTCTTTTGCTGTGAAGAAGCTCTTTAGTTTAGTTAGATCCCATTTGTCAATTTTGGCTTTTGTTGCCGTTGCTTTTGGTATTTTAGTCATGTTTTAGTCATGAAGTATTTGTCCATGCCTATGTCCTGAATGGTATTGCCTAGGTTTTCTTCTAGGGTTTTTATGGTTTTAGGTCTTATGTTTAAGTCTTTAATCCATCTGGAGTTAGTTTTTGTGTAAGGTGTAAGTAAGGGGTCCAGTTTAAGTTTTCTGCATATAGCTAGCCAGTTTTCCAAACACCATTTATTAAATAGCAAATCCATTCCCCATTGCTTGTTTTTGTCATGTTTTTCAAAGATCAAGTGGTTGTAGATGTGTAGCATTATTTCTGAGGCCTCTGTTCTGTTCTATTGGTCTATATATCTGTTTTGGTAGCCAATACCATGCTGTTTCGGTTACTGTAGCATCATAGTATAGTTTGAAGTCAGGTAGTATGATACCTCCAGCTTTGTTCTTTTTGCTTAGGATTGTCTTGGTGATATGGGCTCTTTTTTGGTTCCATATGAACTTTAAAGTACTTTTTCTAATTCTGAGAAGAAAGTCAATGGTAGCTTGATGGGGATAGCATTGAATTGATAATTTACTTTGAGCAGTATGGCCATTTTCATGATATCAATTCTTCCTACCCATGAGCATGGAATGTTTTTCCATTTGTTTGTGTCCTCTCTTACTTCCTTTTGCAGTGGTTTGTAATTCTCCTTGGAGAGGTCCTTCACATCCCTTATAAGTTGTATTCCTAGGTATTTTATTCACTTTATAGCAATTGTAAATGGGAGGTCACTCATGATTTGGCTCTCTGTCTATTATTGGTGTTAGGAATGTTTGTGATTTTTGCACATTGATTTCGTATTCTGAGACTTTGCTGAGGTTGCTTATCAGCTTAAGGAGATTTTGGGACTGAGACAATGGGGTTTTCTAAATATACAATCATGTCATCTGCAAACAGAGACAATTTGACTTCCTCTCTTCTTATTTGAATACCCTTTATTTCTTTTTCTTGCCTGCTTTCCCTGGCCAGAACTGCCAATACTATGTTGAATAGCAGTGGTGAGAGAGGGCATCCTTGTCTTGTGATGGCTTTCAAAGGAAATCCTTCCAGCTTTTGCACATTCAGTATGATATTGACTGTGGGTTTGCCATAAATAGCTCTTATTATTTTGAGGTATGTTCCATCAATACCTAGTTTATTGAGAGTTTTTAGCATGAAGGGGTGTTGAATTTTTTAGCATGAAACAGTGCTGCATCTGTTAAGATAATTATGTGGTTTTGGTCATTGGTTCTGTTTATGTGATGGATAATATTTATTGTTTTGCATATGTTGAACCAGCCTTGCATCCAAGGGATGAAGCTCACTTAATTGTGCTGGATAAGCTTTTTGATGTGCTGCTGGATTCAGTTTGGCAATATTTTATTGAGGATTTTCACATCAATGTTAGTCAGGGATATTGGCCTGAAATATTCTTCCATTGTTGTGTCTCTGCTAGGTTTTGGTATCAGGATGATGCTGGCCTCATAAAATGAGTTAGGGAGGATTCCCTCTTTTTCTATTGTTTGGAATCGTTTCAGAAGGAATTGTACCAGCTCCTCTTTGTACCTCTGGTAGAATTTGGCTGTGAATCTGTCTGATCTTGGGATTTTTTTTTTGGATGGCAGGCTATTAATTACGGTCTCAATTTCAGAACTTGTTATTGGTCTATTCAGGGATTTGACTTCTTCCTGGTTTACTCTTGGGAGGGTGTATGTGTCCAGTAATTTATCCATTTATTCTAGATGTTCTAGTTTATTTGGGAAGAGGTGTTTATAGTATTCTCTGATAGTAGTTTGTATTTCTGTGGGACCAGTGGTGATAGCCCCCTTTGTGATTTTTTGTTGTGTCTATTTGATTTTCTCTTTTCTTCTTTATTAGTATGGCTAGTGGTCTATTTTGTCAATCTCTTCAAAAACCAGCACCTAGATTCACTGATTTTTTTAAAGGTTTTTTTGTGTCTCTGTCTCCTTCAGTTCTGCTCTGATCTTAGTTTTTTCTTGTCTTCCGCTAGCTTTGGAATTGTTTGCTCCTGCTTCTCTAGTTTTTTTTAATTGTGATGTTAAGGTGTCAGTTTTTTATATTTCCCACTTTCCCCTGTGGGCATTTATTGCTATTAATTTCCCTCTAAACACTGCTTTAGCTGTGTCCCAGAGATTCTGGTATGTTGTGTCTTTGTTCTCACTGATTTCAAAGAACTTACTTATTTCTGCCTTAATTTCATTGTTTACCCAAGTGTCATTCAGGAACAGGTTATTCGGTTTCCATGTAGTTGTGCAGTTTTGAGTGAGTTTCTTAACCCTGAGTTCTAATTTGGTTGCACTGCAGCCTGAGACACTGTTTGTTATTATTTCCTTTCTTTTACATTTGCTGAGAAGTGTTTTACTTCCAATTATGTGGTCAATTTTAGAATAAGTGTGATGTGGTGCTGAGAAGAATGTATATTCTGTTGATTTGGGGTGAAGAGTTCTGTAGATGTTTGTTAAGTTTGCTTGGTCCGGAGCTGAGTTCAAGTCCTGGATATCCTTGATAATTTTCTGTCTCATTTATCTGTCTAATATTGACACTGGGGTGTATAAGTCTCCCACTATTTTTGTGTGGGGGTCTAAGTCTCTTTGTAGATCTCTAAGAACTTGCTTTATGAATCTGGTGCTTCTGTATTGGGTGCATATATATTTAAGATAGTTATCTCTTCTTGTTGCATTGATCCCTTTATCATTATGCAGTGCCCTTCTTTGTCTTTTTTGATATTTGTTGGTTTAAAGTCTGTTTTATCAGAGACTAGGATTGCAATCCCTACTTTTTTTTTTTTTTTTTTTTGCTATTTGTTTTATAAATCTTTCTCCATCCCTTTATTTTCAGTCTATATGTGTCTTTGCATGTGAGATGGGTCTCCGGAATACAACACATGCATGGGTCTTGACTCTTTATCCAACTTGCCAGTCTGTGTGTTTTAGTTGGGGCATTTAGTCCATTTACACTTAAGGTTAATATTGTTATGTGTGAATTTTATGCTGGCATTATGATGCTAGCTGGTTATTTTGCCCGTTAGTTGATGCAGTTTCTTCATAGTGTCAATGGTCTTTACGATTTGATATGTTTTTGTAGTGGCTGGTACTGGTTTTTCCTTTACATGTTTAGTGCTTCCTTCAGGAGCTCTTGTAAGGCAGGCCTGGTGGTGACAAAATCTCTCAGCATTTGCTTGTCTGTAAAGAATTTTATTTCTCCTTTGCTAATGAAGCCTAGTTTGGCTGGATACGAAAATCTGGGTTGAAAATTCTTTAAGAATGTTGAATATTGGCCTCCACTATCTTCTGGCTTACAGGGGTTCTGCAGAAAGATCTGTTAGTGATTGTCTTTCCTTTGCAGGTAACCTGACCTTTCTCTCTGTCTACCCTTAACATTTTTTCTTCCATTTCAACCTTGGTGAATCTGATGATTATGTATCTCTAGGTTGCTCTTCTCAAGGAGTATCTTTGTGGTGGTCTTTGTATTTCCTGATTCGAACATTGGACCATCTTGTTAGGCTGGGGAAGTTCTCCTGGATAATATCCTGAAGAGTGTTTATTTGGTTCTATTCTCCCTATCACTTTCAGGTATACCAATCAAACATAAGTTTGGTCTTTTCACATAGTTCCATATTTCTTGGAGGCTTTGTTCTTTTTCATCTGTTTTCTCTATTCTTATCTTCATGCTTTATTTCATTAAGTTGATCTTAAATCTCTGATATCTTTTCTTCTGCTTGATCAGTTCGGCTCTTGACACTTTTGTATGCTTCACGAAGTTCTCGTCCTGTGTTTTTCAGCTCTATCAGGTCATTTATGTTCTTCTCTAAACTGGTTAATCTAGTTAGCAATTCCTGTAACCTTTTTTCAAGGGTCTTAGCTTCCTTGCATTGGGTTAGAACATGCTCCTTTAGCTCAGAAGAGTTTGTTATTACCCATCTTCTGAAGCCTACTTCTGTCAGTTCATCAAACTCATTTTCCATCCAGTTTTGTTCCCTTGATGGTAAGGAGTTGTGATCCTTTGGAGGAGAAGAGGCATTCTTGTTTTTGGAATTTTCAGCCTTTTTACACTGGCTTTTCCTCATCTTAGTGGATTTATCTACCTTTGATCTTTGATGTTGCTAACATTAAGATGGGGTTTTGGTGTGAACGTCCTCTTTGTTGATGTTGATGCTAATTCTTTCTGTTCGTTACTTTTCCTTCTAACAGTCTTCTGGAGTTTGCTGGATGTTTACTCTAGACCCTGTTTGCCTGGGTATCACCAGCCAAGGCTGCAGAACAGCAAAGACTGCTTTCTGTTTCTTCCTCAGGAAGCTTTGTCCCAGAGGAGCACCTGCCAGATGCCAGCTGGAGCTCTCCTATATGAGGTGGCCCCTGCTGGGAGGCGTCTCTCAGTCAGGAGGCATGAGGATCAGGGACCCACTTGAGGGGGCAGTCTGTCCCTTAGGAGAGCTTGAGCGCTGTGCTGGGAAATCTGCTGCTCTCTTCAGAGCCAGCAGGCAGGAATATTTAAGTCTGCTGAAGCTGCACCTGCAGCCACCCCTTCCCTCAGGTGCTCTCTGACAGGGAGATGGGAGTTTCATCTATAAGCCCCTGACTGGGGCTGTTGCCTTTCTTTCAGAGATGCCCTGCCTAGAGAGGAGGAATCTAGAGTGGCAGTCTGGTTATAGTGGCTTTGCTGAGCTGCAGTGTACTCTGCCAAGTTAGAACTTCCAGGCAGCTTTATTTACACCGTGAGGGGAAAGCCACCTACTCAAGCCTCAGTAATGGTGGACAACCCTCCCCCACCAAACCAGAGTGTCTCAGGGCCACTTCATTGCTGTACTGGCAGCAAGAATTTCAAGCCAGTGGATCTTAGCTTGCTGGGCTCCATGGGGATGGGATCTGCTGAACTAGACCAATTGGCTCCCTAGCTTCAGCCACCTTTCCAGGGGAGTGAATGGTTCTTTATCACTGGCATTCCAGGCACCACTGGGGAATGAAAAAGATCATTCCCGTAGCTAGCTTGGTGTCTGCCCAAACAGCTGTCCAGTTTTGTGCTTGAAGCCATATTTCTTTTATTAAAAAATATAGACCATTTCCTTCTCATATTCAACTTCTTAAGAGGGTCTCTTTGGTAATGTGTGTGTGTACCTAGATCACATCAAATATATATAACGTGTATCAAAGTGTTAAGGTATTCTTCCTTTACATATAGTGTTAGTAGCTGACGATTCTGTTTTACTTCAAAAATAAATTTGGAAATTTGTTGTCAGTCCCTAATTTTTTTAAATATTATTGACTATCTCATGAAATCTGAAAGTCTAGAATACACTAGATGACTCTTGATTTCCACCCTCACTCTGCCTTGAAGTGATAATTCACATCTAGTTATAACTTCATAAAAGGGGCAGGATGACTGACTTCCTAATAGATCACTATTGACTTGGACATCTATGCCTCTTGTCCCACTTCTAAAAGTGATTTAAAAATCAATAACTTGCTCTGAAATCCACTGTATAAGAAATAGTAATGTTTAGGGTCATTTGAAAGAAAGATTAGTTTAATAAATTTTGGCACCCTGTTTAAGGCATAAAACCATGACCATGTGTTAAGTATAACCATATTTTGTGCAGAATGTGATTCAAAAGACTGATTTAATAGCTATAGTCCAAGAAGTGTTGAAAACTCTGGCCCGGTTTGTGGTTTCCAATATAGGACACATATAAACAAAATAAGAAACTCAAGAATTAAACTGATGACTGTATCGACCTCTAGAGAAACTCTTTTTTAAGACACAACGCCAAATTTTCACCTTCATTTATGCACACTCCTCTCCCAAAGGTTTCCTTATGCATTTATGTGTGAAGGGAGGGGAGGATTTGACTCAGTCTCTTTGTCTGTCATCTTTCTTCCTCTCCCATTTTGAAGTGACATTTCACAGTTGAGGGGAAAAAATAAAGATTTGAGTCTCCCACAGTGAATGATAACAATAGTAATGGCCGATCTTTATACAGTGCTTATTGTATGACAGGGATCACTTATGCTCTTTGCATCTAAGAACTCATTTAATCCTTACAACACTATAAGTACTATTATCCCCATTTTACAGACAAGAAAACTGAGCTTCTGTATTAGTCCATTTTCTCACTGCTATAAAGAACTTCCTGAGAGTGAGTAATGTATAGAGGAAATAGGTTTAATTGACTCACTGTTCTGTATGGCTAGGGAGGCCTCAGAAAACTTACAGCCATGGTGGAAGGGCAAGCAGGCATGCCTTACATGGTGGCAGATGAGAGACAGCAAGCATGTGATGGGGGAATTATCAAATACTTACAAAACCATCAGATCTTGTGAGAACGCCTTCACTATCACAAGAACAGCATAGGCAAAATGGCCACATGATCCAATCACCTACTACAAGGTCCCTCTCTCCACACGTGGGGATTATGGGGATTACAATTTGAGATGAGATTTGGATATAGGCACAGCCAAAACGTATCAGGTACAAACAAGTAGTGGAGGTAAAAATCAAACATGGATCATCTGACTCAGTAGTCCAGGCCCTTAACTACTGCATTCTATAACCTCTTGAAAGAGGAAAACTTAGATTGGGCAATGTTAGCATCCAATTGCCAGTGCAAAAGGAAATGGAAGTCAGCACATCAGCTGATTAGTTACCCAAGATCAATAAGAGACCTGCAAATACTTGAATCTCTTATAGGCTTGATAAACCCAAGTGATTTCTCTCATGAATCCAAATGCCTTTCAGTAATGCAGATATTCTAACTTGAGACTTACCTTCTAGATTGAAAATGCCAAATGATAAAAAATGAAGTAAGTTTGAGTTTCTGCAGTTAAAAAGTGCTATGGTTTGAGTGTCCCTGCCAAAACTCAGGTTGAAATAAAATTGCCATTATAATTGTATTATGAGATGGGTCCTTTAAGAGGTGATTAGGCCATGTGGGCTCTGCCTTCATGAAGACATTAATGTCATTATTGCAGAAGCGGGTTAGTTATCACAAGAGTGGGTTAGTTATCATGGAAGAGTGTTCTCGATAAAAGGAATAAACTCCATCCCCTTCCACTCCATCCTAAGTGCTCACTTCATCACTTCATCCTTCCATCTTCCGCCATGGGATCAGCATCCTTTGATGCCAGCAGGATGTTCTTGGACTTCCCAGTCCCAGAACCATAAGCCACATAACTTCTGTTCTTTGTAAATTACCCAACTGATGGTATACTGTTATAGCAGCAGAAACAGACAAGACAAAAAGGAAGGCACATAATTACCCTCCTCCAAAAGCTCGTTTCGTTCCCCCCACCCCCAGTATTGTTTTAATCAATGCAGGACTACCAAACTGTAGGTGTCTGAACATTGGGGAAATGTAATTAGAGTAGGTAAATTGATTTAACCTTCCTTTTCCTTATACTCTCATTTTTGTCAAATATAAAAACTTACAGGTTTTAGTCTTGTTCCAGTTTACATAATCACATTCCAAATTATTTGTGTGGACTTTTATGAAGGCTTTTTTTTCATACCTCTCTTCTTTTCTCATCAGCCCCTGCAATCAGCTTTATACAAGAGTTATATTTCATTCATTTCATTTTCTTTGCTTTCTATTTCATAAGTTCTGGGACTTGGCTGCCAACCGAACCTTGAACTTGGTAATTAAATTGTTCATAAGCTCCAAACATGTTGTAACTCATGTCATATTCATGTATACTTCTCTGCCCCAACTTGATAAAATGAGTGATACTGGGACACCATTGTCATGCACACCTCCAAACCTGGGTGTGTCCACTTCAAATGCCTGAACTTGTTCAAATAGAAACGGGATTGCTAAAACAACTGTATATTCTCACCATGCTGGTTTTATTAGGAAGGATATATCCAGGATAAAGCTTTCCAGTGGAAAGCATGAGGCTCGAAGAAGGAAGTCTCTCTGAGGCAGAAGTCCTTTGGAAAAACTGAAGATGACATCCTAGATAATTTTGAAGTCATATGTAGCAACGGAAGTTTATCTCATTAATTTAGCAAATAGTCATAGACAAAACATGCAACTTTAGAGAGAGTACCAGGCCGTGCCAATAATTCCACCCTTCACCTCCACACAGGGTCAGTCCATAAAACAAAATGCCAGAGGCCTTAGTGCTCAGGTCTTTTGTTCCTGACATTCTCCCTTCATCCTTTCCCTATCCCCACTTACCCTTTTTTAATGCACTGTAGATGAGTATGTCTTAATTCCTTAAGTTAATTTGCATTGGCATTAAGCACCTACTTTACTTATCTCCTTTCTCAACAACTCTCAGACTTTGATTCCTCACGTCCTTCCAGAGCCCTGCCCCATGCCTTCTGCTAAATGCTAAAGTCAGGCAACCCTTTAGTACTGCATAGAGTAGGTTGGCTAGCAAATAGAAATCTCTCAAAGGAACTGCATGCTCTCTGTGACTCAGGTCAGCACTATATGGTCTTCGGGACCCCCTGTGGGATGGGCTATGGCAGACTTTGCTTACCCTCATTGCTCTCTTTGTTTTCTTTGATCTTGCCCCTGGGTTCATTTTCTCCCTTCTCACTTCCCTCACTAGTGTTACTTCCAGTTTAAGTTAAGGAAGATAAAAAGTTAGTTTATTGGCCACTGGAGAATACACCTCATAACCTGGAAAATGAAAATAAATACTTTAATAGTTTTATACTTGATATCATGACTCAAACAAAAAACTTTTTATCAAGGCATGATCTTAGATTTATATTTTTAAAAAGCCTCAAAGATAGTACAGAGGGTTCCTGTATACCTGTCACCTAGCTTACTTTAATGTGAAAACCTTACAAAAGTGCAATAGAGTTTTCCAAAATATAAATTCACTGAACTCAGACTTTATTCATATTTCGTCAGTTTTTTGACACTATTGATCTTTTTCTGTTCCTAGATCTAATTCAGAATAGCACCTTGTGTTACTACATGATGATTTAAACTGTTTATAAAAACAAGACCTCTGCTTATGCTCCTGTTACTGTATGTGTGTGTTTTGGTGTGTGTATGTCTTTATTTAATAATCAAACTAGAAGGGCTGTGAATTCGATATGGAGGGTTTTTTTCTAGCCTTTTAAGATAGACATTACTGACACATGTACAGGGATTGTATTAGTACAAATGTTAAATATGATTAAGCCTTCTTTTTTGAGTTCTGGCTGCACATCAGCTTCACCTGAAGAATGTAAAATGCCCATGCCTGTTCCCCACCCGAAGTCTACTGAATCAGAATGTCCAGGGAGTGAGGACTAACAGTTGTGCTTTTAACATCTATATGCTCTGCTAGTACTGGGCAGTAAAGGCCAGAAAAGATTACCTTAGGCATTCTCATTTCAGAAGCTAAAACAGACATTCAATTTTATATAAATCCCTAATGTGGGACTTATATCTGAGTGTCAATACAGGCACGTAGCACTTTGTGATGAATGTTAAATGTGTTTTATTAGTGTTCCCTTGAAGAATATTTTTTCCTTTGCTGGTATTATTGAGGCTATCTTGCATTGGGATTCATGCTTCTGGGTTCATATTTCTCTGAGCCATACTTGCATACACTGGCCTCAGTGAACCTGGGCTTTGGAGCCAGATCACCCTGAATTCAAACGCTAGTTCTGCCACTTAAGGACTCGAGAAACTTACGTAATGTTTTTGTAATTGTTCTCTATCTGCAATAAATGACAAGTGTTACTAATTGTTACTTACTAACATACAAGATTGCTGTGAGCATAAACCACCTGATGTGTGGAAAGTTTGGGACGCAGTATTCTTTACCAAATGAGGGTAACCCTGAAAACCTAGAAAAAGAAAATTTATATAAATCACAAATTTTGAAAATGCATTTTAAATTATCAGTTTGTCCCAGTTTCTTGTACGGACAGGACTGCTTGCTACTAAGAATTTCCAACAAAACCTCCAATTAAATAGTTATTTGATATATAGTGGGTACAGAGGAAGTCCATTTTATTTGCATTTGCTGAGTCAGGAGACACCCCAAAAATGCTGATTGTGTGAAAGCAAGAATCAGAAGTAGAATTTGTCAAGATTCTCTGTAAAGTACTAGCGGTTTTGTAGATGCCTTGCAGCTGTAGAACTATAAACACTCAACCGCAGACACCTCGTTTTATGTCTATTCTACGAGGTATGTTTCCCTTGTGAAAATGTGTATTTTAAAAATTCACTGTGCAAAATGACAGTCAATATTATCAAATATATTATACACTTATATGTCCTTGATTATAAAACCCATTACAAAGTTTATTATCTTAAGTTTAATAGAAAACAATTTTGAAAAATAGGAAAAATACATTTCTGTCACAGGGAGGTGGTCCGAGGTTCTAATTACGGAGATTTCTTGTTGCAATCCTTTGTTTCCATTTGGCTTTCCTTTTTTTGCTTTTCTTTTGAATGTTGACAAAGTTAAGAATGTATTAATACATGGACAGGTTAGAAAATATGCAAATAATAGATTGGTCAAATCCTGCAGACGACAAAACTTGAGAGTTTGCCAAGCTAAGGGGCCCTGGCTACTCCTCCTAGCCCTTTATCTAACTCTTTCTCCTCACCCAGTCCCATAATAAAAGATATTAAGCTTGCATGTGACAATTTATCTTCTAGGCCACTTGTTAATGGGTCCTCTTAATAGGCTACATATAAAGTAAGATGCCCATGGGCAGGAAAATTTATATGGCCCGGGCGTGGTGGCTCACGCCTGTAATCCCAGCACTTAGGGAGGCCAAGGTGGGCAGATCACGAGGTCAGGAGTTCAAGACCAGCTGGCCAATGTGGTAAAACCTGATCCCTATTAAAAATATAAAAATTAGCCAGGCGTGGCGGCACATGCCTGTAGTCCCAGCTACTCAGGAGGCTGAGGCAGAAGAATTGCTTGAACTCAGGAGGTGGAGGTTGCAGTGAGCTGAGATCGTGCCACTGCACTCTAGCCTGGGCAACATAGCAAGGCTCCATCTCAAAAAAAAAAAAAAAAAAAAAAAAAAAAGAAACGAAATCTTTATCTGATCTCTTCATAAACATACTCCAAGTGTCAACTAGCTTTTGGCACACAGTAGATGTTTCGATATGTATTGACTGAATAAATGAATGAATGACAGACCCTGCTCTGCATTATAAATACGTCCTCTCATTTAATCATTATAACATCCCTTGCTATCCCCTATGTGCTATTATTAGCTCCTTGGTACAGACAATAATCAGCATAGATCAGGAAACTAACCAGGGTTACACAGCCAGTAGCTGGATGGCAGGAGGCCCCAGAGCGTGTGTACTAAGCATATGTCACACTGCCTTCCTGTCTGGCCTGCTTGGCACATGCGTGTATGTGCAATGAGGTAAGTCCAGGAAAGCATGGGGCACTGGGAGAATGCAGAAGTAGGGATGGTGGGATTCCATTCTCAAGTGAGAGCCCTCAGCCGGCTCCCACTGTCAGACCCATGCCTTTTGTCATCTCTTTTCCTTCTCCCTTGCCACATTTGTCTTGTTTTCTTCCTCAATAGTTCTCCAAAGACTTTAAAGGACTAACCACCAAAGGAGAAAATATACATGAAGTCACTAGTTACTTCAGTGCTCAATTAGCTATATATAGATTAACTTTAAAAAAAAAAATTTCCCCATACACCCACTCACGTAACTGTGAAGCTTCAGAAAAATTTTGAGATTATCGTGGGTGGGCCTCATATAAATCCCAGCACTGTCAATTCTCCCAGCAGCTTTTTCTTAATTCATCATTAGTGTAGAAATATACATCACCACTCAGTGAAATCTAAAGTCCAAAAGATGTATTTCAAATTTCAAAACTCCTCCGTAAAGTTCCGAGGCTGTGTCAACACAAGTAGAGAGAAGGGAGAGCTGAGGGTGTGCCAGATGTAGGTGATGGGGAGGAAGGCAGCAAATCACACTGCCATGTGTGTACCTATGCAACAATTTTGCATGTTCTTCACATGTACCCCAAAACCTAAAATGCAATAAAATAAATAGGGAAAAAAAAAGAATCACATAATGTGAGAGACTGAGGAGACCCCAGGGATCTTTTAGCCCTTCCCCCTCATTTACACATAAGGAAATGGATTGGAGGCCAACAGCAAACTTGCCTGCCTGTTATCTGGGAAGTTCTATTAATAACACACTATCATGAAGGAAAAGAATTCATATGGGTAATAAAAGTTCATTATTTTCAAAGATGAACATTCTTTATTAATTACTACTTTTCTGAAACTACACACCCACAGAAAAACTCCTGTATAAGAATAATTTGTCTGGGCCGGGCGCGGTGGCTCAAGCCTGTAATCCCAGCACTTTGGGAGGCCGAGGCGGGTGGATCACGAGGTCAAGAGATCGAGACCATCCTGGTCAACATGGTGAAACCCCGTCTCTACTAAAATACAAAAAATTAGCTGGGCATGGTGGCGTATGCCTGTAATCCCAGCTACCCAGGAGGCTGAGGCAGGAGAATTGCCTGAACCCAGGAGGCGGAGGTTGCGGTGAGCCGAGATCGCGCCATTGCACTCCAGCCTGGGTAACATGAGTGAAACTCCGTCTCAAAAAAAAAAAAAAAAAAAAGAAAAGAATAATTTGTCAAATGCTGTAAAATAAATTCAGTTGTGTGACTATTTATCGGATATCTTTTTATTTTCTTAATTTTTAATTGTCAATCCTACTTGATTTAAAATAGTCACATAAACATGTAAATGTAAAGTGTTAATATAACTGAATTTATTTGGGGGAAAATTAAATTTTCTTTTTAAAAAAGGAAAGAAAACATTAAAGCCAGAGGTAAGATTAGCACAAAAAAATGTGTATCATCAAAGTCTAGAGGGAGGCCTAAATTCAAATCAAGCTTTCCAGTAAGCAAAGACAAAAGAGAAATCCTGATTAACTCCACGATTCATAATTGCTGTGATAGACAAACAAGCCAGCTGTCAAGATACTGTACAACAGTCTATGGTAAAAAGACTGGAGGGAGCTTTCTTGTTTGTATAACAAGAGTCTATAATTTGCAATGCATTGTGATAAAACAGAAACCATAAGCTGAATGCTATTGTCACTAAATTTATAATTTAGTTAGAAAATACATAAAAAACTAATTGTGGCATGAATGAGAAGGAAATGAGTGCTCTAAGAGTGCTTCCAATACTGTGAGGCCACAGGAAAAAAAAAAAATGGATTCTGAAAGATAGGCTTTGGAAAGACTTCATGGAGGAAGTGGCATATCAACAGGGACTTGAAAGTTGCCTAGATATGCAAAGAAAAAATTCAATGGAAATACAGGATGAAAGAATTGGGTGGTCAAAGAAACAAACCCACTTGCTGATAGATTGTCAAAAAGTATACTGTCTGAACTACCATGTGACAATGACAATTTTTTTTCCCTTTGTCATCTAAAATTGCTATCAGGACAGGTGCTGTGACTCGTGCCTGTAATCCAAGCACTTTGGGAGGCCAAGGCAGGAGGATTACTTGTCTCCAGGAGTTTAAGACAACCTGGGAAATATAGTGAGACCGCATTGTCTACAAAAAAATTTAAAAATTATCTAAGCATGGTGGTGTACACCTATAGTCCCAGCTACTCAGGAGGCTGAGGTAGGAGGATCTCCTGATCGCGGGAGGTGGCAGCCACAGTGAGCCAAGACTGTACCACTGCTCTCCAGCCTGGGCAACAGAGGCCCTATTTTAAAAAAAGAACTAATTAATAAACATAAAATAAAATAATATTACTGTCAGTAAAGATTGACTAGTCTGTGTGATATTTAGTAACTCTAGTAACCTTTTAAATAAAAAGTAAGGTCCACTTGGCCCTCACTGTCCGTAGGTTCTGCATACACTCAACCAACCATGGATCAAAAATATTCGGGAAAAAAAATTTTTTAAATACAATTAAAAACTAATCTAGGCTGGGTGTAGCAGCTCACACCTATAATCCCTGCAATTTGGGAGGCTGTGGCTAGAGGATCACTTGAGCTCAGGAGTTTGAGGTCAGCCTTGAAAACATGGTGAGACCCTGTGTCTACTAAAGGTTTAAAAAATTAGCTGGGTTTGGTGGCATGCACCTGTAGTCCCAGCTACTGGGGAGGCTGAGATGGGAGGACTCACTTGATCCCAGGAGGTGGAGACAATAGTGAGCCATGATTGTACCCCTGCACTCTAGCCTGGGTGACAGAGTGAGACCCTGTCTTTAAAAATAAATAAAAATAAAAATCAATACAACAATGATTTAGAGAGCATTTATGTTGTATTAGGTATCATAAGTAATCTAAAGATGATTCAAAATATAATTTGTAGGCAAATACTATACCATTTTACATCAGGGACTTGAGCATCTTCAGATTTGGGGTATCCTTGGGAGGTTCTAGAACCATTACTTTGAGGATACTTAGAGACGATTGTCCATTAAAAATGGTTCCCCATAAAGGAAACATTTTGTCTCCTCTGTAACTCTGTGACCTTTTGGGTAGAATCTGAACAATGTGTAAATGATAGTTTCACAACAGTGTGTGCTGATGTGTAGGAGTAGAAAACGATCCTTTGGTTTTGATTTAAAAACTTTCTTATGAAACATGAAGCTAACAACCAGAAAGATTAATTCCACCAGCGAGGCAACAAGGAACACTTATTGTTTGGAAGTGAAGCTACTTCCTCATACCTGAGGCAGCACATACACTTTTTCAATAATCTTTTATTCAATAAGACCCAAGAGCATTAATATCTAACAGCTTAGCCTAAGTTTCTTCAAAGGACCAAGCCCATCGTGTTGTCTCCTGACTTTTGATTTTTCTAATCTGTCATAGATTTTCTAACAAAGATGAGTTCCTTAGCTCTGGAAAAAGACCATTGAGGAAGTATGCGTTAGAAGAGGAAGGGATGTCAGCCGGGGTAGATAAAAATTAGCAAGAAATATTAAGTGCTATCTAAGAGATATAAAACAATACTGTTTCAGCTCAATAGAATTTTATTGTTAAAAATATGGTGTATCTACAGATTTGAAGACTAACAACGCATGGTATTCTAGCCTCAAAATAAGGAAAGAATAATGATTCTTAAGAAAACATTCTTTGCAGGCTGAGCCTGGTGGCTTATGCCTATAATCCCAGCACTTTGGGAGGCTGAGGTGGGTGGATCACAAGGTTAGGAGATTGAGACCATCCTGGCTAACATGGTGAAACCCTGTCTCCACTAAAAATACACACACACACACACACACACACTAGCTGGATGTAGTGACATGTGCCTGTAATCCCAGTTACTTGGGAGGCTGAGGCAGGAGAATTGCTTGCACCCAGGAGGCGGAGGTTGCAATGAGCCTAAATCACACCACTGCACTACAGCCTGGGTGACAGAGCAAGACTCCATCTCAAAAAAAAAAAAAAAAAAAAAGGAAGATTTTTTTTCCATTCATTGAACATTGTAATATAAAATTATGTGTCCTAGACAATGTCTGTAAACCACATTTTATAATAACATTGTAAAAGATAATGCAGTGCGAGCAAGGCTGCAATGGCCAAAAATCCACTATTCTTTGTAAAAGTGTGGCATTTAATTCCACTGGATATAAGGCAGTTGGCACAAGTCACCTTTTCCCCCGGCTTAGATATAGTTGTGCCTTTAAAAATGAGCTCTCTCATTTGCCAAATACAAAGAAGGGAATAGTGTTTTCTCAGGGGATCACAGGAAAACAAACATAATTAAAAATAAACATAGGATTCCCTTTGAATCTAGAAGAAAATTTGCCCAAACTTCTTGTTTCAAATAAAGATATAGTGCAGATTTTATAGCAGTTATTACTATAAGCAGTCAAGAATTGCCTGAATCCCTGTTAGACAGAATTACATCAAGTACATGTGTTGTGATGCTTTCTGTTTTGAGTTCTGTTTGCTTTTTATTTATGGATAATTCAGAAAAACTCAGTCTCAGAAATTTGTTTTCTACTCTCCTAAAATGGAGCTGAGGTTCATCTCTTCTTTATGTTATAACTATGTTTATGCACCAGTTTCATAGAAAACCATCACGCATTTTCCCATGGAATTTTGGGAGACAGTTTAAGATCAGTGTTTACTATAGAGGGCAGACTTAAAATGGTCCTTGTGATCCCTGACTCCTGGAGTTCACTCTCTTGTATGCTTCCCTCCCCTTGAATGTGAGCAAGACCTTTGACCTAGAGAATACAGCAGAGTTGACCAGATACATGTGATTCCATGGTTATCTTATATAAGATTGTAGTGTATGTCTTGCTAGAGTCTGTTACTTCCTTATTGGCTTTGAGGAAACAAGTGGCCATATTGGGGCACCCCACATGGCAAAGAACTGCAGGTGACCTCCAGGAATCGAGGGGAGCCTCCAGCTGAGCCACCAAAGAAGTGAATTCTGCCAACAATCTGAATGAGCCTGAAAGCACAGCCTTCCCCGGTTGACCTCAAATGAGACAGCAGTCCTAGCCAGCACCTTGATTACAGCTTTGTAAAGAGACCCTAAGTAAAGGAACAAGCATAACTTAGTCAGGACTCCTAAGCCACATAAACTGTGAGATAACAAATGTGTGTTTTAAGAGGCTGTATTTGTTGTACAGCAATAAAAAACTAGCATACTTACTAAAAATGATTTTAGCTCTTGTCAGTCCTGGTAATTGGATTTGTTTTCCAGTGATATCCATGGACACTGTGTGGATAGTGATAATTGATGCTGACTTGTTTTACTCTTATTTATTCAGGATCTGGGTATTAAAAATAAATTCAAACTTTCAAATGCTGATCACCTCTGCCCTTCTGCCTATTAGCATGTGTGTGTGTTTGTGTGTGTGTGTGTGTATATGTGTGTGTGTTTATGTGTCTGTCCATACATGAATGAATGGATGTGTTTTAAGCTGAATTATGACACAGGGGTTGTTTAAAAAGGTTTTAAGAAATCAAAAAAATTATCTCTATGGGGTAGTTTCTTGGGAGCCAACCCTCAACAGTGTCTCAGTGTTTCCCAAGGCATTTCCTTCTGCAATTTTTCCACACAGTATGCACTGGATTTTAGTTTATGATACTCAGGATTAGTCATCAAGCCAAGTCTTTTTGTGTTCTGTGGTCTGACCAGTGCTCTGCAAGTCTCCAGGGAAGCACGAAGGAGGGGTAAGTCAGAATCCCATCACTTGGAGCATGTTGGTATTAGAGCATCACCTAAAGGACAAGGATACATTGCCCATTTGGTGAAATAATCTAGAAGGTCTGGAAACTAACTTAGCTCACATGATTCATATTCATTAGTCAATTTACTTCAGAAACTTTTAAAAAATCACGTTACCTCATCTGTACATCCCTCCTTCCCTCCCTTCCTCTCTTCCTTTCTCCTTTCCTTTCTCCCTCCCTCCTTCTCTTTTTCTCTCCCTTCTTTCCTTCCTTCCCCATTTAGTTATTAAATATGCTCATTATTAGCATAGTATCAAAGACACTGAGGCATTTTCCCATATCTTATGAAATACTCCTTATTTTTGTCTCTTCCTATAGATACCTTAATTATCAAAATTTTCTAAAAAGACGATTTGGAAATAAAATGAAGGTGGGTAAAGTTGTGTTTTTAAATAGGCTGCTCAGTGCTAGAGATAATAGAATAGTTTTAAATTCTAGCAATTATAAATCAAGACTCCATATACCATTTCTAAAAAATGTGTGAACCCCTGGGAAATGTGAATGTTTCCCATTAAATCCCGCCAATGGTTCTTCTTAACCTATTGGTTACGACATTCCCAGAAGTGAAGCTTTGGTCTGCTTGTCATCACACATTCTGTTATTCTGTCTCACCACAGTCTACAACTTCTAGATCCACGGGGAACAAACATGGGGCAGCAGCTTCCCTGTGCCAGGACTGACTAGGAAATTCTGGAATTCTATGACCAGGTAGCCTGGGAAGGGAGAAGAGCTCTCCGAGTTACAGCTAGTCTGGGAGCTTTTAAAGTGAAACTGTCATGGGGAAAGTGAAGGAGTTTGCTTTGTGCAATCATCATGCTATATTCTGCTATGCCAATGGAGAGCAAAATAAGGAATTTTCTCTCAAGATGTCAGACAATCAATTGAGTCACTAATGCAAGCAGGTAGGCAGAAAACAGATATTTGTAGAGAACTTCTTATTTCTCTTTCTCCTAATGAAATTTTTTAACAATAACAATAAAATGCATCTTTTGCTTGAGGAGCAGTTTAACAAGCATTGCTTCAATAGTGTAAAAACCAAAAGCAATTAGAGTGCTTGTCCTCTGTCCCTCATAAATGGCTAGTATTGAGGGCTTATTAAGAAATATAACATCTGTTTTTTATACATAAATATCTATGTATAACAATCTGTAAATAACTTACAAATACCCATAATAAACACAAAATCCATCATTATGTTAAATGCCACTGTGATTCTGAGCATTTTAATATGCTGTGAAGGCATCAGAGTAAAACAGAGACAAGGTTACATTTAAATTGGAATGCTAACTGCTCTGCTTGGTATGCCCTGTACATTTAAGGTAATAAGACATTTTTCTAAATTCATATGTTAGCAATGTGTCATGTGGAATCATGAAGGATCAGAAATAAATAATAATAATTATCCAAGCCTTCAAGAAGGGATCAGAAGCAGGCTTTGATCACAGGCTCTGAGTAGAGTTGCTATGGCATCACCACATATTCCTGTTTATGTATTTAATTTGTAACTTCTCATTCTGACATCACAGGAATATTTTTCCTTACTTAACAAAGTGGAATAAAAAGTAAATAAGCTCTTTACTATTGGGACATAACCAAATCAGAGGACAACACAAATTTATGTGGGTATTTGTAAAGCAAAAGTAGGAAAATTCAAAATTTCATCTTCTAAAAGTGGACATTGTTTAAAGCATGTTTTAATAAGTGTTACAGAGTGATGTTTTAACGTCACCTTTAAATACCCCTTACTACTTCTTTGGGCTCACCAATTTCAACGTGAAGGTCCAGGTTAACTTTGCTAGTGTTGATTTGCAGAGACTCATATGTATCTCCTCCTGACTCATATTCAGTGATCCCACGTTAGTAGCTTGAAATTGGCCATGTTGAGAATGTTGACACCACGGAAATTGGCAAAAACTAGAAATTGAATAACAAATGCTACAAATCTTTTTATTCTTTTCGCCTTTCTTGGAAAAGTGTAATCCAGTTGTTAAATATTTACCAATACAATGTAGATCCTTGTTAAAACAAAATTCTAATCTCCACTGTTGGTTTTATTTTCCTTCTACCTCTCTTCTGCTGCCCCTAAATTAAAGTAGGTCTTTTTATTTGGGGCTATATTTCTATCCAAATATAAAATAGTTGAAAAATGTTTTGGGATCCTTTTATCCTCTTCTCCTAGACCTTTTCTGCTTATCCTCTTGTCAAAAACTCACTTTTTTCCTTTACCTTTTCAGCCCTGCTTCAGCCCTAGGTCTTGCTAAATTACAGAAGTTTCCAAAAGCAGTGTGAATATGTTTGCCATAGGCAGAAATGGTCTTCCCAAAAGTTAGTCATTAGAAAAGTAGAGCTAAAGAGAAAGAAGATTTAAGTTTTATATTAAACTCTATCTAGATAGGAGTTCCTTTTTCAAGTATTTTCAAACTTGATAAACAACAGAGTAAATTATTTAAGAATAATTTTTAAAAATGGAAGTATGGGAATTTGGGGCTAATCCAAAGATGTGGGGATTCAGAAATGAGGAGCAGGTATAGAAGAGGAAAAGACACAGGGTATTTGTCACCACTAAAATTCCTGGACAAGTTGGGTAAATGTTCTACTACAAGAAAACACTCCTTTTTCTTTTATATAAAAATTTCTCTCAAGTGAGTTGTTAAGTTCATTGTGAGTCATGCATTCCTTTGTTCAAGTGTGGACAAATGGTCCTTATTTTGTTGGAATTTTACACTGGCAGAGATCAATGGTACAACTTGGTGAACCTCGCAAAGACACCACGGGTGCATTTAAAGACTAACCTGCTACCGTATGGTTCTATGGACTGGCTTTGGGGTGTGTTCCAAAGCACTCAGAGCTATCCTGAGCTAGGGAATTGGTTAGCACAAGTCTCTTTATGTGTACCCTACTCCACAGTCATGCACCTGGGGCCATGCGAACATCCTGAAACCAACCCAAACTCTAGGAGTCTGAAAAGCCCCTGAATGCATCTTCAGTACAAGATCTGTGCATACAGCATGGCTTCCTTCTAGAAAGCCAACTGGGCTCAGAGGCAGTCCAGACAGAGGCCTTATTTTAAGGGCTGATGAAATGGGCTCTGTTTCCCCAACAGCCTGCCTTGGTGGGTAAACACCAACCATTCATTGATTTATTTACTTAGTCAGGTTAGAGCTTTGCATTTTCAAGTTTCTAATATTAAATTTCTTTTCTTTTTTTTCTGGAATAGGGACTATCTTTATCAGCTCAAAATACCATAGACTGAGGCTTAAACAAAGACATTTACTGCCCACCAATCTGGAGGCTGGAAGTCCAAGGTCAGGATGCCAGCCTGCATGGTGGGGGTTGTGGTGAGAACTTTCTTCCTGGCTTGCAGGTGGCAGACTTCTCCCTGTTTCCTTATATGGTGGAGAGAGAGAGCTCTGGTGTCTTCCTCTTTTTATAAGGGTGCTATGTTCCAACATGGGAAACTAACCCTCATGAGCTTATCTAAATGTAATTACTTTCCAAAGGCCCCGCCTCCAAAATATCACATTGGGAGTTAGGACTTCAACCTATGAATTGGTGGAAGGGTGGGAGGCAGACACAAACATTCCATCCATAATTCTAGCTGGTAATATTGTTAGAATCAGTTGCTTGCCAGTCTCAGAAAGCAGGACACTGAGATGCATAGACGTGTACATTTCCATTTCAGGCAGGTGCCAGGAGACAACTGAAAGGACCTTGAGTTTAGAAGATTGGATCAGACATTGAGAGGGAATCTGGGTTGCTGGAGGCAAGAGTCTAGCAAGGAGTGATGAGAGTTCTTCACATAAATCGACCTATAATTCACCCAGCATCTGCATCCCATGGGTATCCACTATTGATCAAAATGTCAGTAGACCTTTTGGACTGTGTTTCAAAGAGCAACCATTATCTTGGAGAGTCATACCAAAATATGAGTGGTTCCCAGTAAAATAAATCAGGCTTTCCTTTATCTGAGCTAGAAACACCTATTGGGACTTTTGTCAAATTATTTAGAGGAAGAAAAAGGTTGAAAGCAAACTTCCAATTGAAAAGAAGCATATTTATTAAAGTTCAGAGGGTTGGAGAGTTGTTTCTTGATTGACAAAATAATGAACTTGCTGATAGAGTCCAGAATTACTTGGCTGAATTTGTGTTCATTTCTCCATAAATTTGCCAAAGTCAGAAGAGAAAAATCCATAGAGGCCAAATGAAGAATCATTTGATTAAGCGTGTTATCAGCCTGGTTGTGGCCAAATTCCACGCTCATATATTCATGCACACATCCTTTACTATGAGTTGCATATGTGCTTTGTGGTTGTGGGCAGATTTAGGTTTGTTTTTCTTTCTGAGTCTTTTCTGGTCCAAAAGCTCATCATTTAAAGTTTTTGGAAGCAATTTAAAAATGCTATTAGATTCCCAACCCCCTCTCGACTTTTGGAATACGTGCAGTTATTTTTTTTCTGGCACAAAAACAATCAGAAAGGAATAAAATGTCAGGATATCTTCCAAAGAGAGACACAAAAGTAACATTTTATTTATACCACGATTTGTTTATTCTTATTTGTTGTTACCAGAAGGTTATTTAGTTTTTTTTAAGTGAAAGGTAAATTATTTTAGAGGATAGAAAACCTAAAATAAGAAGTATTGCTATGTAATTATAGAGAATAGTTGCTTTTTTCTGCCTGTTTTTAATTAAAGCACCGTTTGAGAGATTTAAGAATCAGGTGGTACTGTTGAGTCACTGGATACATTTTTTAAGCAGCATCTTGAAATGCGATATAAATTGATTTTAAATTTTAAATTCCTAATTATACACTTCCTCAACATTGGTAATCATGAGAGCATTTATTTTTAAGTAGTTTGTGATAATTTGGGAATTTGAAAGAAACTTTAAAGGTGATGTTTTTAAAGTTACTCGCAGAAATATGTTGGATGTGTTGACTAATAACTTTAAACATGTTTATATTGGTATTTTTTCAAGCACTTGAAAAGCAATCATGTTTTATAGCCAAAGTCATCTCCTTTCCATAGAAAAATTCATAGTCATAGTTGATGGTTTCATGCATGAAAATTAAATACTGCTCTTGCAAAACTGAGGATCTAATGTGTTTACGTGCTATTTCACAAACATTCCTTACCATGGAATACCAAATGCCTACAACTTGAACACATGGCTGGGGGAAAAAAGAAGAAAAAGAAAATCAATCCTAAGCTAGAAATCTGAATAAAGACAATGATTTCAGTTCATTTTGTAATCATCTTTGGTGCTTTAGTGACTAAAAAATGCATGTGGAGTCTGAGAGCTCCTTGCTGAATGCTACCCTCTGCCCTTCTCCTGTGCAGTTGCGTCAGGTGCAGCTCCAAAACCTCCACAGCCACTGTCTCTACTCTCCATTCAAAACAATGCAGGGGCAACTTGTTCCCCTTGTGGCTGGCTTTGTCCTTAACATGCCGATGCTTTGTGTGAAAAGCTTTCATTTAAAATTGAGTTTAGGGTAAGTACGGGATAGGTGGAGAAAAGATTTTCTTCTCTCTAACGGTTCTCCAGGGCACACTGTTTAGCCTTCAGGAGACCCAGGAATAGATACGAGCAAAATGTTTTTACACGTGAAGTGTTCTTTAATACCATTTTTGCTTCTTCGATCCTTGAACTTCGTTCCCTTTCTTTTCGTTAACATTTACCATACACACTTTGACGGGGAAAGAAAGATGTGTAGTGATTCCGCCTGCTACATCTGACAGTGCTTCATTTCTCACACCCAGCCACCTGAGTCTTCAAACAGTTTTACCATCTTCCCCATTTTAACCCCAATTTAAACATCCACAGGAAGCCAAACAAAACATGCCCATCTGCTCCAGATGTGTCAAATCAAGCTCTCCTATTTTAATTTTTTTCCAGATAAACCCTCCAACAAATGTATAAACAGGTTGCTTTTTAGAAGAAGTAAAGATTAACATTTCTTTGAAAAAAGGAAAAAAATCGCATGCATTTTGGCAACTCTGGCTGTTTTCCCCTTCAGAAAACATCTTGTAAACTAAATGCACGCCTTGATCCTCCCATGTACCAGAAGGGAGCAGCATCTTTGAGCTCTCTTCCCGAATCCTCTGCTTGGTCTGGGTGTATCCTGTGAAAGAGGAGAGAATCTACCCCACAGACAGATGCTTGCAATTGGCCCCAGTTCATTTCCAGGCAGCCTGGAAGAGAGCATCCCACAACACTGAACGGAGGCAGCCAAGAGACTGTCGGGTGATCAGGACAGCTCCAGCCTCCATGTTCCTGTGGAGCCTCCTTCCTCTCCAAGGAATTTGTCGCATGAGACTGCATAATTTAGTTGTCCATTCAGTCAACAATGATTTACTAACAATCTACTTTGTGTTAGGCACCATTCCAGAATCTGAGCAATCAGCAGTGACAAAATAACACAAAATCCTTGCTCTCATGAACCTGGAGGCAGGCAGTAAGAATATACAGCATAGACAATGTGGTAAGTGGGGATGAGTGCTCTGAATTAAAATAATTCAGAATAATTATAATAATTATAATTATAATAATAATAATTGCAGGAAGCAGGGATGGAGGGTGACCTGTGTAGGACAGGATTGGGAGCTCAGAAGTGCGTTAGCTACAGTGTCAGGGAAGCCTCTCCACAGAGAGGACATTAAGGCAGGGAGCTGAAGGAAGGGAGAGCGTGGCTGGAAGAGCAGAATCCCTGGAACTGGGACATGCTTGTAGGTTGGGTGTCCACAAGAGCCCCAGTTAACTACAGGAGAGGAAGCAAGGGAAGAGTAGAGGGAGGCTAGGTTAGAGCAGTAACTGTACATCAAATTATGGAGGACTGAGCTTCTCAATCTCCAGTGTCTGTACAAATTTCCCAAGGATCTTGTGAAACCACAGGCCTTGATTTAGATCTGGGGTAGGCCCAGGGTCTGCCTTCCTACCATGCCTTCAGATGGTACCCCTGCCTCTACAGCTCCCCCGACCATGCTTTGAGTAGCAGAAATTAGGGCCTTCTTGCCCACAGTACAAATTCTGCTATTTCTTTCCTGTTAATTTGAGTTGGTATGCAACAACTGTACGTACTTATGGGAAAAGAGTGACATTTTGATACATGTACACAGTGTGTAATGATCAAATTGGGGTCGTTAGCATATCCATCACTGTGAACATTTATCATTTCTTCATATTGTGAACATTCAAATTCCTCTCTTCTAGCATTCTTAAAATATACACCAGGGTATTGTTAACCACATTCACCCTACGATGCCACAGAACACTAGAATTCATTCATCCCATCTAACTGTAACTTTGTATCCGTTAACCAAACTCTCTCCATCTTCCACTCCCCCATACCCCTCTCAGCTTCTAATGACTATAAGTCTATGTCTATTTCTGTGCGTTCAATTTATTTTAGCTTCTACATATGAGTAAGAACATGTGGTATTTGTCTTTCTCTGCCTGGCTTAGTTTGGTTAACATGATGTCCTTCAAGACGATCTATGTTTGCTGTAAATGACAGAATTTTATTCTTTTTTACAGCTGAATAGTATTCCATTGTGGATGTGTACCATATTTTCTTTATCCATCCATCTATTGATGGACAGTTAGGTTAAAGGTATTCTCCTTTTACTATGAGTGAAGTGGAATTTCTTTGAAACTTGTCTTTTTATGATACAGGATCTCATTCTGTCACCCAGGCTGGAGTGCAATGGCACAATGTAGCTCACTACAGCCTCTACTTCCTGGGCACAAATCATCCTTCTGCTTGAGCCTACTGAGTAGCTAGGACTACAGCTACGCACCACCACACCCTGCTAATGTTATGTTTTTTGTATAGAAAGGTTCTCACTGTGTTGATCAGGCCGCTTTGGATGTGTTGACCAGGCTGCTTTGGATGCTTTTGAATAGAGGGGAAGTGGGATCAGACTTGTTTTTAGGGAGCCCCTCTGGCTGCTCTTGAAAATAGGACCAGGGAGGAAGTAGGAGACCTCCTGGGAGATAACTGGAATAGTCTGGGTGAGATATTTCAGTACCACAATCTAGGGCACTCGCAGGTGGGACAGCCACAGCCAATGACACTTCAAGTGAATGTGAGGATCAGCTCGGCTGCTCATGTGGAAGCATAAGTAAGGTTGTTACCTGTGGCCTTGTAGAAGCCTACAAGTCAAAGGCCTTTTGATGGTTGGTGAAAATCACATCTGATACACGTGATTCCAGGAACCTCATCTGCCTCATTCCTGAATTTGATTTCTATGCATGACGCACATATTACTATTGAATTAAATGTGAAGTCACTGTCTCCTGCCATTGTAATGTATGTACGCTATGGCAGAGGAAATGTTTTTTATCTACCTCCCAAATAAGTAAGCATAACTTGAGCTCACATTACAAAATGACACATTAAGCTGAAAGGGTATACATTTTATATTTTTAAACTTGATTTTGGTGTCCTTATATTTAGAGAAAGATATTTTATTGTAAGTTCATCTCAGGACAAGAAACTTCACTTGGTGTAGAAATTAACATCCAATCTGCAGCGTTTCATTGTAGTGTGATAGTCTTGTTCACTTTGAATTCCCTAGCTAAGTTATTTACCTATCTAATCAGATATTTCAAAATATTTAAATTTTAAAATATATGTGATTATTTAGATGAATATTAAATTTATATATATTTCAAAATATTTAAATTTCCCCTTCTCTCTGATTTTATAATTTTCTTGATAAACCTTCCCAAATGTCTTTAAATTTCACTAATCTAATGATTCTTAACCGGGGGTGATTTTGCCCCTCAACAAGGGATACTTAACAATATCTGCTGACATTTTGACTATTGGGAGTTGGGCAGTGCTACTGGTATGTAGTGGGAAGAGGCCAGGGATGGTTAAACATTCTGCATACCTGGGAGGTCCTCCCATAACAGAGGATTGTTCATTCCAAAATGTCAGTAGTGCCACATTTGAGAAACCCTGTCCTTCTGGTGACCACAAGGCCTTCAACTACAGAAAACGAAATTCACCAAAGATCCCCACAGCCGTGCTCTGAAATATTTCACAGTTTGCCCTGAGCCATGCTTCCCACAGCTTGCTCCCACGAAGGGGATTGCTCGGAAGGCCACCTCTGGCTCCTGGATTCTCTGATATCCACGCCAAACCTTTCTCATGGGGCACAGCACCCTCAAACATTTCCAACTAACCTTCTTTTCTTCCTGCTGTCCTTCACTAGGTTGGGACTAGCATCTCAGGCTGAAGGCCCTCCCAGCCTTTTCCAGCTCACTCCCAATTTTCTCTCAGGACATTTTTCCTATAAAATTCTTGCACATTTAATCTCATTTAGAGCCTTTTTCTCGGAAATCTTGGATTAATATATCATGGCATTAAATCATTGAAAATAATAAATTGATGATCTTTCCTCATTGTAGTGATAATGGGAAGCAAATGTTCTGATACACAGAACACAGAAATGGCTCAGAAATGAGAAATTGACTACTAAATTGTCAGTAAAAGCAATGGAATAAGTAAGTGAAAAATAGAGCTATTTTGGAAAAAAATGTTGAGAAACCCCAATCTTCAAAAAAAGAATAAAACCTTAGCTCTTGTTCATGTGTTATTTAAAACCCATCTCAGATCTCAACTGAAACAACTAAAATTAGGGCCAAAGTTGCATCCCCTTCCCATTCACACTTTTGGAACCAGAGTGGTTCTGGACATAGTCATAAGGTCAGCATCCCTAATTACAGTAGGAATTTCAATTCTTAGGTTTCTAACCAAAATCCCGCCATCCTCAGAAAACTTGTCAGTATTTGCAGCTCTCCCCATTAGATGAGATCTACCCCATTGCCTTTAGTTAGGAAGAGTCCTATGTATAGACACATCACCACAGACCACTCAGAGTCCCCCCCTTACCTTCACTGGGACAACTTCCTCCTTCCTTCCTCACCATGATACTCGTCACTCTGGGTAGATTCTGCCCAGGCAACAATTGCCCTCTGTGGTTTGCCAAGCCCCATCCTACTTTTTGGGAACAGATGAGTCCCTCCAAGGATGGGCATATCCCCAGCCACCCACCACTGTGCATGTGGCAGCTGGCATCTATGTTACCTGCAACTCACAGATCCCTGATCTGTGCTCTGTTATGAACTCCAGCCAGAGAAATACTCAGATCTTATTCCTGATTCACATGAGACTGTGTTTGCCTTGGATTTAGCCAGGTCTTATAACTTTCAGGATTTATTATGTTGACGAATAAAGGGAAATTCTCTCCCTTAAACTAACACAATGATCTCTCTGAATCAAACTCTCCCTATACCCAGCCAGCATTCCTAGAGAAGCCCAGAAGATGCCGCTACTCGAGGCTGGCCTACTGCAGAGCTGGCATTTATGTTGTGATGATAACTATTCTTGAGAAAAACCCTGAGAGCGATCGTGGCATTTTCCTAGTGCCTTCTATGTACCATACACAGTACAAGTCGCTCTTTATGTACTAACTCCTTTAATTCCTGTAAGAGTCCTTTGGCATGGGTATTTTTTATGCCCATTTTACTGACCAGGACACTGAGGCTCAGAAATTGCAAGTGACTTTCCCAACATCACAATGTTAGTAAGTGGTAGAGGTATAATTTGGATTATATTTAAATTTGAAAAGTCTGTGATATTTCTAGATGATATTTTGGATAACACCAGTTTCCAGGAGGCACTCTCAGTTACCCAGGTCTGTTATGTTTGAGTCGGCTATGTTTTTCTGACCTACATACAGGGTAACACAATTAAGGAACTCTCTACCGGAAGTCCAAGTCTCCACTCAGGCACATAGGTAACTGGCAGTCCTCCTTGATTCTGCCAGCCAGAGCCAGCTTATTGAAAGCAAATACAAGTCTCTTAGGACAGTGCCCAGACTTCTGGCTTCACCACAGAGGCTGGGAGCCAAGTCAATAACATCAGTCATTATTTTCCATCAAGCTCCATCATTTACATGCAATAGTTACTCAGAAAATGCTGATGAATTCCTGTATGAATAATAAATGAATGAATAAGCAAAAGCATTTGTCTGTAAAAGTCACAGAGTTTTTAAAATAGAATGAAAGTGTGAAGCTTGACAAATTCAGACTTCTGCAATATCCCCACCAAGTGGTTATCTAAATTCTGTTTGACTTCTGTTGGCAGGGAATACGCACACACACTTTCTAAGGGAGTCTTTCCACTTCATATGACTCTGCCTGTTCTAAGGGAATCACTAATCAAATGAGATCTTTGAAAAAGAAAAGGCAGGAAACTGGAAATAAGTAGGAATTAGTTTACCTGATGCTTATCAGCTTACAGGCTTTACTGCTCCAGAAATTTGGTTTGATTTGAAAACACTATGCTAAGTGAAATAAGCGATACACAAAAGGGCAATTATTGTGTGATTCCATTTATGTGAGGACCTAGAATAGGCAAATTCATAGAGACAGAAAGTAGAATGAAGGTTGCCAGGGGCCGTAGAGGCAGAGTAAGGAGAGAAGGATGTTACTGCTGAATGTGTTTAGGGTTTCAGTGTGTGTGGTGGAAAATTCTGGATACAGATGTTATCATGCTTGCATGTTAATGTGAGTGTCCTTCATGCCACTGAACTAGATGGATTTTTTTTTCTTTTTTCTTTTTTTTTAAGATAAGCCATGAATCACATTTTATTTATTTTGTCCTTTCAACTTTTATTTTGCATTCAGGTAGCATATGTGCAGGTTTGTTACATGGGTAAATTGCATGTTACTGGGGTTTGGTGTGCAATTTATTTTGTTACCCAGGTAGTGAGCATATTTCCTGATAGGTAGTATTTCTTTTCTTTTTGCTTTTTTTTTTTTTTTTTTTTTTTTTTTTTTTGAGACGGAGTCTTGCTCTGTCGCTCAGGTTAGAGTGCGGTGGCGTGATCTCTGCTCACTGTAACCTCTGCCTCCTGGGTTCAAGCGATTCTCCTGCCTCAGCCCCCCAAGTAGCTGGGATTACAGGTGCCTGCCACAAGCCCAGCTAATTTTTGTAATTTTAGTAGAGACGGGATTTCACCATGTTGGCCAGGCTGGTCTTGAACTTCTGATTTCAGGTGATCTGCCTGCCTCAGCCTCCCAAAGTGTTGGGATTACAGGCATGAGTCACTGCACCCAGCTGGTAGTTTTTCTATCCTCACCCTCCTCCCAAACTTCCTCCTCAAGCAGCCTGCTCACTCAGTGTCTATTGTTCCCTTCTTTGTGCCCATGCGAACTCAGTGTTTAGCTCTCTTTATAAGTGAGAACACGCAATATTTGGTTCTCTGTTCCTGCATTAATTCACTTAGAATATTGGCTCCTCCATGTGCATCTATGTTGAACAATTAAAAATAGTCAAGATGAGCCAAGTGAAATGGTATGCATCTGTAGTCCCAGCTACTCAGGAGGCTGAGGCAGAGGATCACTTTAGCCCAGGAGTTCAAAGCCAGCCAGGGCAATGTAGTGAGACCCCCCATCTCTTTAAAAAAATATTTCAGCAGGCATATCACAAGGTCAAGAGATTGAGACCATCCTGGCCAACGTGGTGGAACCCTGTCTCTACTAAAAATACAAAAATTATCTGGGCGTGGTGGCATGTACCTGTAGTCCCAGCTACTCTGGAGGCTGAGGCAGGAGAATCACTTGAACCTGGGAGGCAGAGGTTGCAGTGAGCTGAGATCATGCCACTGTACTCCAGCCTGGTGACAGGGTGAGACTCCATCACACACATAAAAACAATTTCAGGTGGTCAACTTTAGGCTATATGTGTTTTACCGTAATAAAAAATTGGTTGAAGAGGAGTACATGTAAACACAACAAAGAAGTGTTTAACTCATCAATTTCAGATAGGCAATAAAAGTGTGTACATGAGAATTAATCAAGGACATTCTAAAGCTTTAAGGTTGAAGTCAAGAAAAACAACTGCCTTTCTGATAATTTACACCACTCACAGAGTCTGATGGACTATGAATTTGATGGTACAATTTTTAACTTGACAGTGTGAAGATCAAGGGTATAGGAATGTAACAGGCTTTAAAAAGTTTGCAAGTAGAGTTTGCACAGCTGGACACAGGGTACCACAAGCACATGTGGTGCATTTGTGCCCTTGGTGGGCAAAGCACCCACAATGCAGAGGCGTTTCTCTGGCTGGACAGTAGGTCTCTCTCTTCCTCCCCTTTCCCTCTTTGTTTCAAAAAAAAAGCCATTTTACTTAGGACCTTCCACTCTGAATATGAAGGGTGTCATTTTCCTCTCAGATCAAGATTCCGCTAGTTGCATGGCTGAGAGCCAACAGAAGGGGTGTATGCTGTCTTCATTAGACCAGATTTACCATCCACCTTCCGTAAGTGGTTCAGCATGCTCTCCATCCAGCTGTGGCTCTTGCTTGCAAAGCGTGCCATCAGCTTCCCGGTTCTAAAGAGCTAATTTTCCCTAATTGCTTCCAATAAGAGGTGAGAAGCAGGAGGGTGTGTGCCTGGTTCAGAGCCACTGGTCTCCTCATCAGCTTCACCAAGCCGCAATAGCAGCTTTCACATTCAAGGTCTTTTATCCAATATTTGGGTAAAAAAAAGTTTTGTCTCACAACTTGGGATTTCAGAATCTTCAACAGGTTGCTCAACCCTTAAAGAGCTGACCCACCTAGACTTTTATTTTCAGTTGGCTAATTTTTGTTTATTTATACTTTTTTTATATTTTTAAGTTTTGGGGTAAGTGTGCAGAACATGCAGGTTTGCTATATAGGTATACACGTGCCATGGTGGTTTTTTGCATCTGTCACCCTGTCATCTGCATTAGGTATTTCTTTTAATTCTATCCCTTCACTATACCTTCACCCTTGCTATACCTCTCCTAGTCCCCCAACCCCTGACAGGCCCTGGTGTGTGATATTCCCCTCCCTGTGTCCATGTGTTCTCATTGTTCAACACTCGCTTATGAGTGAGAATGTGCAGTGTTTGCTTTTCTGTTCTTGTATCAGTTTGCTGAAAATGATGGTTTCCAGATTAATCCATGCCCCCTATAAAAGACATGAACTCATCCTTTTTTATGGCTGCATAGTATTCCATGGTGTATATGTGCCACATTTTCTTTATCCAGCCTATCATTGATGGGCATTTGGGTTGGTTCCAAGTCTTGCTATTGTGAACAGTGCTGCTATAAACATACGTGTGCATATATCTTTATAACAGAATGATTTATAATCCTTTGGGTATATACCCAGTAATGGGATTGCAGTAATGGGATTGCTGGATCAAATGGTGTTTCTATTTCTAGATCCTTGAGGAATCACCACATTGTCTTCTACAGTGGTTGAACTAATTTACACTCCCACCAACAGTGTAAAAGTGTTCCCATTTCTCCACATCCTCTCCAGCATCTGTTGCCTTTCACTATTGTATTTTTTAAATAAATCAGTTGAGAAAATAAACACACTAACTTATATATTACTTAATTTTGTTTAATATAACACCTTAAAAGATAATTTTGATGGCTACATAAAATTCCATTGCTTAGATGTACATGTTTTGTAGTATATATATATATATATATATATATGGTTTTGATCATAAATAATTCATAAATAATACATCAATAATAATACAATACCAATTTCTGTCCTTTTTTCTAAAATCTTAGAATTGAGTCCTAGAAGAAATATCAGGCTAAAAGGCATGTGAACCTCTAAGTTTGTTGGCATGTAATTCCTAATCGTTATACCAATTTCTAGTGTGCCATACTGCATCTTTATTTGCATTGAGGATTATCTACTTGGTTAATATAATAAAAATAGCATTTTGTTGTTTGAGTTGTCATTGCTTTGATAACTGATGACTTTTAAAGATGTTTAGGCTCATTTTCTTTTTTATTTGCTCAGCTTTTCTGAAAACCTTTCTGAAAACTTTTAGACGAGTTTCTCTCAAATTTTCCCTACTGAGATTAACGCATTACTGATATGTCTTCTAACATATAAACTAGTTAACATCAAGAGGATTAATCTGTTACACCAGTTGTCACCTGGGTCAAGATAGTATCCAGTTCATTAGGGTAAAGTTCAAGTAAGTGTTTTGCTTGTTTAATGTGGAACATGTGTAGGAGTTATCCCAAAGTTAGAATGGAATGAAGCCCAACTATATGGTAAAATATATTTGGGGCTCAATTCTGTTAGCCATTAAAAGTAGTACAAGGTATCAGAAGATGAAGAGGGTTTTGAAAGAATGAAGGGACATGTCAGATTAAGGGGGAGAGGAATATCAAGGTATTTTTTTCTCCAGGGTCTGGCCGTCCTGACATATTTGTGTTATTGTGACATTAGCACCCTGCAAAGTGTTGGCTTTCCAGTCACCTGGTTTTTTATTCTAGTTTTTGGAATAGCTTGAGCTGATATTAATCAGACTCTGTTGATGATGCATCCATCAGGGTTTCCCCAAGTGTACGCTTGGAAAAAAGTTCATCACAGAATGTCTACGTCTTGCCTTCTTGGGGGCTAGGAGATTCCCCCAATTTTTCTCTTCTGTTCTTGTTTGACACAGAATGTGTGGAGGACCTGGTGCTTGAGAGTTTCAGTTTGATGTAAAGGTACTAGTTCTGGAGAGTCTCCTGGGACACTTTATGTTAACAAAGACTCTCTTGATCAGCCTTTAGTAAAGTTCCTCTGAGTTCTCTCCTTGACTAGGCTTCAACCTTGGGCTTCTGTGTCAGGCCTTGTGGAGTCCCATTTTAGCAAAAATTTTGTGGAGCCAGTTTAGAGAGAATCCCCCACCTTTTATATCTGATCAATTTCCTCAATCCCCACCTATAATGTATAAGCCCTTGACATGCTTTGAGTAGGAATCTCCTACCCTTTGTGTCTCCCCTTAGTAATTCTCCACCCACTGACCCCACACTCTGCTCATTGACTATAAATCTTCGTTTGTCTTTGTTATCTTCAATGTTGAGGCCAATCTCTCTCCCCTACCATATAATACCTCTATTGAAATAGTCCTGAACAAAATCTTCCTTACCATTTTAACAAATGTCAGAATAATGCTTTCCCTCCCTCCCTCCTTCCCTCCCTTTCTCCCTCCCTCCCTTCCTTCCTTCTTTTTTTCCTTCCTTCCTTCCTCCCATCCTTCCTTCCTTCCTTCCTTTTTGAGGCAGAATCTCACTCTGTCACCCAGGCAGTGACAGTGGTGTGATCACAGCTCATGGCAGCCTTGACCTCCTAGGCTCAAGTGATCCTCTTACCTCAGCCTTCCAGCAGCTGAGACCACAGGCATATACCAACATGCTTGGCTAATTTTATTTTTGCCTTTGTTGTTGTTGTTGTGAGACAATATTTCATTATATTGCCCAGGCTGGTCTCAAACTCCTAGGCTCAAGCAATCCTCCTGCCTCAATGTTCCAAAGTACTGGGTTTACAGGCATGAGCCACTGCACTCAGCCCCATAATTTTTTCTTTAACAATGCCCAGAGCACATGCTGAGCTTCCCAACACTCTTGGGCAGAATGAAATATTACACAACTGGCAGGGTATAGAATACACTTGGTTTTGCTGGTGGGTAACATTTTCCTTTGCACCAGAAGCACTTCCACAAATAGCCCATTTGTCCTCCTTGCAATTAAATTAGAAAAACTGTCTCCAAGCTTGATTTGACCTAGCTGTAGCTTTTTGAAGTGCCTGCTTGATCTTCCCTCACTCTTTTTGTACCTAAATCTTAGTCAGGCTCTGTCCGGAAATCGATATCAAATGAAAAAACCTTGAAGCATTATAAAATCAGGCATTCTAAACTGGAAGGGGCCTTAGATTATTTAGCTCAAATGCATCACCAGTTTTACAGGTGAGCAATCTGAAGTTCAGGGAGGTTGACCTTCCTCCAGGTCATCTGCTGCACTGGCGATAGAGGCAGAACTAAGCATTCTCACTGCAGTGTTCTTTCTCTGAGTCATGTTGACTGCCCACTACTCATTCACAGTCATAAACTAAAAATCTCAGACAAGTCAAAAGCATACAATTACAGGACCAGAAGCCTCCTCAGTGATTATCTGGGAGTCTAGGAATCCAGCGGACTTGGCCAAGTTTCTGTAACTATTGATGGTAGATCAAGTACACAAATACATTTCTCTTGGCTTTCAATCTAGTGCTCGTTTCCCTACATTACTCTGTGCAATCCCAAAAAGCATGGATCTCCAGGATTGGCTGAGGATGCCAATTAATATAGTATTTTTAGTCATGTCTACTTGGAGTAGGGGGTGCTGATTTTTGTCTCATGTGTGTTCTTAAGTGTTTTTGATGAGGTTCCATATGCCTCACTCTAGGTGGTGTTATTATTGGTACCACGTTGTCTTCCTATAAAGAGTTTTTATGGTCAACAGAAAGCTGTCTGGTTTATTGCGATGGTTGGAGGCAGGAGGGAACAGGGTGTGTGGCTTCTGAACAAACTCTGGCTGCTCTTTAAGTTCAATGGAGTGAAAAAAAAAGGCAAGTTAATTGACTACAGACATATGCAAGAGAGCTCTCAACTGAGCCATAAGATCTTTTGGAATGTGGGTGTTTACAAGGTAGCCATAAGCACTCTCACAAGTACTGCACCTATGAATCATGGACTTGCATTATGCATAGCTTTCCACTGCTTGCTTCTTGGGCATACTGCTCAGCCCATCAGTACTTTTTAAAAATCCTTTTGTAGGTTGTACGTAGGAATGTAAATGTGGTTAAACAAGGCGCCTCTACCTACTGATGCCATCTTTGATATTTACATTGACCTGTTGGGTTTTATCAGCTGGGTATTGCTATAAAACACATCACCTGAAAATTAAGTGGCTTGAAATAATCAGTATTTGCGGTTGTTCACAAACCCATGGGTCAGCTGAGTGGTGCAGCTGATCTGAACTAAGTGTGGCTGATCTTGAGTGGACTCTTTCCTATTGTGGAAGGCAGCCAGCAAGGTAGATGGGAGCTGGTGGTTAGGGATGACCTCATGCCTATGTTTTCCCATTGGCTGGCTGTCAGTCAGGGCTGCAGTGATGACTGGTGAGATAGTTTGTCCACTCCAACTATCTAGTGAAATTTGATCCCTACAGTTATAGGTGGGACTTAATAGGAGGTATGTGGGTCGTGGGGGCAGATCAGTTATAGATGACTTGGTGTCATTCTGGCAGGATCCAGTGAGTTCTCATTCTTAGTTCCTGTGAGATCCTGTGAGAAAAAGGAACCTGGCACCTTACTCTCCTCTCTTTCTTCCTTTCTCTTTTGCCATATGATGTCTGCTACCCTTCACCTTCCACCATGAGTAAAAGTCTCCTGGCCAGGTGCAGTGGCTCACACCTGTAATCCCAGCACTTTGAGAGGCTGAGGCGGGTGCATCACCTGAGGTCAAGACCAGCCCAGCCAACCTGGTGAAATCCCATCTCTACTAAAAATATAAAAATTAGTTGGGTGTGGTAGGTGCCTGTAATCCCAACTACTTGGGAGGCTGAGGCCAGAAAATCACTTGAACCCAGGAGGTGGAGGTTTCAGTGAGCAGACATCGTGCCATTGCACTCCAGCCTGGGTGACAGCGTGAAACTCTGTCCCCAAAAAAAGAAAAGTTTCCTGAGTTTTCTCTCTGGAAGTGGATGCTGGCTCCATGCTTCTTGTACAGGCTGCAGAACTGTGAGCCAAATAAACTTCTTTTCTTTGTAAATTGCCCAACTTCAGGCATTCCTTCATAGCAATGCAAATGAACTAAGACAACAGGTCTCTGTGTTCCCCGTCATTCATCACACTACCTGAGGTTTGTTTACATGATAGAGACAAGGTTCGAAGAGAAATGGGTGAAACCAGCATAGCTTCTTGAGGCACAGGGCCACTTATGCCACATGCTATTGGCCAGAGCAAGTCACAGAACATCTGAATTCAAGAGCAAGGAAATGGATAACCACACCTTGATGGGGGAGATGCAAAGTCATATCACTTGGGACATGGATACAGGGAGGGGTTCAATTAGGGATGTTTTTGTAATTAACCTACCACAGGCTTAAGGAGGCTTTTAGGATTTACCTTCTGCTCTAAGGAGTTTCAACCAACATAGCTTAGAGAACATTTCTTAAAGATCAGTCATCCTTCATGTAACTATTGTTCTCCAAAGGGAATAAGATTTGTTCCATGGTCAGTCTTTTCCAGGTGTTCTTGGACCTGATACAAAACACAAGCTAGGAACTACAGCACCTGGGTTTATTGGTCCAGCCTTCGCCAGTTCCTGGTTCTCTGTATGTGTACACAAAACTCAGAACAGGGCATTCCTCTGAATAGAGAAGAAAAATCGAGTAAGACAGAAAAGAAGCTTTTTGTCTCAGAATGCAATCCACTCTACTATTACCAGACTTCGTTCCCTTTCAACGTTGAAAGTAACAAGTTCCTTTTATGTGTTTAATTTGCTTACTTTTAAGCAGTTCCTTGTTTCTGGAGTGTCTTTTTTGATTACATTGAGATACCACACCCACTGATCATGTCTAAGATCTGACAATTTCTAAAGGAAATAAACTTCAAAATTAACTACCCTCTCACTATGTATATAGCATTATATTTGCAGTACACATTTTTTGTTGTTGTTACTTTTGAGACAGAGTCTCACTTTGTCGCCAGTCTGGACTGCAGTGGTGCAATCTTGACTCACTGCAGCCTCTACCTCCCAGGTTCAAGCAATTCTCCTGCCTCGGGCTCCCGAGTAGCTAGGACTACAGGCTCGCATGACCAGGCCCAGCTAATTTTTAAGTTTTTAGTAGAGACAGGGTTTCACCATGTTGGCCAGGATGTTCTTGATCTGTTGGCCTTGCCATCCACCCACCTCGGCCTCCCAAAGTACTGAGATTACAGGCGAGAGCCACCGCACCTGGCCAGTACACATTTTTAGTACACATATTTGTCGTATATATTGTCCAGCTTTCTAAGATATTAGTGATTAGAACAAAGACTAGGAAAAAATGCATTGCTATTTTCAATCAATGTGAGTAGAGCTGAATGGTCGATTCCAAATAGTTATTTTACCTAAAGCAAGATAGTTAGATGATAGGTAGGTAGGTAGGTAGGTAGGTAGGTAGATAGATAGATAGATAGATAGATAGATAATCACAAACTGCCATTTAGAGAAAATCATTATCAATGATAAGAATGATTAGCAAACTTATGGATAGCATGATGGCTGGCAATTTCTGTACAAATGTGGCTGATTTTCACTGCTTTAATTCTCAGAATCATTTCATGATGTTTTTGGAGAAAACTCTGGAGGCATGAAAAGAATTTCATGATTGAGATAGATATTGTACCTTAAGAAATACAAAATTTAACAAATCTATAGAAAATGAAGACTTAGGCTTGACCTGAAAAAGCCCATTCCACTTACAAGACTTCATTTTTTGTTTATTCAATTTGGAAACCACATTTTCTTATCTAATCAATAAGATTTTTATGGCATGCACAAGTGTAGTCTGATTCCAGGTCTCATAATTCCTTTGCATTCATAAAAAGAACTCTGTTACATCTTTCCACTCATGCTCACTCTTCAGTGGGCAAAGTGACTGGGCCATACTGTCACCGTCTTTGAACCACTGCCTGGTCCTTGACAACTAGGATTCTTCATTTCCTTTTGCATTGTCAGTGTGAGGAAGGGCAGGGGAAGGTAACATTATGGACAGCTGGACTGAGAACAATGGAAAAACCCTAGTCACAGCTTGAATCACTCACTAGCAAGAGGAAAATGTGACTCTGCTTTCTTTTCCTCTTTAGCTTTTGTTGATATTTTTCCATAATGAGCTCAGAAAGAGGGAAAGATCACCACTATTCATGTTGAGTTGATATCCTTCATAGTGATATTTAATGATTAGCTATAACTCTCCAATTCTCACTAGGACAAATATAACCATGTAGACAGGCTAACTGCACTTGCTGGCATGGCTCCTTTGGAAACTCCTGGATTTCTCTGAATTACAAACAGAAGGAGAGTTACAGATTACTTCTCTTTAATTTTCTGTCTCTTGAGGAAATCCCAGATCACAAAAATGGAGTCTTTCTTAACTTGGTGATTTCTTACTGACTCCTTATAAGGTATGTAGAAAGTAATGGCTCTCCAACCCTTCACCTTTGTAGCCCTTTAATCCTGAGTTGATGGACTTCCTGATTTCTGTGCTCTCAGATTGTAAGGGGGAAAAGACTAGCTGTCTTCTCTCAAGTCTACCTATTGCTGTCCTAGGGAGCAAGGACCCCACTTGTTCTCCAGCTCCTCAGAAATAGGATTCTTGGTTGCCTAGCTCTAAAATGAGACCTCACAAGGTTATTGTCAAGGACAAATGAGGGCAATGTTTACATATTTTTAAAAAAGTCAGAGATTGCTTGATTTTCAAACTTGATAGTATGCTTTTGAAGTTAACATAATCAAAATTTTAGCTGTATTTAAAATTGTAAGCTCAGTTTACCAACCTCCTCAACCTATGTATAAGTCAAGCAAGTTTTAAAATCCTTCTTAAGGGAAGTTTGATTAATGATTTCTTCTCATTTTCAAATGTAGTTAAACATTTTTAAACACGGAAAGCTTGATTTATACATTTAATACATTTAGTTTTCTTTTAAGCACTTTAGCCTGTCTAACTTAACAAATGGAATATTCATGAACATTTGAATAGCTCATCAATTAGATACTTATAAATATGAAATATAATTATTAAGTATTTTTAAAGTTCTCAATGTACATGTAAATTTGTAAGGATTTCAGGTCAAAAATATGTTTAAATCATCTACTTGATTTCATATTTTAAATTGGAATCACAATTCTAATTCACTATTATTTTAATTGGCCAAAATATCTTAAAATTACAAGTATATAAAATATCAGGGCCAGGCACAGTATCTCATCCTGTAATCTCAGTGCTTTGGGAGGTAAAGCCGAGAGAATCACTTACTTAAGGCTAGGAGTTTGAGTCCAGCCTAAGCAACATAGCAAGACCCTGTCTCTACAAAAAATTAAAAAAATAAATTAGCCAGGGGTGGTGACATACACCTGTAGTCCTAGCTATTTGGGAGGCTAAGGCAGAAGGATACCTTGAGCCCAGGAGTTTGGGGCTGCAGTGAGCTGTGATCATACCACTACACTCCAGCCTGGGTGATACATCAAAACTCTTGTTTCCAAAAAATAATAAAATAAAAATACAGACTAGTTAATGCAATATTATTTGATGCTATGGGTTTCATTTCATATAATTGTATGAAATGAAATAATTATGTCTATAATTATATATATAAAGACAGAGAGAGACAGAGAAGAGTGAGAGAGAGAGAGTTTAAATATATAATTTCTTCTTAATGCTTGATCTTACCAGGACTGAAAGATGGTTACCCATTAAGGAATCAATGACACGATTTCACATATGATTGCAGTTACCATCCCTTGTAGTTGTTGAGCTAGCCCTCACAGCTTGCTGAGATTTTTTGAGGCTCAGAGGACCTCCTCTCCTGAATGAATACTGGGTTCTAATGAATGGCTCTAAATGTGCCCTGTTACAGTGACTCTGTCATATGCCCACGTGAAGCAATGTCACAGACCATATCCACAATATCGAATCTATGCATTACTAAACCTGCCAACCCACAGAAGCCTGAAACTCCCATCCTCATAGTCGTATCAACTGATTAGATTTTATTATATTGGCTCCAAACTGTTTTTATGATGTTCTTCCTATTCATCTTCTTCTTATGTCTATTCTATTGGGATCTAATTAAATCGTCAATGTCTCTCAAGACTCTATTTGGCTTTATAGTGGCAACTTCAGAGGACATTTGTATTAGTTTGGGTTCTGCATAGACACAGGGTATGTGTGTGTGTGCATGTGTGTGTGTGTGTATACAAGTCCCAAGATGTACAGGCTATCTTGTCAAGCTGGAGACCCAGGAGAGCCAATGGTGTAGTTCTAGTAAGAAAACCACCTGTAATCCCAGCACTTTGGGAGGCCGAGGCAGGTGGATCACGAGGTCAAGGTATCGAGACCATCCTGGTCAACAAGGTGAAACCCCGCCTCTACTAAAAATACAAAAAATTAGCTGGGCATGGTGGTGCGTGCCTGTAATCCCAGCTACTCAGGAGGCTGAGGCAGGAGAATTGCCTGAACCCAGGAGGCGGAGGTTGTGGTGAGCTGAGATCGCGCCATTGCACTCCAGCCTGGGTAACGAGCGAAACTCTGTCTCAAAAAAAAAAAAAAAAAAGAAGAAAGCCAGCAGGCTCCACATCCAGGAAGAGCTGACATTTCAGTTCCAGTCCAAAGTCAGGAAAAAGCCAATGTCCCAGTTGGAATACAATCAGGAAGAAGGAAATTATTCTTATTCAGGGAGGGTTGCCATTTCGTTCTCTTCAGGTCAACTGATTGGATGAGATCCATTTACATGACACAGAACAATCTACTTTACTCAATTTATATTTAAATGTTAATCTCATCTAAAGATACCCACTCAGAATCACCAGAATAATGTTTGACCAAATGTCTGGTCTCCTCATGACCCAGTCATGTTAACATGGAAAGTTAGCCATCACAACATTTTCCTTATACACGCTGTGAAATCACTGACCTGGAACCCTCTGACTTCTGTCAGCTCTCTAATAGATAAGTCTTTTTAATCTTATGTATTTATAAAGCACTTAGACATACATTTGAAAAAATTTAAATAAAATGATAAATCATGTGCGGCCTCTTGAGCACATGATTAATCCTAAAGTAAAAAGTTCTTGCACAAATTCTTATCCCGTTTTTATTTTATTTATTTATTTATTTTTTTAGATAGAGTCTTGCCTTGTTTCCCAGGCTGGAGTGTGATGGCTAGATATTGGCTCACTGCACCCTCCACCTCCCAGGTTCAAGTGATTCTCCTGCCTCAGCCTCCCCCCCAAGTAGTTAGGACTAGGTGCACACCAGCATCCCTGGCTAATTTTTCTACTTTTAGGAGAGACGCCTTTTCACTGTGTTGACCAGGTTGGTCTTGAACTCCCGACTTCACGTGATCTACTGATCTCTGCCTTCCATAGTGCTGGGATTATACTTATCCACTCTTGACACTATGTAGCATGTGATTTTAAAAAAGCAACAGCTGAAAATACAAACTAGAAAATGAACATATCTATTCATTGTTACTAAAGGCTTGATACCAGCACCAGTTACAGAAGTTTATAGCATATCTTTTCAGAGAGAAACCTCTTAATTCCAAGTTTAGAGTATCCTCTGTTGCAAGATGGCATTCAGTCAATTCAATCCCAGGTTTTAAACAACAGCAACATTACATGTGCATTTATAGGAAGAAGACCAGAGCAGGAGTGCTTTCATTTTCCCCCAACCTTCTACAAAAATGAAGATTACCTGGAATTTCTAGTCTATACTATGATTGTAAAACTACTTATTTTAGTAACATCTGCATAACCCAGATCATGAAAATCAAGCAAAAATCAGTCTATTCCATTCTTTCAAAAGGATTTTTTATTCCAGAAGATTGGATAAAATTAGTTAAAATTAGATACAATTAAGATAGGATTAGATAAAATTAGTTATTCCCTTTATCCTGAATTTCACTACAAATATTACATTTGCAAATGTCCCATCTGACTGCAATAAATGCCAGGGACTTTAACTCTGTGGTTAGTGATATGAAGAAAACCATATGTGGTAGATTCTAAATATATAACCACAAAAACCAAACCCATGATTTGAAACATCTCAGCAACTATTATTGATTACTATAGTTGAAGAGGTTGAATCAGTTTGCATGTCAATTCTCCTTCTCCTCCTCCCTCCTCTTCTTTCTCCCATATCTTCTCCTTCTCTTCTTTTTCTCTCTTTCTTTCTCTTTCTCTTTCTTTCTTTCTTTCTTTCTTTCTTTTTCTTTCTTTTTTTCAATGCTGCACCCCAGGCTGGAGTGAGTGGCTCACTGCAACCTCCATCTCCCAAATTCAAGCAATTCTCCTGTCTCAGCCTCCTGAGTAGCTGGGATTACAGGTGCATACCACTGTAACAGGCTAGTTTTTGTATTTTTACTAGAGATAAGGTTTCACCATATTGATCAAGCTAGTCTCAAACTCCTGACCTCATGATCTGCCCGCCTTGGCCTCCCAAAGTGCGGTCTCCCAAATTTTAGATCACACCACGTTACAGGTGTGAGCCACCACACCAGGCCCTTTCTTCCTAATTAGTAGTAGCACTAGCAGCACCCAGAAAAATATTTGAGAACTTTAAATGCTTAACTAACATGGCAATAAATACAAGGTGTGGCATTGAACGAGGAGTAAAAGACAATGGATTCCACTATGTTGAGAGGCATTTATGAAGTATATTGAGTTCCACAGACACTAATAAACACTCAGAAACAATAAAATAGAGACAGTGTAAAAGGCTAAAAATGGCCCTCAAAAGGTATCAGGTCAAATCACTGGAACGTGTGAATATTCCGTTATATAGCAAAAGATACGATTATGTTTAGGATCCTCAGAGGAGGAGCTTAACCGACATTATAAATGTGATAAATGCAATCACATGGGTTCTTCTAAGAGAGACGGGGGTGTTTAGAGATAGACACAAAGAGAATACAATGCAGAAATGGAGAAGAAGGGGTTATAGCTACAAGGAATGCCAAAGGCCACCTGAGCGGGGAGAGGCAAGTAACAGATTTTTCCTGGAGCCTTTGGAGGAAGTGAGCCATGCTGACACCTTGATTTCGTACTTCTGTACTTAGATCCCAGATTTCAGGATAAATTTCTGTTAAGCCACCAAGTCATTTGTCACAGCAGCCACAGAATACTAATATAGACAATAATTTTCAAGAAAATAAAAAGATTATTGTGAGAAAATAAAAGCCTTTCTTGTTTGATTTTAATTTGTTTTCTATTTTTTATTTTTATTTTTTACATTCAGTTTCTCTTTATTTCCATTTCTTTTACCTTTTTTTTTTTTTTTTTTTCAGTTGGAGTTTCACTCCGTCACCCAGGCTGGAGTGCAATGGTGTGATCTCAGCTCACTGCAACCTCCACCTT